>NC_040890.2:9778430-10120097 GCF_900634795.4 Betta splendens
CCAGCTCACACTGGTTAAAGCATGATGAAAGGAATGGAATCCAGCACAGCTCCCTGTCTGTGGATAATCAAACAACACTGGCGCTAAAAGCATGGCATTCAAATTCAATTGTGAAAGCTGCTGCTGTCTGAGCAAAGACGCAAGAGGAAAATACATTCCTGTTGTTTTGAACTCTGTGGGAGCCTAAAAGACGTCTTTCATAATGCCTCCCATTAGAAATAAACATACAGATCCTAAAAACGGAGAAATAGTTAACAGTCCACTCGGCGCACGCTAAATCGAAGAAATACAGTTATTGCATCAAATGATGATTGATTAGTAATACAATGAAAACAATAAAGGTTTATTAAAGCGATGGGGGGATCATGATGTCCTCAAGCTCAAGCATGACAGCCACATCTAATCCCCAAGGAAACAGCAGTACACATTAACCAGCAGATGATGACAATACATCATATGGATTATCACAACATGTCAATGCACCAGATATCCCCGCTGCTACAAGCCAATCACCCTGTGCAGAGCAAGTGTGGGAGAAAAGACAAAGGGCTGGGAGATAAAGAGGCGCGCTATAAAAACGCCTAAACGCTGCCGCATAACGCGCATATCTACGGGGTGGGGGGGGGGGGGGAGGACATCAAAGCGCCGCACGCGCGTCCGCTGACACAACGCGGGCTCTTTACACTCGGACCGCAGTGTAGCGGTGCGGCAAAGCAGCCGAGGCAACGGCGAGAGAAAGAGTACGAATGTCTTATTACAGTGTGTGAAGTGGAGCTGGAAGCGGGGCGAGAGAGAGAGGGAGAGAGGGAGGGAGGATGGAGGAGGGGGGGGGGGCTCGGTGACAGAGGCAGGGGCTGATGAAAGCCCTGCACAGAGCAGCCGAAAGCGCCGACACATGACACAGCTCATAACTGCTCGCCGTCCTGGACGGCAGCGCGTTCGCGCAGCCCCTCTCGCCTTCATGTATATTTAAGCACTCGCGCCTCCGGTTCAATTCCAGCTAAAAACAGTTGCTTCTCGATACACGCGGATGCAGCACCAGCGTTTAAATATATATTAAAAAAAAAAAAAAAAAAAAAAAAAAGGAGCCAGGCGAGGCTCGCTTCGCGCTGAGCTGAGCTGCACAGACAAAGCAGCGATGACCTCCGCTTTTTCCTTACAGTCATTGTTTGGTTTTAATTGAGCAGGCTGTAGTGACTCTGACACATTAAGACTGTGTGATCTTCACACATGGGTGTATCTTCAAGGCCCTTGGTGTGTTTGTGTATGGGTGTCAATGTGAGAAACCGCGTGGGCGGATTTGCTTGACTATATCTTTGTGTAAGAGGAAGGCAAAAAAAAAAAAAAAAAAAAAAAAGCGGAATGACGTGATGATGAGAGTGACTGAGCGAGAAAAGGAGAGAAATAACATGGACACGAGGGCTGCGAGTGAATGAGACAACATGGTGGTGATGCTGGAGAGGGAGCGGGGAGGGAGGGGGGCTTGTTTCTCTGCGAGCCCAGGGGGTAGGTAAGATTACAGATGTATACACAATGTTCTGGAGCATAGGCCGAGTGTAGCTGCTGCTCCAGAGCTGCTCGCCGCAGCTCACTCTGTGTCTTGTTCTGCACAATGCCCAGGGCAGCCATTCAGAGACGCTCCCCCAGCAGCAGCACGGAGAAACTGTAATATCCCAAAAACACACACACACACACACACTTGCTCCAGCATAACAGCACTGCTGCCCATGCAAACATCTCCTCCTCACTGCAGCGCTATACGTCATTAGCGTCAGGCTCCTCTGTTGATTTTCACTGTTCCTAATGTTAAAATGTAGGGCAGTAGGTAATTGCTCCTCCTTAACCCCCTTACATTAGCATCATGCTGCATTTAATGTCAGGACTGCACTTATCCCAGCTGTTATGTACTGTAACTATCCAGGCTAATGTTTCTCAAATTAAAGTAGCGATAGCGTGATTAACCTGGATTAGTTGCCAATCTTGTGAATTACGTCGTATGTTTTGAAGCTTAGTCCAACTGTCACGTGCGGTGATTGGTCTGATTGTCTTCAACGCGATGCAAGGGAGCGTGTTTTCTGATGGACAGCAGAGAATGGTAAGGGAATACGTAAACACGTCTTTTAACTTGTGCAGCTTATGCGACTGTGTTGCGTGTCCGCACGCTGCAACAAACCAGATCATCAAATAGCTGAAGTGATTCAAACTCCACACGTCAGAGCTGTAGATGAACAATTACCCGACAGTTTTTGTCCTCGTGAAGACGGTTCCAGTGCTCATGTAAGTGCTCGTGCATTTTCAATGTATTCGGTAAATACAAGTCTTGTTACAGGCAAGGAAACAAATGCTAAAATGTTTCTTTTGTCTCTGTTTGTTTGTCAGTGCAGTGACAAAAGGTACAAATTCAGTTTTCCTGCTGAAGCAGTGATATCAAAGTGTGTCTTGTGCGTATTGCACCTATAGAAACAATGCTGCCTGTGAGGTGAATGAAAGGATACAATGTGACACACAGCTTGTTGATAGTAAACCTCGATTTCACTTACAATTTAATAGACCATATGAAAAGCAGCCAAACATGAAACAGAGGAGTCCGAGACCTGAATCTAAAACTGGCAACGCAAAAAGTAAAACATTACATCTATTTAATTTTTGATCCTGACCTAAAATGACTGAAACAGCTGTTGATCTTAATGCAAAGTTGTATTTTCTGTATTTGAATGTAACATGCATTTTCTTTCTTTCTGCTTTGTCCATTCAAGTTGTGAAGTTGTAAAAGCATTTAATATTTGTCTTGTCTCTCTGATAAATAAGATTTGCATGGTAACGCATAATGACAGTTTGGAAATAAATCCAAGAACGTTTTAATCCTGTAACCTG
Source organism: Betta splendens (assembly GCF_900634795.4). Lineage (NCBI taxonomy): Eukaryota > Metazoa > Chordata > Actinopteri > Anabantiformes > Osphronemidae > Betta > Betta splendens. The sequence continues at coordinate 9,781,305 of NC_040890.2, forward strand.
TCACAACAATCAAAAGTGGGGAACGCGTGTTTTGCATTCACGCTGGGTGCAGTGCCATGTTTTCCAGGAGGGCGTGTCAGCGAGTAGGTTTGTGTTTGCAAGTAAGTGCCACAAAAAAAAACACACAAAAAAAAAACAGCAACAACAACAACATCACACACGAAAGGGAGATGAATACGAGCATGATCAAAAGAAATAAGAAAAGGAATATATCCAGTAGCGTCTGAGCAGCCAGCTGTTGCAATCAGCCTCGCTACTTACTGGCTGATAACATCACAAATCACCGCTAAACTAAAAAGCTTAAAGGGAGAGATCGCTCTGACCACTTAGTCTCACAGCCGCCGGAGCGCCATGTTAGAGCGGACGCCGCTCGTGGCTCCAGTTTCACCAGAGAATCCCATTTGCGTCCAGTTCACTCCTAAACTTACTGTCCTGTTAATGCGTGTGGGGCCGCGAGGTCATTCAGGCCCAGTGGCACGAGGCGCGTGGGATCAGAACCTCCAGAACCCAAAATGAAGACAAAACTGGGAGTGTTTTGGTGGCAGCACCACTGTGTGGACCGCTCCAGCTGAAGTGTCTGCCTCCACGCGGCACACGGGTACAGTCGCTGTAGGCCGCGCTGTCCGTGCCATTACGTAACGCCAGCGTCGCTAGTGGACCACGGGGAGGACGGCAAAAAACAATATTACGTGCTTAACCGAATGCGGCCATTTTAATATTTCAAACTGCACACTGATTACTGCGCATGCATCATGCATGCAGCTCGGCGCGTGTCGTTAATAAAAAACCGCGGCCTGTGTGCGTGTTTGGGGAGCAGCGTGTTCCTCACGGGAGAAGCCAACCTGAGCTGTCCTCAGGCCTCATCAGGAAACTATCATCAGCTTCTGAATGGGATAAGAGGAGCTGATTTGATTGGCCATTATTGAAGCTGCCCTGCTGATAATTTATTCTTAACTAACAATGTATTCATCTGGCTGCACTCTCTGATTCCAGACTGTGTAGCACTGATTTCTGGTCACCAATATTAATACTATATTTAGAGCACAGTATTTATTTATATATATTTAGAGGAAAATTTGGCCTTCTAGTTTATGTTTGAACCCAGGTTTACAGTATTTGGGGTTTCTGTGCCATTTTAAAACCTTATTTCTTTTCTTGCTAAGCTAAAGAACACAGTGCTTTCCACTTTGAGACGCCAGCCTGTCCTGGTGCTAGGTATGTAAAAGTGATCAAATCAGAAACTGAATGAATATTTACCATCCGGTTTATGGATTTTTATGACCTGACAGAAGAACCTCACAGCCCACACTGACCTGCGAGCCCGCGCCCCGATCATGAATATTTATGGGAAACCGAAGAAAGAACAGACATCTGTAATAATATCAAACAGACCTTGAATGTGTCTCTTTTTGGTGTTGCAAAGTCAGGGACCTCGACCCTAATAAGTTCAGGTCAAAACATTAATGTTAATGTCAGCGTGTCTATTAAAATTCGCCGCAGCCTAAAACCACCATCTAAATAGAAAAACGGTGAAATGACTCATTAGGATGAAAACCTGCAGTTCACAATGTTTGTTTAGAGCTCACATTAGATTACAAGGCCTGTTATTACACACGACAACCAACCAATAATCTATACCCGCACAATTTTCCATTGTGCAATTAGTTTGTTACTTTTAATCGCAGAGTGAACAAACATTAAAACTAAAACTTCAACAATTTGCAGTTTGAACTTTGCAGCGGTAACTTTTAATGAAGTCGGCAGATCCGATTAGTTTATTTCAAAGCACGCTGTAATTATCAGGTGTACTTGTGGTATTTATGGCATCCAGCTGCAGACCTGTGAACGGCGGCGACCAGGCTGCAGAGGTCACACACAGGTGAAGTGTGTGTTCATTATCTGGTGATTAAAAGGGGGTTTCCGTGCTGAGTGAGGAGAGACAAAGCGTTTTTAACTGCTGCTTCTTTTCATTATTATTTTTGCTACGTTGTTGTAAATAGGTTTTGTCTAATAAGAAGAATGCATAATACAGATACGCTCTTTACTAAATGCTGGGAACTGCAGCAAAGGTGAAGCACTGGATTCTATCATTGCGAGTATTTACAATATGTTTGTTTGTTTGTTTACCTGAAGCTGCTCCAGTAAGTGTTAAAATGAATTCTGGAGTTGTTACTGAAACCATTTGTCTCCGCGCTTGTTTTAACTGCGTGTCAGTTCTCAGTGTAAAAGAACATTTAGTTCTCGGGTTTATCAGAAAAATTCAGCTGCACTGCATTTTTGAAAAAAAAAAGCGAAGCTTCTCATCCAGTCCGACTGTTTTCATCGTCCTCAACTGCTTAAGAAAAGCTGATCCTTTGTTTCTGAACTATGTGCATCACAGATGCTCTAAATCAAAGCTATTATAATAACGAGGCGTATCATATTTTACCTGTAGCTCAAACAAATAGGTTTCACCCATATAACACATACATGACATAAACCGGCTCCTGCTTATGACAGTTCTACCACGTGTCCAATGCATGAAGATTTGAGAGGAGTCCACACGTTATCGGGCATCTGATGCAACAGATGTGCGAATATTTTCCGTGTTTCCGTGGAAATACATTTGCCGATCAGAATCAAGGCTACAGTATGGTTTTGTCATTAGAACAGTGCATCAACTCCACTGCAGCACCTCGCTGACCTTGTTAGATGTCGTTTCTCTCCCTCTCTCTCTCTCCCTGACAATTACAGCCCAGTATTAGACTTTTGTCCTGTGCCATGGCGTGGTGGCCTTGGTGCCTGTACCCAGCTTCTCCTCTGTGAATGACAGCTGATAAAAGCCCTGGGCTTTTGCTAGCGTCACTATGTAATTCCACTGCAGGGGAGTGTGCTTTTAGCTATGAAGCCCACTGCCACAAGAGCACTAAACACACCGCCACAAACCCTCGCCAAATTGCCTTAAGCTCCAGAGACATTTCATCTGACATTTTATTGACAGAGACGATTGTCACTATTCTAACCGTGTGTTATTTATCGTCCTGCATCCGTAGCCTTGCATATGCCGCCGCTAACGCTGATGCGCAACAGCGAGCGACGAGGCTGGGAGCTGCATCAAATACAGCCGCCGTAATTACGAGGTACCGCATTAAAATTTCATAACAAAAAAAAAAAAAAACAAGAAGAGAAGACGACAATAAAGCCTCTCAAGTCAATAATGCACCAAGGCGGCACAATTCAAAATTATTTTCAACGGCCCAGGAACCTCAAGTAAAACACTGAACCCAGCTCATTTATGCCTGCAAACGTGTGTGTGCGTAAGAGAGAGAAAGAGAGAGAGACCTTGAGTGCAATGGGTGGAGTAGACGCTGCAGCATTCAGGGAGGGAAAGCAAAACTAATTGTGAGTCAGACTCTCTCGTTCTCCCTCTTCGGCCCTCACCTCCCTCCTTCCACTTTCACTCTCCCCTTCCACTCCCTCTCTCAGCACTTAAGCAGCTGCCTCCACTTATGCAGGGCACATTTCAGATGACAGGAGGGAGGGAGAGAAAGGGGAAGAAGGGAATGATTGGAGGTGGAGGGGGAGCGAGAGGAGCACTGGGGGAGGGAAACAAAAGGTTGCACAATGATTGCACAATGATTCAAAGGCTGCTAAAGGGGGACATTCCAGCCATAGGTGAGGGCACTTCCCCATCCTCATCCTCCTCCGGCTTTAAAAACCCAAACCGCTATACATCAAAGAGGAGGAGGTCAACTGCTAGACACAGTAACCTCAGTAATACAACTGTTTTCTAATGACCATCAAACAGTGTTTACCGCCTCGAGTGGTAAATGGCCGCACGCACGAGCAGAAAGCTTGTTTCACGTCGGCCCTTTAAAGCGCGGAGATGGTAGTGGAGAGTTTCTGTAGCATCGTTTAGGGCCCAAACAGCTGAAGCTCGCCGTCTAATCATTGCCCAGTAGCGCAGACACAACACAAAGAGCACGCGTCCAGTAACGACAGCGTCACTGCATGACGACGCAACAAGCAGGACTGGTCCAGAACACATATAACCTGTAGTATATGCAGACGGAGCAAACATGTAGTTTGACTTTAAAGAACTGGATTTAAAGAAAGATTATGTCACAATCACCGCCATCACGTACTTTAAGTGTTTTATCACACATAAAGTACAGAAGTAGCAGTTTTCAGGCAGATCCAGGTTAATGGCTTAAAATAAATATTAACATTAGTGAGGTTATTCTCATGAATCCAGTGCTTATTCATGGCGTGAAATAATAAAAGGAACAACAGTATCTGTGCTAAAGTTCAGCGCTTTGTGACCCCTCCATTCACAACATCACCTTCCATCTTTGTTCCTGTCAAATTAAATAGAGCCACTAGACGGCTTTGTCACCAATTCATTAATGCTCCCACTTTGCCAAGAAAAATCTAATACCGGGCAAGAAGTGATACCTTTTACAGAGGCGCTGTGTGTGTGTGTGTGTGTGTGTGAGTGTGTGCGTGCGTGCGTGTGTGTGTGTGGAATCGAATACAGAGTAAAAAGCTTACGTCTCCATAACACTTCCTTTCCTTTTCTACTGCAGATGCTGAAACAGTGACGCAATTATTGTTTATTATGCCAAAGTTTTCTTAGATGTGAACAATTAGCATCTAAACGTCTGACTGGACTGTCATCGCTAATTATCGCTGACAAATAATGTCAGCAGTAAATAAAAGGTTGCAGGGTCTATTTTCCCCTGACTAATGTGCTGATGTATGAGAATTAGATGACTAACACTTCATCAAAGCCGGTGTCAGAGGGGAAGGTGGCTGCAGGAGGCTCTGTCTGCAGCTGCAATAAGTACAGAGGTGAAATGAGGGATATTTTCACCTCTTCATGACTCACAATTATTCAGCTTATCTGTGGAGGTCGTACGGTTCCAACAGCCACTGTAGCCGGACTCCAAGTGGGTTTTATTTATCGCTACTCGATGCAGAAGGTCAGTGTTAGAAACAATATGTTGTTCCACACAACAAAGAGGCAGGCTACAGACAGACAGAGGCAATTAGCTTAGCTTAGCATAGAGCCCGGAGGCAACCAGGCCTATTTAAGTCGTTTAAACACAATCGGAGTCGTGGGTGGCATTACTCAATATTTTCATATTAACACTGCATTAATCCACTCGGCGTATAGTGAAAAGGGTCATAGTGCCTTGGTGACAAGCATTATCGCCAAACTCTCCAGCTCCGCCAGCCTTTTTAGCCTCTGTTAACACGTACTTCATTGTTTTGATGCTTTAATTCCGCTATTTGCTCAATTATTTTATGGTTTCCACTGAGTCACCTTCGTGATTTTAGGCTAAAAAGCAGCAGTAGAGGCAACGTCGAGCAGAAGAAAATACACTAGCCGGGGAATAAAGCATTATGCAAAAGCCCAGATCTATTGCACAAGATGTGGTGGAGTATAAATAAAATATTGTTTAAATATATATTTAATACTAAGTAGAAACTGTAAGGAATGTCCCACGTCTGCAGGATGAGAGCGCAGGTATTTGTGAGCAGTCTGTGGACCAGTCAGCCGTGCTACGACTCATCCAATTAACTTCATCAGCCCTTTAGTTTTGACCTAGCGAGGAAATAATGATGAACATTAAACAATAAACAAACTATGAACACTGCAGCTCAGCAAACAGAATCGGAGCTCAATAAAACCAGTGTGTGTCTGCTTGTTCCTGGTGCGTCAAAAAAAAAAACACTTCTTTTTTTCTACCTCTTCAATGAAAAACAATTCTGCCATTATTATCTGCCACGTCTCCGGCTCTCCAAATTTCTTCTTTTCTAACACAATAAATGTCCCGCTAATATGTCCACAGTCTCTTGAGCCAAGACAAAAGCAGCTCATTGATAACAGCTCGATACGTGAGCATGGAGGTCTGCCCAGGGCTTTGAGGAATTTCCAGTCAATAAGTGACCATTACTGATCGCACACGGGGCTTTTGAAGCTGGATTTTGGTGCTGGAATTGCAGCAGCTGCAGTTTGGATGCAAACTTCCACAACTATCACCTCCAAAACACACTCGGTTATAGTTTGCAGTGTTAAGAAATAAGTGGGTCTTTCAGTTTTATATGTTTTGTTTTTTTCCTGTGAATATAATAATAATAGTGAGAATATATTTTATCCACTATATACGACACCCTTATTATTTCTCTCTTTAAGTCGTAGCCTTTTATCCGTATTTTGTTTATCAAAATGAGACCCTAAAATGAAGTCAGTTTTCATCCACATCACAAAATCCATTCCATTACTCTCACAGCAAAGATTTCCCTTTGTTCTCGGAGCCACAAATTATTTCCCCATTGCTTCAGAAGGCGACTCCTTTACTTGGCTTCAAAACCAAAGGACAGGGGCAGGCGGGGTGGAAGGAGGAGGAGGAGGGGGGCAGTGGGGAACAGAAGGGGAAGAATGGAGATACGCAGCGAAGAAGAGGGAGCGAGAGCGAGGGGACGGGAGAGGGAGGGCGGCCGAGGGGGGGGGGGGGAGTCAGAGATAAGACGGAAAAATGCAGACAAGTGTGTCAGTCAGAGTGAGAGTGTTTGTGCGAGCTGGAAAAGGTAATAATGAGGAGGACACAGGACGGAACGACGGCCCCGCTCTGCCCTCCAGACCGTCGGCAAACTCAAATCTCAATATTCACACACCGTTTCTGCTTGCTAATACGCCGGCGTTCTTTGATATTTGTTTTCCCTTTTAAAGCCATTGACATTATTAGTTTTTGAAACGCGGCTTAGAGGCTTATTGATGAGGCTGTGCACAGGGAAACAGAGATGGCCTCCGACTCTCTGATGAGGCAGAACAATAATTCCTGTGCAAAGCTGCCACACGTGAGGGTGTTTCGGTGTCTGCCCCGCATCACAACGGCCCCCCGGAGGTTGCGGGTTCGAGGCCGCGGCGCTTCCAGGGCCCTTAACCCGTAATGAATAAAAAGCTCAGCCTCCCTGTGAAGCACTTAATCAGGTGGTATGGAATCAGTGAGAGCGGTTAAAGGAGCACGCAGTCGCAGCTTTAATGTGCATCTCTGTGTGTTCAGGAAGGGATGGGGGGTGGAGGGGGGGGGGTTATCCTCTCTGATGTGCCACAGCTGAAACTGGCAGGCTATCAGTCACAACCCTGTAACACAATGTACAGCATTTCTAAACAGTATAAAGAGATATGACAGCCAAGCAGGCAGAGAGACAGATTGAGGGAGGAAGAGAGAGGAGCGATGGAGACAGAGTGCAAAGAGAGTGAGAGTGAGAGAAATGCCATTTTTAGACGCCTGATGTGTAAGTCTAAATGTTTTTCCTTACAACTGGGTCAGAACGGCACATTATTATACTCGACTCGCACAACAAACACCGGATCCGTTCGACACCGACGGGTCTGAGTGGCGGCGCGGCGGGTCAGGCTCAAGCTGCGCCCGGTGAAAGGAGGCGCTGGCGAGGCGTTTGGGAACCGGCGCGAGCTCCTCCGCGGACGCGCCGGAACAAAGGCCCGTCCGCCTCCCTGTTGGTAATCAGGCCTATTGATTAGCGGCTGCGTGGGTCTGTGAGGGGCTGCAGAAGCCTGGGAGCGGGTGGCCGTGCGTGTATATGCACACGAGCATTAGCAGCACTTATTCTCTGGGCCTGTGGGACAATGCAGCCTCTGAGCAAGGTGATTAAAAAGCCCCAGCTATTGAGCTCCTCCGATCGATACGCTGCCGCGCTACTGGACGGAGCCGGAGGCCGTTTGCCCAAACAACGGACCCGCACGCATGCAAACACAACACCGTTCCCGCCGCTCCTCGGCCCTCGACGCCCTCTCCTCAAACCTTACAGCGCCGGGAACCGGATCCACGTGGCCCCGAGGCGCCGCGAGGGGGGACTCGCCATTTTCAACATGCGCAACGGCCAATTAAACAAATCTAATACTGGAGATAGAAAAGGGGGGTGTGGGATAAAAGTAAGAGCGGTTCATTTAAATGGATAAGGTTAATGAGTTATTTGTATGGTTGACGTATTCCGATGGTTTAAAAGGTTAGGCGCATCTACACAGCTGCCCTTTGGAGTGATCTCCTCTGTTTCACGCTCCCCCAAGCATTGGTAATGAGAGGTCACCGTGCACCATGAGGGCCCTGGGAGCCTGCAGCCTCGGCCAGACAACCACACAGCCACCATCATATTACTACTTCCTCCAAAATAAACAGGCCTTGAAGACTGGAACAGGTCATTTTAGCCCTTTCACTTCACCTGCCTCTCTCTCTCTCTCCCTCTCTCCCTCTCTCTCTCTCTCGCTCCCTTTTTCATTCCCTTTCAATATCCTGACAAGTGGTCTGCTCTCAGTTTGCCATGACCACAGAATACTCCTCCCTCTTGTTTTTTGGACCATCCACTTTAATATTTTCAATAAGTGCAGGGTCCTATTTCTGCCTCCTAATGGAGTCTCTGATTTTTTATTATCTCTAAATTTCATTTTGGCGAGCCAGCCTATGTCTTTACATTCACGCGCCACAATGGGACATTTCACAATATTACATATTGCTGACACATAATCACTCGGAACATCACATCCATCACAGCATGGCGAGGACCTGACACGCAGGTGAGCAGATACATGCAATATATTCAGATTATCGTTCACTCGAGAGTTCGGACTCGCGCTTGCCAGCGCCATGAGAACAGGCGCTGCTTCTCGTGATGCAGAGCTATTGATTCGTTAATTATTTCATAAGCTGCTATGTCAAAACACGCGCAAGTGCAAAACAGGCCGTATCACAGGCGAGCAGGCAGCCTGGGGTGTGTTGCTGTCAGGTTTGCCAGTGTGAGCGGACAGAGGCGGTGGGCTCTGCTTAAGACAGAGTATTGGACAAACACAAACAAACGAGGCAGCGGCCACTGTGACTCAGTGCTCTAATGAACCAGCGTATTGACTTGCTGGCTTTCTCTTTCTCCCGGCCTCCATGTCTCTCTCTCCCTCTCTCCCTCACTTTGCCTCGCTCCCTCTCTCCCTCTGTCTGCTGTGTTTGTATGGATCCCAGCTGCCACTCGGAATACCAATTACTGTAGGCCCAGGAGTGGGGGGGGGAGGAGAGGGGGACAGATAGAGGGAACGTGAAAGAGGGGTGATAAAGGAAGGAGTGAGGAACTGGAGGGAGAGAAGCCGGGGAAGGAAGAGGAAGCGAGCGTTTAGGTCGCTGCCCAGGGGCTTGTCCTCACTTAGGAGAGAGGAGAGGCACCTTGGAGGTGGAGGAGCATCTTCACCGCCGGTGCTGCGACACCTCGCGAGGAGGGCAAATCAAACAGCATCCCCGCGTAAGACACTTACATGCTTGATGCGATGACACTCTGGTGACCGACGCACAAGGGCGGGGGACTGGAAAGGGGCCTTTTTGGGGCCTGCCACGAATAGGTGCAGCCTGCGCGGCGAGCGAGATGCCGAGCGCGTCGCAGGCGAAGCAACAGTTTCCCTGTGAATTCCTGGGCCGGAGCTGGGCGCTGCGTCTCCCATTACCAGATAAAGGGATTTGGACCACGGAGAGCTTTTGGTTCCAGCGACACTCCTTCTCTCGCCGTCTCTTCCCTTTCCCTCAAGCACCGCAACAATTCTCATGACAACCGTAATGAGCATGCTCACATTCTGCACGATACCACTAATTTGAGAAATTTCCAGCACAAAGACATAATTAGACAAACTAATTAGACGAAGACTTCGCTGCACAGAGATCCTCCGCAGTTCAACTCATCCGCCTACCTGCCGATGACTAAAATAGGAAGCAGCTGTCAAGCCCATCCATGCTTATGCCCCTCAGTTAGTGCGGTGAGATGTTTGTGAGCTGGCGCGCAGGGGAGAATAACATAATCTCTCCCAAGGGCTGCAGCCGCTCCTCAGCAGCCGTACAGCGGCGTCTTTGTTATGGTTTTAGTGTCACAACAGGTAACCAGTCTTACCCAGTCGCCGATTGTTTTCCTATTTATATCTGAGGCAGTGACATAGTCTAGATACAGCGAGGAGGACAATCTACTGAGGCCTACAGCTCCACACCGGTGTGTAAGGCATATTAATAAATCAGAGGGAGGTATTCAAATGTGCCATGAACACTTAAAAACACCCAGAGCTCCGGCTGAGGTGTTCGCAGTGAGCTATAGGTGAAGTGGTGGGTTTCCTAATGAAGAATATGAGGAGAGTACTTAGAGGGAGCTGGAGAGGCGATGGAGGCAGAAAGATAATTGATTTTAAAAGTGATGGGAAAACCCACAGGTCTCAGGAGGGAGCAGCAAACCGTCCCAACGGATACAGGAACCCCAGCTGCCTCCAAGAATAATGGAATTACTTCTTAGTCTGACTTAAATACATTTTATAATGGGAACTTAAATTAACATTTCCTAAAGCCCCCAGAGACGGAGTCAAAGTGTAAATTGTTGCGAAATGTTTTACGTTCCTCGTGAGAACGGAGCCTTTGTCCTCCGAACGCGTGTTCCTTGTAGGCACGCGGTGTTATTCAAACAACTGCGCTTGCTCATTATCATTTTTCGTACACGCCGGGATGAAGAAACATAAATAATTTTATTGCTGCGAGACTGGGGCCTGACTGGTGCATACGATGCCCAGAGAGGAGCTCAGGGGGCCGGAGACGCATGCGCCGCTTGTACCGTACATACACACTGCTGTCCTTTATTGCAACGTCTCAATGGTTGCAGGGGGATTTCTAAGACAGACAATGTTTGTTATTCTATGCATTGGCTGCCCCTATATAGATAATTGTTATGTGCAGACACACATGCACTCCCATACCACACGGACCTCTCCAGAGGCCTCATCACCGGAGCCAAAAACACTGCAGCAGCACATGTCTCTAATAGACAGTTTCAAGCCTATTAGATCATAGGGATGTAAAGCACACGTAGGGGCCTCACGCTGGCTCTCCCCTGACAAAGAGTTCCTCTCAGCGGAATTACCTGCATAACTAAACCACCAGAATATCCCGAAAAGTGCGCACACAAAGCGAAAAAGGCACGCGAGCGGGCGAGCGCGTGCGCGGCTCAGGCAGATCTCAAAGGAGCAGGTTCGTACATGGCGTCATTTGAATTTAAAAGGAGCGCCGTCTTGTGTTGTGACGCTCCCAGAGTATTTAGCCCATCGCGACAGAAATATCGCTGCATCACAACAGTCGTGGAAAACGAAGGTAAATAAGTGGCTGCAGCAGAAAAGAGGACCACTGGGCCTCGTGTGTGTGTGTGTGTGAGGGGGGTCCAGCCGCTTATTATGCAGGTCTCACAATAATATTACTGATATAATAAAGCAAAGCACTACCTTTAGCTTACAAGGAATGTTTTAGTAAATGTAAACAAATATAAGTGATTTGCCAATAATACTAAAATATGAAACAATGTCCACTTTAAAAACTACAGCTCCTATCACACAGTCATAGGATTTAACAGCATTTGATATTTTATGTAAGGTCATATTTTTTTTCACTGGGTTAAGGATAATTTCCATTATGATGAATACATTATGTTTTCAGTTTTAAGCATGTAAGACGGACATTAATAGAAATGAAGCGAACAACAGCATCATTGTGACCAAAGACCCAGTTTTTGTGCTGTGTCAGCCACGACATACAAAACCAAGCAGAAAGGTCGGAAAGGTTAAACGCTCCGGCTTCACTGTTACAACTGAGATCGTTGTGGTATCACAGAATATTTTTCCGCCTTTGCTTGCACATTAGCAAAAATCTGTAACCATTGGAAACAATGATACCTAACAGAATTAAGTGCATACATAAATTAAAAACCCAAATGCGGTATCTCATTCCAAAACGCGTCTAAATACTCCGAGAAACACTGCAAATTATTCAGCAAATCCTTATCTCCTGAATTCCAGCAGTATACAAGATATTACAAAGAATCTCCGGGGCTTTGTGTGACTAAATGATGAATTAGCCCTTTTATCAGCATCGGCTACGCTGAGGTGCATATTTGACTCCTCGTGGAGAGCGCTTTACTGGCTCGGCTGTGATGTATGTGGGCTGCGTTCTGACAGAGCCGCTGAATGATGACTTGGGGAAATGGGTTAGAGGAGCGCTGAGAGATAGCGGCTTGAAAAATGTGTGTTTGCGCATGACAGAGCGTCAGTACGTCACCGAGTGTCGCTGTCAGGGGTGAAGCCGGCATCCCGGCCCTTCATGTGCCTTTATGCTACAATTAAGCACTTGTTTATGACAGCCCAGCCTGGGCCACTGTCACGCTGTGCAATATATGCCTGTGTGTGTGTGTGTGTGTGTGTGTGAGGGTAAGAGAAGCCTTTAGCAGCCGGCAGAAAGGAAACAAGCAGGCGTACACACAGCTGTACATCCTGGAAGTCAAAGAGCCACGGCACACACTTCATGCACTTGTCTGCGATGCATGTGAAATGAGAAGTCCTAATTATTATTTCCATTGTGCCCCACTCCTGTGACGAGGACCACTGGCTGTGAATGATTATAATTATTACCCGTAGTAGAATAGCAGTCATGCTGTTGTATCATCAGCAACATCATCCAACAGATCAGGGTCAAATCCAACTTCAGATTCGTGCACGCGGTTCCATTCCCATTGTCTGCGTTGAGATATTCGGATTTATTTACTTTTCCCCCGCTTGACTTTTGCTCAGATGCTCCGGATCGCACGGATCAGGAGCCCCTGACGTGAGGGGAGCGTCGTCTGTCAGCTCACTGTATGTGACAAGGTTTTTAACCTCAACCGCCGCCTCTAATAAAACAGCTTTTCAGTTCAATTCTCCCCAGCGTTCGGCCAATCGGGTGCGGACCTGGCGGCGAACGACGCGGCGGCGCCGCGCGTTTCACGCACTCGGCTCACGCGCGGCGCGGACGGAGGTTTACGGCAAAATACAGCCTGTCTCCCGGTCGTACAGAAATTCACAACATCGTTTAGAGCGGCAAACAAGCCTGTCTTGAATGGCTGGTAATTATGTACAGCAGCAAATAAAGCGTGGTTCCTTTCTGAGGCACTGGTGGCTTGTTAAGTGGCGAACAGACAAAACAGCATTTAGAAAATGAAAGATGCAGGGAAACATCCAGGGCGCAGTGAGCTTCTCTCCCATTAGAAATCACACTGTCTGTCTGGCGGCCCCGTGTTTGTTCCGACTGGCTGTGATGGGAGGACGCACCCTGAACCCCCACCACCAGCAGTAACTATGTATCTCCCTTTTTTCTGTCCCCTCTCTCTCCGTCTGTCCAGCCCTTCCTCTAATCTTCCCACCATGTCAATCCCCTCTCTCCTCCGCGGCTCCTTTTTTTTTCCCTTTCTCACAGCACAACCTACCCTATGTTTGGCTCCCTTTCTCATCATCAACCCTTTTTTTCATCTTACCCCCCTCCCCCTCCTTTTTTTTCCATCCACCAAATCAAAGATAAGGCTAATGAAGGTGGCCTATTATTCTAGCATTCGGGACCCTGACAGTACACACATGCGGCGTAACACCGATACGCAGCTTCTCTGGCTCTAGCAACATCAGGAATGAAAAATATAATGTCCAAATTAGACAAGGGGCGATGAATCTATTAGTGTTATTATATAACAAAAAGCAGAGCTGCTATTGCCACTGTGTGTCATTACAAAGGGAACAATGCATGGGAGCACACTGTGTGAAACCAATTAAAATCCCGTCTCGTCATATAGCGTCCTGCCTCCCCGGTCACGTGGGGAATATTCTACTTTCGCACCATTCATGTCAGAGCACCTGTGTCCACTGCATTAAATCCTCGCCTCCTTCTCAAACCCTCCCAGCGTCGCATCTCGGCGTCTGCCTCCAGAACCCCGCAAAGTACAAGAGGGCCCGAGAGAGACGGGGCGCGGGTGGAAATTTCACATTATCTATCCATCGGCAATATAAGGGGCCTGATGTGCGAGCAGGAAATGAGCTATGAACGTCAAGCCCGCGTGCTCACGGTCCCAGTGGCCGCCAGCCTACATATTGAGATCAAGTAGGCATCGCAGAAAGTGCTTTAATAGACCCCCACTTTAATTGGACTTTTATTTGTTAACGGCAGAAATCCTGATGCATCACTTTAATTATCCCGGCAGAACTAATTCACGAACACGCCGCAAGGACGTGACTGGACTTGGCGCTTAAGTAGCACCCAACTGCTTTCCCCTCTGCCCCCTTTTAAAGCGCCCCTCTTCAAAGTGCCCCCGCTTCCTGCTTTCCACGGGAGCCCTCTGTGATGGGGAGCGAAGCTGCAGCCGTCGGCCACGCCGTAACCACACAGCTGTCACGAACGAGTCCGTGGAATGAGGAGAGGAGATGTCCCAACCCCCCCCCCCACCGCCACCCCCCCCTCCCTCACGCCTGCCGCGGCCCACCCAGAGTCTATACGTGAGCATATCCGCGTTTGCCAGGCCCTCGGAGGGCAGAGTAGTCCTCATCAGTTTGGCTGCTGCTGGAGGAGGAGGGGGGGGGGGGGGGGGGGGGGGGCAGCTCCCCCTGCAGAGCACTGGTCCAAGACAACCACAGGCAGCTTCTATGCTCAGCCCAATCACAGATCAACTGCTCTGTCAATGCCAACCAATTGTGGGTGAGACCCTTAATGTCCCTCTGATTGCGCTGTTTTTAATTCGTTCCATGACGGCGCTGTAACAGTTTCGCCTCATGCTGACACATATTTGCTAAAGCGAGGCATTCTTTAAAGTAGATTAGCACAGTTTGCCTGTCAGCTACATATGTATTTTTTGCCTCTCTCAGCCGTGTGTGTGTGTGTGTGTGTGTGTGTGTGTGTGTGTGTGTGTGTGTGTGTGTGTGTGTGTGTGTGTGTGTGTGTGTGTGTGTGTGTGTTGTCCTGGAACAGCTCCCATCTGGGGGGTGTTGATGGGGGGGGGGGGGGGGGGGGGGGGCTTAGAGCAGGCAGCGAAGAGCTCAGCAGCGCCTCAGTCCCTCAGGACGTTGCTGCAGCTCTCTCCTCGCGGCCATGAAAAGCAATCAGAGCCCGGCCTCCTCCCCTGGACTTACCTCCGCCTTTAATTACAGAACTCGGCGGCGGCGGCGCGGGGAGGGACCGCCTCCGCGGGGCCGCGGCCAGCGTGCCACGGCCCCGGCGGCCTCCGCAGCGGGGCCTCCGCGCACAGCGGCCCCGCGTACATGCACCGCGCTCGCGCACGCGGCCGCTCCCGGCGCTCGGCGTGCGGCCGCGTGCGCCGGCGCTTCCACACCGGAGCGACACAACGTGCAGCGAGAACCGCAGCGCTCCGGCTCCCAAACGCAGCGGGAGCAGGAGAGGCTGCTCCTGCACGAAAGCGGAATGCAAGCTATTCGCCGCAAAACAGTCAAGCATATAAACGCCTGGGCTACGTCAGTATGTGTGCTTTACGGTAGCAGCAGCATCACAGCGGAGCCGCGTCCGTGCGATTATAAAAGCATGATTGATGAGGATCAGTTCATTCTGTGCAAATGAGACAGATGTGCTAGTGGAGGAGCGACACATGTGCCTGAGGCTGAAAGCAGAGGAGAAGCCACAGAGCACACATGGGCCGGGGAAGATAAGAGACTGTGTACACAGGCTGCCGGCTTTATTGCTGCAACACAACGCTCGCGTAGCGCTTTAAATGCACAGAACAACCTGCTCCGGCGGAACCCGGAACCCGGAACGGCGGCGGCGGGACCGGCCTGGAGGGGACGTGGACCTCAAACGAGGCCGGGAGGGTCTTACGTTACGTCTCATAACATAAGACCCCGTCCCAGTGTGCAATAAAGGCGCCCGCATCATGTGTCAACTCGATTCGGCCCCTCGTGAGCTGCCTTTGACGCCATCAGTGCACGGCCCTCCATCGGGTTCTGCTGTCTTCACATCAGCTCGCCGCCACTGCTCGCCGGACCCGTGCAGGTCAACGTCACACTGCATCCATTAAAGCAAGTCTCCTAACAAGTGGGCAGTGTAGCGTTGGAAAAGCAACACACACACACACACACACACACACACACACACACACACTCCCAGAAAAACAAACAGCCCTTTCAAATCGGCTACAAAAGCTCCTCAACACGCATGAAGCCGAGTCACGTCAGGTCAGTGCCAGTGCGCCGTGCACATCATTAACTGCCGCGGTGCGTCCGCCAAGTTCCTCTTTCAAAATCCCATCTCACAAGTCACTGCAATAAACATCAGTCAGGCAAAAATTTGTAGCTCGTTAAAATTTAATCCAATTAAAATGCTATTTAAAACAAGTTAACAACTAATTCTAACACCTCCGCGAACGCGCAGCGCAGAGGCTGTTATTACGGGGCTGCGCCTCATTATTTTTTTCCTAGCGTGCTCGTCTGGCTCGCGGTGCGGCTGACTGGGACATCCAGTAAACATCTGTCACGAGCATCCTTGAAGGGGAGCGCAGACACAGTAAGCCACTGATCCAGTGACCCCACAGTGCAGGCATTCACACGTGCCCTGCTGCACCTGTGTGTGTGTGCATGCGCGTGTGTGTTTTGAGAATTTCTGCATATAAACCCTTTATGAATCATTTATACGCCTTATCACAGTGGAGGGGCCTAGCTGTACGATGCTGTGTTATCCCATTGGGTTTCAATAGCCCATTCATGAATCATTCATTAGTTTGGGCCACAGCTTATTCCCCTTTATTCATTTCTTAATCATTGTGGGGCCGGCCGCGGCTCGGGACGCATAGCGTTCACACAAAATGACGTCCACAGGCCACTAGTTGTCTTGAAAACACACAAACAGTGCGGGGTAAGTGGCTTCGATAGCAGCGACCGCACGTGGCATTCTGTATTTGCGGCGCATTTCGGACGCTAAAGCGCACAGGATGGAGGCTGTGCTGTAAATATGCGGGGTGGGGGGGGGGTATTTTTTTTTTTTTTACGCAGGGAACGGGCGATCGATGGAGCGGAGACGCATGAATGTAGGCTACGACAGCTGTCCCAAGGAGGTAGGGCTGCTACTACGCCGCATGCCCGCCGCGTCCTCGCTCCGAATAAAATGTCCGATCACCTCAAATCGAGCAAAGCGCGGCCACAAATCAGCGTGTGTGCACAAATCCCGCTGTCATGTGCATAGCAAACAGAGCTCGCCGCCTATTCGCATGCATACGACGCCCTCGACAGCATCACAATACCGTTTTCGCTGCCTACCTCCAGAGCGTGTGCGCCCGAACTGCGCTTTTTTTCCCCCCGCGTCCTCCTGCCGTCGCAGTGGGATCCGTCCTCGGCTGCTTTCGGGGGCCGTATCAGAAATGCGTCGCTCCCCCGAAACGCGAACGCTTCCCCTGCATGTTAACCCCCCCCCCCGCCCGCCCCGCCACCAGCAGCACCAGCAGCACCAGCAGCACCAGCAGCGGCGGCCCGGGCCTCCAGTTACAGCAGGTGGACGCGCCTCTCAGTGATGGAGACAGCGCGACTCTCCTCTCCCCCGCCGCTCCATTTTCAATTACGGAAGAATTCGTATTCCAGGAAACGCGCTACAGGGCAGCCAGCATGTCCTAATATCGCCGCTTTTCTCGGGACAAACAGGGGTCGTCGCCTCTCACACTCCCGATTCGCGGCGCCCCCTCGCCTCTTCTCCAGCTTTTACGAGATGCTTGATGTTGCCATTGTCACGGCATATTTTTTTTTCTTCCTCTTTTTTTTTTTTTTTTTTTTTTGCAGCTGGACCTCTCCCCCTCCTCGCGGCGCGCAGTCTCGTAGGCGCGCACTCTGTTTTGCTCCCCCTCCGATTCTTCTCGGTCCGACCTATGAGCGCGCGCAGCCAGCCGACGCAGGGCCACGCACTGCCTTGACGGACGCGCTGAGCAAATCAGGTAGCCCACTCCAAATAGGACTGTATCATAACAGGGCAACTGCAATCACATGAATAATGAATAGGCTACTCATGTATGCCTATGCTGGATGATAGGCCCACTCACAACACTTAGCCTACCGGACTGGAAGCAGCGTTTGGATAGACTTAAGGGTCTCTCTCTCTCTCTCTCTCTCTCCCTCTCTCTCTCTCTCGCTCTCTCTCGCTCTCTCTCTCCCTCTGCAAACTGTAAAAAGATAGGAGCTCGACAAATCACCGAATAACCGACTAAATGTAAATGAAAAGGGTCAAACAAAGACAGGGAGGCTATTTACTATTTTAAGAAAAAGGCCAAACGATTTTCAGCGATTTTAGTTCCAACGTACTGTGTTGTCAAAGAGAGAAATGCTGCTCCACTCACAAAACGCTGCCCCATAAATCCATAACGGTAAATATGTGTATAAATGCAGTCCTCTGTTGGAGCTATTAGACGCCTTCATTATTGATTTTTATGCTGCTTCATTAGCTTCATTTTATTGATTACACTTATTACAATTTGGTTGGCAATGGGATAGTTTTGCTTTTATAACCTAAAACTCATATGGTGAGGTAAAGTATGTGTCTATCAGCAAATAAAATTTTATCTCAGATCATTTGAATAGTTGATTCACTCAATCAATTTAATTATCTATACTGTAGTATTTGTGGTTGGGCTTAATTATCGTTGGGCTCCAGCGTTATTGGGAGGTGTTTGCAGTCATCTTGTGGCTCCTCAGTTCTCCTCATCACTGGTGTAAGGACCTGCATATAATCGAAATGTGTAGTTATGCCCAGTGAGGCAGAACCTACTAAGCATAACAATTTATTCGAACTAAACAGTTTATTTCCTGTTGTGTGGTTACTTGATTAAACCATAATGGCTCCAATCAAACAGAGAAAAACACAGCATTTCTTCTGCAGGTTGGACTCATATTATTATTATCACTTGTAAAAATAGATTTATGGGTATATTGAACTTGTACGTCTGCATATTCATCGACACATACATGCTGCATTGCTCTATGCAATGCACACACACACACACACACACATACCAGATTACCTTGGAAATAGAAGCAACCCATTTACTTTATCAGGTATGTTTTCCCCGTCCATGTAAACTACAAGACGTATGCTAACGATCTCCATAGTAACAGAAATTATGTCCACGTTTCTTAAAATACCTGTTCAACTGCAGTCATCATTGCAGATGTTTATGAGGAAGGGACTAATTGGCTCAGGTTACAGCTTCTCTTAAGAACTGCAAGTTGACAACAAAACTCAAAGCTGACAAGAGCAGAACATGACTTTACTGTAAATAGTGGTAATTACTAGCGTTGTAGGAACGTACGATGAAATAATAACATTAACTATACAAATTAGCACCGATGCTTAAGTGTTGTTAAGAATTCAGAATTTTTTTGAAGACTAATTTAGGGGTTCAGCCGATGACTTTTTGTGAACATGGCACACATTCATTAGCTGTATAAATTAAGGCACTGATTAAAAAAGACAGAGTAATTATTATCAAAGGTCATCATAACATCTGAGCAAATGCGTGAAAAGTTTCATATCTATCTAATGTAATAAATCAAATGTAAACATTTCTCCATCATACTATATTTGCCTCTCAATATCATCAGCTTAGCTTAATCTTATTAAAAGATATTAGCATCACCCTCAGCGCATGAACACAAAGCAAACATTCTCTTTAGAATTAAACTTAAATAAAGATATTTGAATGTAAGGAACATCTAAAATGTAACTTTACGGGTCTTATACGACCAATAAAGTCAGAACATCCATGGAACATTTGAAAATCAAAACCAGAAAATATTAACCAGAATTTGCAGAGACCAGAAACAGGTGACATATTGTTTGCATATCCGTACTTCAGAGAGGCAGCGTCTCTAACAAGCCATCCTAATGCAACGCCCCAACAGCTGTCCATCACAGCTGGAAGCGTCACCGGCTCTAACTCATTCCATACAGACGTACAGCATTTGGTCCCAGTGCTCAGAAGGTTTGTGCATATTCTTACACTTTCTCTCATTTCATCGCTGCATTGTAAATAAAGAGTTCCTGTTTGACGCTAATGACACAGGACATAAATGCTTTGTCCAGGCTCTGTGGGTCCTTGTGTGGATACTTTTGCCGGCTGTCGTACGCGTCCCCGGCTCAGCGTGCGCTCCATCATCAGTAATCTACTAGATAATTTAATTTAGGTCTGCATCCTGAAAACTGTGTGAGACCAACTGAGACAAAGCGAGTGCAGGATGATCTTGATTCAGTACATTATTAATAGTGTTTATGTCAAGGTATGTGCGCCGTGAGCTACTCGGAGCCGGTAGAGAAAGACAAGGCGACGGATCTGACACAGTAACAAAATGTTTTACAGGATAATATTGCACTTTCTTTTCAGGCTGAGCAGCTGAGAAGTTCATCTGAATGACACGGGCGCAACGTGGAGGAGTCGGGCGCAACGCGGTGCAACGTTTAAATAAATCCACACACGGCGTGTGTCTGGCATTCAAGCCCATGTAAAATTAAAGGCGGCCAGGAGCTGGGAGCAGAATGTTAATGCTGGAGCCTCAGGTTGTGATGCTCACCGGGTCTGACAGTCCGTGTGAAACCTCTAATAAGATTATGACAGCTGTAAGTTGCATGCGCACGTCTTTGTATTAGCATCACCATGCCTGACCAAACAGTCTGAGTAGGGGCCATTTAGTCGGGCTCGCTTGATTTGTCAGCTCCAAGTTGAAGTGAGGGCGGTTCAGGAAGCGGCTCTGGAGCCCACGCACGGGTTTCCACTCATTCACGTGCACCCTCGGCCCCAGGTCCTGCACACGTCTACCAGCAACTTGTGGCTCTGGACACATTTCTGTAATACTTCATTGTTTAAATGGGTGCATTTGATTGGGCCTGTTGTAAGGCTGTGCAACAGCGGTGATGATGTCATGGAGACACAAACCCCGGAGCTGCTCTGTAGACAGTGAATAATGGAACAACTCCTGTGGGACTCTTTGTCAGCAGCCACACATATTTTACTGGGGCACAGGGATGTTTTCTGATCCACCAGCCGGTGGAAGTATATTAAAAAATGTCCATAGAGTCAGTCACTTATGCGGCTTCAGTGGAGCTGACCCAGTCACTGTGACCTGCTGTCCAAAATCTGTGGAACAACACAATATAAACTCTGTGGGGAGTCTGTTTTAAGGTGGACTTTCCCTTTCAGTGCCGCACACTCCTACGGACTCCTGCAGGTTTTACTCTCCACTTATTACATCAGGCACATGAAAGTCGGTGAACCCAGAAAAATGTCCTCTAATGCTCCGTAAATTGTAATTGCCGTTTGATTTTCGTGCCCTAAACCTGGATGTGGGATCGGCGCCGTAGTCCGTGTCCGAGTCCGGTGGCCTCCTTTAAACACGCTCCTTGTTAAATGGCCGTAGGTGTGACTGTCCCCGGTTCACCCGGCCATTTGCCCAATGACAGCTGGGATTGACTCCAGCGCCCCTGTGACTCTCATGGAGGACAAGTGGCTGAGATCATAACTGGATGAATGACCCGAGCAGGGCCTCTCACCACTGCCCACACCACTGACTCCAAAACTGATAATCCTGCAGGGACTGATTCAAGCGCCACCTACTGTTTGGGCCCGTCTGTCCCGCGTCACACAGAACGGAGCCTGATCTCTGGCGTTCATTTTCCTGCGTTAACCATAAGAAGCATTTTATTGTTCCAGACTTGTTGTGCTATTTCACAGCTAGCAGACGTGTTACAAATGTGTGGCACGGATCATCCAGACTCCGATCAGGGGTTGCGTCATCTGCAGCTACTGAGCAAAACCAACTGCATCGGTGTTTATTGACTCAAAAAGGATCAAGTGCACACGGCTGAATATTCATTCTGGTTCTGACCAGGAGCATAGATATAGTACACAGGGATTACGCACATAAATTTACACTCCCACACAAAACGGTGGAAATAACTACATCTTCTCTGAGGCGCCGATGCATATTTATCAAGGCGTAGACGCCCTTGGCCACGCTCAGCGCTGGTTCCATTGTAGTGGGATGGGAGTGAGCCCCCGCCTGCTCTGCCTTTTATCAGGATGAAAAAAGGACGTCGGACCTCAGCAACAGGCCACAGACGGGTCAGCGGGGATTTGACGTGCGTGGCCGAACGCTTCTCATCACCTGTAGCCTCTGATCGGCGGCGCCCGACGCGCAGCTCGCGTTTACAGATTATACATATTGGGTTCATCGGCGAGCGGATAATGTGCCACGTACGGACAGAGGGAGTGGGTTCAACAAGAAAATCTCTGTCTGTCGGCACATTTGCGGCACGTTCTTTGAAAAGCTCTCCTTCAGCAGAAGGTCACGGTTTACATTAGGGACGGACTTTCCTGCCGGGGTCCGTATTAAGGGCGTTGTTAAGTGCAGGCTTTTCTTTGGTGAGTGGTAAACTGGGTTAGGTTTCCTCATTACCTCCCGGAGACATCAGCTCACAGCAGCGTTAATAGCGTGCACGACGATTAAGGGGCCGCCCATTTTTGCGATTAGGTTTAAGCGTAAATAGCCAGAAAGCAACAAACTTTATCTCAGATCGCTGTGAGTCTTCAATACTGGAGAGCGTTGCGTCCTTGACCGTCAGAAACGCACACAATGCTGTGGCTCAGCCAAAGAAGGTGCTTTGTGTGATATCTAAGGCCCTCGCGCAGAACCCGAGCGGATCATAGTGAATTATGTCCACCGCATAATTAGCAACTAACCTGTTAAGGCAGCAGCTGAACGTTGTCGGGAGCCGCTAATGAATACGCTCCTAATCTCACTCTAGGTTAGATTAGAAGGACGCCATTAGCATCCACTCATCTGCCTGGACATCTGACGCATGAAAGGAGCCCCGTCCAGCCAGTAATCATCGCGTTGGCTCGCTTTTGAGCAGGGGCTCCATCAAAGTCTACTTTTATCTGTAACGTGTGACTTCAGAGCTGCACCGTCATTCTGTCCAGCAGACAATGAACACAACGCACAGCGGAAAGTTAGAATTACTGTCGCGCTCCCCCCCGACACGTCTCTGCTGCGTCAGTTAACTCAGACACATCAATAATCAATATTTTTACAAAACAATCTACCACAATTTCCTCCACGGTTCTCGGTGGCTGAACAAACGCAAGTTCTTCTTCACATTTTTATTTTAGTAGCTTCAATCCATCCCTCAGGTGAGAGACGAGCACCAGCCAGGACAGCTCGCCCGTCTTTTAGAGGGCCACACATAGTGAGAGACAACCACATACACTCACATCACACCTATTTATAATTAAGAGCCTCCAGTTAACATGACTGCATGAAGGCAGAGAACCTAGTGAAAACCCAGACAGACACGGTGATGATGGAAACTCCACACACACCACTAACCAAATATAAATGCATAACATCACAGAGACTACTGACATAATCTAGCTTTTAATTACTGTAGCTGTATCAAAACACTTTTTTTTTACTAAACTCAAACCTTTTTTCTCAATAATCCAAGTAATTACTTAAAAATTAGGATAAGTAATTTTATTGCAACCTGTTAATCGAGTATATGCTCATCAGCATTTTATCCCATTTTCAGGTGGTAACCCTATAAAACACATTGACATCCTGTGTCAAAGTATATGTTTGTATTTACACCCTCCCAGACGGCGTCATATACACATGCATGGTACTTTATATTTAAAATACAGTTTCAGAGTTCAAGTCACATTTACCTGGTTGTACTTTGATTTGTCTTGATGAAGCTCCCCGGTAGCTCAGCCAACGTATAGACCCCGGACAAAGGAAAGAAGTCAGCTCTAATTAAAGTAGTGTCAAATCTTGTTTGTTTATTCCAAACTAATCAAAGAACAAAGTGCAAAAACTACAGTTCGCCACTTTACAGGGGTTATTTGCGTGACTATTTGACTAGAACTATTAACTTCTTGGAGATTCTGCTAGTTTCCTGGCAACTGCTCAGAGCCAACAAGTAGTATGGCACATAAAACTGAATTGTCACAGCTATTCTTAGGTTTATGTAGAGATCAAACAAACAAACGCTAACATGTTAATTAGCGAGCTTCAGAAAAGCCTGGCATTTGGACTGTGTTACCTTAGGACAGAGTCAGGCTAGTCACCTTTAAATACAAGTTGAAGAGCGACATGGGTGGAATCCAACCACTGCAGCACATTTTCTTTATAGAGAAAAAACAGGTATGGCATCAATACTAATAATAAACACACACACGTCCTAGTATGCCAACCTGTAATAGATGCTAGTTCATCCCATCACAGGACAAAATGTTATTTGGCTATTCTAACCACCTATATAACACACATAGTCAACACACATCTGGAAACTTTGTTAATTAGACAAACATTTATTAATCTGTCTGCATTGTAATCAAACTCAGACCACAATACTATGCAACAATCTCTATTATGTGTGTGTAGCACAAGACACCCCAAAAAAATATTTGTTTCCATTTATAGATACAATACAAAATCAAGCTTCTGAAAGCAATGTGCATATGGCAGCATAACAGCCCTCAGAAAATGAGGACGTATACGTGCTGCCGTTAAGCATCAGCATTTACATGTAACCTTCAGGAGGAAGTCCACATATTCTCATCACACAATCCAAACAGCTGTCGTTGCACTATTAAAACCCCATGAATGACTTTTCATTAGAGGACGCCCGTCAACCAGCGCTAAATAATATGACTGAATGATATGTTCCCAGAGGAGGCTTTCAAGTTGTTCCCTCTAAATGTGGCTCCAATTGTGGTGAAAATCATTCATGATTTATTAGAGTTACTTCTTGTCATTCTCAGTGTTATATCTACATGAATGTGACTGGATGTGTGACTGGGGAGCTGTTCGTGAGGCTAAACATCCATATTATGCTGAAAACGCGATTATCTGACAGATTTTATAGTTCGAACGCGCGCTGAAACCGGTGTCAAGAGCCGATTGCGCATTCAGACAGAATCCCACTAAAATAAGTGCTTCACTGTAACAAACACCGCAAAAAGATCTTTGTTAGACTGAATTAGAACTGTGATGACTTAACGGCAGGATAAACTGCAATACGATCACACCCTTAAAATGAACCAAAGGTAGTAGAGATTGTAAAATAATTTAAAACATGAAATCAGTACGAATTTGGTGTCAAAAATCAAGACGTGAGCGAGTCATTACATTACTCTCATCTGTTCCCAGTGCAATGGAGGATGTCAACAGACCTGATGTCAAAAATGAGGATGAGTGGAGGGAGGGGGGGGGGGCAACCATGTTGACTAACAGATTTCTTACACACACGTATGTGATATACAAGGTCTCTTATGCTTGGCTTCAGATGAGGCAACTGGCATAGAAGCTCCGCGTCTGGACGCCAGCCAGCGCTCGGCACACTTGCTCCCTGTTCTGCTGTTCCTCCTCCTTCACTTTGGCGAGCGGTGGCCCTAATTCACACGAGTAAGAGGAGGACTGGTCACGTGGTCAGGCGGGCGAGGCTTGGCTGGAGAGGGAGCGGGTAGCGGGGCTGCACGACACCCCCCCCCCCAGTGTAGGGTTCCAGTGCAGGCCGTCTGCGAGGGACCAGGAGAGACTAAAAGGTAAAAATGGCGTCTTTCAGCAGGAGCAGTTCCCACAGCCTTTCACACTGTTGAGTATCTCCTCCTGCAGTTTCTTCCTCTCCTCCTCCTTCTGGGACAGACGCTCGGCCGGCTCTGGCGCACTCTTGTTGCTATTCAGGATTTTGCTGTTCTGGGTGTTCCACAGGTCTCCATATAGGCTGCCTGGGGTGCTGAGCAGGGTGTGGTGGTCGCCTCTCTCTGCCACTTTCCCCTGGAAGAGAACAGGAGGCGAATAATGGGGAAAAAAGAAACGCAAATCAGCAGAGAAATTATGTTTGCAGATAAAATGAAGGGGCCAAGCACACGGAGTCCTATACTTAGCATCGCTTTATGACCACACCACGCTGACCACACTCTCTGCAGAGACTCAGCCCCCCCCCATGAATCTCTGCCGCCTCCCCAACAACTGTTGCATTCCTCTCGCAAAAAACACGGCCTCGCAGACACACGCGTGCATTCGCACGCGGCAGCACACACATGCCTCCCACACAGTCAAACACAAACGGCGGCGGCGGCGGCGCCCCCCCCTTCCCCCACCTCCCATGAGCATGCAGATGAGCACGTGATCGCTTCCGCTCGTTATTTTAATGAGCACCGCAGGCGGTCCTCTGCTGGTGACACCGGCGAACGCCGTGGCGACATCACACGCAAAACATGCCTCCTCGGCACGACCCTCTGATCCCCACCATCTGACTCCGAAAGCGCGCAACCACACACCATCACTCAGCGCCGCTCAAAGAAACCTCTTCTCATCTTTTTTCCATCCGACTCGAGCACCGGTGGAAAATGTCACTTCACCTCTTATATTTCATATTAACTCTTACTTCTCACATTATAACCGACTTCGCTTTGCCCACTCTTGTGCTTCGTAGTGTTTCCAAGCCAAACCCAGTGTGCACTGCAGCCCCCCCCCCCATTAGCTGAATGCTTCTCCGATGAACAATACTGTGACAGAACAGCAGAAAGACTCACATCTGCACATTTTCTCTGCATCCACGGCTTCTCCACCTCAACACCGCTAACCACAAACTGTATGGACAAACCATTTGAATGGCAATCACTGAAAGACACATTTAGTCCCGAATAAGGCCTCATCAGTGTCTGGGAAGCTGGCCCATACATTATTAGTCACCGAGACAAACAAGACACGCCATCTGACCAAAACAGCCAGTCGAGTCTGAATGCTTTAATGAGCCCTTATGGAGAAAATAATAACATTCACTTCTACTAACAGTGACCTGTTGTTGTTGAAGTTAATGAGAAAAGCTAAACAAAGCATGTTTTTATCACGTATGTTAAAGAAAAGGTAAGAAAAAAATAAATGAGTGTCAAAAACACAGACTGCGTGTTGAATTCCAGTTGCTGGAAGCAGGACCGAGGGTCACGCAGAGTGCAGGTCATCGGCTTTCCCTTCAATGCAAAGTCGTCTAATTGGACTAGCAATTAACACAGCTCATGTTTACACTCAGAAACTCTGAACCGCCACATAATTCACTTTTATGAAACTGACACCGCAACTGGAAATGTTAATCAGGGAAGGTACAAGATCAAGTAAAAAATAAGTGGATGAGTTCTCACCTCGCTGAGCACTAAAATCTCGTCTGCGTCTACGATGGTGGACAGCCTGTGAGCGATGAACACCGACGTCCTGTCCTTCACCATATCCCTCATTGAACTCAGGATGGTCTGGACACACACAAAGACAAATATTATCACACTGTTACACTACACACACACAAGAGCAACCTGTAATTCAAGTGAATATAGCTCAGTAGGTTTGCAATAATGCTGGTCTGCTAAAATAAGAAGAAAAGGTGCGTGAATGACAGGATATATATGAAATGTACCGGCAAACTTTGATTAGAAGACGCGGAAAGTCAACACAATGTTGCTCAGTAACAATGACCTTCATATGCTTTTCTTTCCAATGTGTACATATGGTAATTAAAAAAAAAAAACGATTGTGATGCGATGCAAAGGAAAGTCGAAATTAGCCACCACGTCTATTGTCCCATTCTTTCTCCTGAAGATCAGCAGTGACGAGCTGAACTTTCTCCTTAAATGTAACATTTACAAAAGACTGTGGGGTTTAAGCTGAGCTGGAGATTAAACAGAGGCAGGTGGCAAGGGAGAACATGGTGTGTGTGTGTGTGTGTGTGTGTGTGTGTGTGTGTGTAGGGGGAGGGTGTACGTCACAGCAGGTATGTGACACGGCAGTGAGGTGAATTATTGTGAAGCTTCAGCAGGTGACTGAGTGGGTGTTTGTTCCCTTTAATGTGTATTGCAGACACAGCGAGGCGTCAACCGCTGCGTGCAGCAGAGAGCGGGCATTAGTGGGTAAGTTATGTATGCGCGCCTGTGTCTGTCATTCCCACCTCTTCTGTGATGGAGTCGAGTGAGGATGTGGCTTCGTCGTACAGGAGGATGGGAGGATTCTTTAATATGGCGCGGGCAATGGCGACACGCTGCTTCTCTCCTCCTGGAACGAAACAACGGATGTCACAAATAAAAAGCCTAAAAGGTCTGAAATGTTTGAAGATGCAGCAGATCTGTGTCTGGCCCCTCTCGTCAGATAATTAGCTCAAACGGAGGGCCAGCGCGCTGCAATAACAATGCCACAGGCTTCAGACTTTCATTTAATTGTGAAGAAGAATCTGTAGGACAGAGAGATGTTCCCACTGCGCCTGACGTGGACTTTATTACATATGAGCTGTGTGTGACCCCTTGAAAGCAGGTAGAATCCAGCAGATATAAATATTGCGAGCAGAGAACAACCACAATGAAGGAAATTAGGACCCTTACAGCCCAGACTGCCCCATCAGACTCACTCACACACACACACACACACACACACACACACACACACACACACACACACACACACACACACACACACACACACACACACACACACACACACACACACACACACACACACACACTCACTCACTCACTCACTCACTCACTCACTCACTCACTCACTCACTCACTCACTCACTCACTCACTCACTCACTCACTCACTCACTCACTCACTCACTCACTCACTCACTCACTCACTCACTCACTCACTCACTCACTCACTCACTCACTCACTCACTCACTCACTCAGACTCACTGGCAGCTGCCACACAGCAGCAGTGAAATTAATAAGAAGTTAGTCATGTCTTTATTTTGGCCATTCTCTCACTCACACACGCTCTCTCAGTCACTCCACATAAAGAAATCTGTGCTGTCAGTAATTGCGTCTTGACTGTTGAGTGAAAGTGCTCACACACTGTGTTTACGTGGGCTAAATGAGTTGCAGAGTGATGCCAGGAGCCAAATACTACAGAGTACGGTGTCAGTGCAGATCAAATGACTGTCCCAGTCTTAACTGGGAGGCAACATGCCATTAAACAAGTTTAGAAACATAAGTGAAGGACATGTTGACATAATCACAATTTCTTTTAGGTCCTATAACAAATTAAAGCCATATATAAGGTCACATCTAATTAGTAAGTGAAACCAAAAAAGTCAAACAAATTAAATCATTTTAAATAATAATACCCGATGCACCGAGTATACATATATATATATATATTCTCTCAGAATATAATGTAAAATGTCCTGCCTTCAGTAATACAGTGCATTACCTAGTCACAACATCAGCTCCTGTCTTTTCTCTACATTAAACCAGTATAACAATTACCCAGGGAGCAAAGCTGTGACTTCAGCTGTTTCACTGTACAAAAGCACCAAAAGCCGAAGCATTTTACAAAAAAATGTCATGATTTATAATAATGCTGTGATATTCTTGGTAAGACTATGTTTTTATCTGTTTTATAAGATAGTGTGGGTCACTCATAAGGTCAACATGTAATTAAATGTGACAGCTAAAATAGTGTGTTAAGTTCAAAAGATTATTTTCCCTTTTCCTATAAAAACACTGATAGCAGAAAAACAAATTGTTCTGCAGCTACTTTGATAAAGAATTAAACACTGAAAAAAAGAAAGCCCAACGTTTAGCGGCGGCTGCTTTTTAAAGTGTTAATATTTGCGGTTTAACTATTTTCCATATAAAGATAAAGTGGTCTGAATACGTCAACTTGGGTTTTGTTAAACCTTTTGTGGCTTTATAGAAAAGCACACTCAAGAAAATAAAAATCAACAGGAAAATGACAAGAGTAAACAATAATCAAAATTACAGTCTCATGCCGCCAACACTAACAATGTACTACCCAGATTTCAAATAACAGACAGTTATTAAGATAATAACGAGAGCGTGACAGGAAACTCGGAGCTCTTTCACCTGCTTGTGCGGAGAGAACATATTTAAACTGTAGTCACAATGACAACAAACCTGACAGCTTGAGGCCCCGCTCCCCAACCTGGGTGTCATAGCCATGGGGCATCCTGAGGATAGCATCATGGATGCCTGCTAGACGCGCCACTTGGTACACCTCCTCTGGTGAAGCGTTGATGTTCCCGTACTGCAGGTTGTAGAAGATGGTGTTGTGGAACAGAACAGCATCCTGACAACAACACAGTTAAAGAAAAAAAAATAGGCTTCAGAGAATGTTTTTATTGCAGTTTATAGACAGTAACAGAGGACTGCGGATACAAAGACAAGGGTAGGAGGGAGAAAGGGAAAGAACGCAAATGGCAAAATACTGTTTATGTACCATCTGTTCAGATCAGCTTCTGGGTGCACTGCAGTGAAAGACTGACTGAATTCAGCTTATGTCTAAAGCTGTTGGCGTATTAAAGTATTTATGTTGCATTGTTCTATGCTGCCCTCTTGTTGTATATAATTACCAATATTAACTTTAGGAAATAAATAAATATTGTTGACTAGAAACACTATCTGGACAAATATACATACACATACATTTAAATTGTTTGTCTTAGTGTCACAGACCTGAGGTACAACACCCAAAGCCTTCCTGAGGCTGTCGAGGCTGACGTCTCGGATATTCTGCCCCGCCACGTAGATGTTCCCCCGCTGAGGCTCATAGAAGCGGAACAACAGACGCACGACGGTGCTTTTCCTGCAAACCAGACGTGGAACCGATTGTCATCGAGCTGCACCCCCTCAGCGTGCGGGTGATAAGACTGGCTGCACATGCAAATGAGGTGACACGCCGCTGGATACAGGTCTGGTAGTTAGTGTTCTGCTGTGAAAAGTTGACTCACCCTGACCCGCTGCCGCCAACAATGGCCACCTTCTTCCCAGCAGGCACTTCAAAGGACACGCCGTTTAGGACTTTCTGGCCGTCCAGATATTCAAAGTACACATCCTCGAAGCGGATAGTGGCCTCCTGAGGCGTGACGGCTAATGGCGGCGCGAGATCCCGCTCCTATAGCAAACCATGACACAGTTGAGACACGCGCAGATACAGTACAACACCTACAGGCAGTGGAGGCTGGGCATGATGCAACGTTACTCCAACACCTTGTAAAGGGGAATAATGAATGATGCAGCACGGAGCTCGCACAAAACGGACTGAACACAGAGACGTTCACAGCTAATTCAGGGGGTTGTTTTAAAAGACAGTCAGAGCCTTCACATGCTGTCCTTCATGGCGACTGTAGGATCAATAGGCGTGAAAACTTTTGGTACGTACTGAGCCGAGCCGCAGCGCTGAGAAGCAGCCAAGGTCAGCGGTGAATAAAGCGCTGTCCTTACCCAGAGAGTCAAAGCCTGCTCTGCTTCACGTCTGCACTACCTAATAGCAACATAATCACCCACAATCCACCTCAGCCAATTAATACAAATAACTCGCCATCCATTAGCACAGACAGATGATAATTTCACACCCCACAACATGGAAAATAGCCAAAAATAATTTAGTTTTTATTTTGCGGAAGAGTTTTAAGTAAGGGGGAGTTGTAAATTATTTTACATCTACATAATAGCCCAATGTGTTCTAGAAAAAAGCATTCAGACAGTAATGGGTTGCTGGGGAGTGCCATTCCACAGGGAATCACAATGGAGAGGAGTATTACTGATGAGTGAAAAATAACTGGACAGATTCATGTCTCCTACTGTAATTACAGGCTAGAGACAAGAAAGGCATTTATATTGTTAGGCAGGAGGCGCACGTTTGCACTTAAGTGTGCTCTTCTGACGCAAAATGGGCTGACGCGTTAAAAAGGTGGTGGTGTGTGTGTGTGTGTGTGTGTGTGGGGGGGGGGGGGGGGGGGGGGGGCGATAAATGCAATGAACAACTGATGGCTATCAGACGAAAGGGAAACGTACACGTGTAACAACTACTTTGGGCATTTTTATCCATGTGTTTTTTAAGGTCTGATTGTGATGCACAGTTACAGTTAAGGCCTGTTTGTCGGAATTTGAGCAAGCGGCCCTCTGATTGTTAGATTGATCCTCGGCTCCTCCTCTCTAGGAGATCAGCACTGTAAACAGTCCTTAGCTCAAGCCTCAATTAGAGCTGAAACAGTAAAAATAAACAAATAAATCAATAAAAACGCCAGTGTAACAGAGGCAAACAAGAACCCCAGGCAGTTTAACAACAAACTGAAAACAAAGTGTTAAGAACAGCTTCACTCTTCCACATCTTGACAGCAATCATTCCCTCACTGTTTAGAGAAGCCATCGCTGATTAAGCGAATGATCTGTGCTAAAAATCACAGAAAGAAAAAAAAATAAATATTTGAATCACAGTCGGGGTGATCCCCTTTTATCAAACACCGGTACAGACTGCAACTATCACAATCATCTATCACGTTATGGCTGATGAACAATAAAAGACCAAGAGGTTTACACACACGACAGGATACGTCAAAACAGCGTTCCATTTGAAATGACTTCTGATTCACAGACAGCTTAACAGAAAGAACCCACTAGCACAATATGGGAAAGAGTGCATGAACCTACCTTGATCTTGGTGTCCACGCTCAGCAGGGTGAAGAGCGTGTTCATGTCTATCAGGGCTTGTCTGGTCTCTCTGTATACTGTGCCCAGGAAGTTGAGAGGGAGGGAGAGCTGGAAGAGCAGGCCATTCACCATCACCAGGTCTCCCACAGTCATTGTACCTGCACGGCGGTCACAGAGCAACTTGGAGAGATCAAATCATCCCCTTCCATTGTATCATGTGTGTCCTAAAAAAGTGCCACCCAGACAATTCCTTCTTTTAAGTTGCGAAAGCAGACAAAGCATGTTCCAGTCTGAATCCATCTCCACCCTGTGTGATTTCATTTTCTGCATCAAAGCTACTTTATTTCCCATTCATGCCTTTTTTTCAAGCTTGCTGTGCTTTGTTCTCATTTACTTTCTATTATCCAGTTCAGTCAGGGTTTTACTTCTTGTTTTCATCTGTCCATTTGATTTTGTTTTGTGGTGGGCTTTTTTTAAGCTTTCGCATTTCTAAATGCACAATTTTCCCTATTGTGCCGTGGACACCGTGCGTGAGCGTGAACAGGTAAATTCAGGTCAGGTTATGTATTTTGCAGACTTATACCTGGATGCTGTCAATTTTTTTGTGGCTTACTGAACACAAGATACTATTTTTCCAAAAAACAAAATCTACCCGAAGCATCATAACACACTTACACTCCACCACCCAGTGCCCCTCACTCACCTGCTGCGATGCCCTTGCTGGCCAGCAACATGATGGCAGTGAGGCCGACACTGAAAATGGCACTCTGGCCAAAGTTGAGCATGGCGAGCGTGGATGTAGTTTTTAAAGAGGATGACTCATAGATCTTCAGGAACCCATCATACCTTTCAGCTTCATACTTCTCATTGTTGAAGTACTGTAGCCGAGGAGAGAAACATGAAGACAGAGATGAGAGATGGGAGCACAGGGCACGGAGGCAGAGGGAGAATTCACAAAAGAAGAGAAAATGTACGTTGGGAGAGAAAAAGGGAGAGACATAAAATATGGTTAAGGTTAAAGGTCAAGGAAGCGCGAAGAACAGTGTCAGCCAGGTAGACACTTTAGCACAGGCTGCCTCAAGGCTACATTTGTTCTCAGTGACCGTCCTAGGCGTAGTCTGCGTCTCAGTAGGGCTCCGAAGCGCTTTTTCATGTCTTCGTGTCTTTATCTCCTCCCCGCTGATCTTAAAGGACGTGCAGGGCAACATAACAAAATCCCCAGTCTGCCTTGCTAAGCAGGCTGCGGATGTGAAGCTTTGGCAGAGGACAGCGATTATGGCAGAACAACAGTTTGGAAAAATAATAGGCAGTTATGACTGAAAGGAAAGGAATTGCTGCAGAGTATTCATCACTGGAGCTGTCATCAGTCCCTCTATTTACATCTGCAGCAGCTTACACAGACACCTACTAACAGAGCACAGATAGCTCTTAAGTGTTACGCCACACAAGCAGGACTAATTTTGATTAAGACATACAGCTATCATTTAGAAAAAAAGCCCTAATGAATCAGCCACAAGCACACTACAGCATAATCATAACAACGACCCTCCTCAACTCTGCTGCCAATTACCTAATATTGCTGTTTGTTTAGTTTGCACTACTGTGTCTCTGCTCCAGTTAAGTGGGCGATTTGCTTCTCTAGCTAACGGCAGTGGTGCTGCGCCGCTACCGACTTGCCATTGATTTGCATATAAGGAAATGCAGGGATTCAGCAAGGGAGAGAGAGGAAAGTAGCACATACAGGACAAACCAAAGCAGTGCAAGGCACCATGTTCAGGTTCTTATCCAGCCCTTTGTGAAAGTGGAACGGATTTCTGAGTGGGTGGAGATCTAATTACATATGCACACTAACAGCTCAGAGTGATGCTAAATCCGGCCGCATTGACACAGATGACACAAAAAAAGGAAGCAAAATAATATGGCAAAGAAAATAACATGGGTACAGGAATATATCTGGAACAGCCAACAAAGCTGCCAAAACTGGATGGTGATTATGTTTGTATGTGTACTGTGCGTAAGGCGGTTACTTAGAAAAAGGCCTAAAACAGCAGAAGATGAAAATTTAGGATAACCATCGCACTGAGAATACGTAAAAGGCGACATTTGTATTCACACCGCATCACAACAGTCAGGTGTCTGCGAGAGCACATTCACTCAAATGATCCTGGCTTTCAAAATAAGGCCTGCAGCAGCAGGCGCCATCAGTCCAAAACTGTAACCGAGACACAATTTGGGTCATCGGCTAAACTAAGGAAATAGTTCTGAGTGTTCAATGATGAATTCTCATTGTTGTAGTACATGGAATGACATTTAGAAAAAAAGGTTGATAATTTGACACAAAGAGAAGAAGAGAAGGTCAAAGAATGACACTGAAAAATAAAATGAGCAAACTAAAATCATTAGTGTTGTGTAATATACGTGTGTGACTCAACGCAGAGCTGAAAAGATTAGTTAATTAATTAAGAAACGTAAAATCAATTGTAATACATTAAAGAGGAAAGGTCTAATTGTACAGTAAACGTAGCTGTTTGAAGACATCAGTCAGGCCTTCAGCTCCAATGATGCATTATATAGAAGCTAATTAATCTTTTAATCAATAATCACTGCATCAGGTCTATAGATATGTAATTTATACTTACTATAGTGATGAACACAAGTCTACAATGATATTTAAACACTTCTGAATAAGATGTGATATTGATCTAGTGTAAATATCATGTACGAAATGTTCTACTGACTTCAGGATCTTAAATATGGAACAAATGTGAAAGAAATCTGTGATCACACTGCCGTGCTGGCTACGTGGGCTATATACACGATTGGCAAACCTATGAGAGAGACTGGCTTTGACTCTCACTCAGAGAGATGCTTAAAACTGAATTTCAAATGTATTTTGTAGTTGTTTTGACACAGTGATTATGTGTGAAAGTGTTGAGAGTCAGAGGAAGAGACAGAGCGAGAGAGAGCTTTTCTTTGATTAAAAGGCAAATTGTGACAGTGGCAATCTTGCCAGTGAATCACTATTATCACAGACGAGTAAATATTTGTTCACGTCAATGTGCCTGGCTTAAGTGAAGATAAGAAAAAGATGGGAAAGGAAGGGCTGATGAGGGGAGGAAGGGAGCGGCTGAAAAGAAGGGTGCACTGGAAATGTGTACGTGTGTGTGGTGGGATGGAGCTCACCTTAACAGTCTCATAGTTAAGAAGAGAGTCAATAGCTGCGTTGCCTGCTTCATTGTCTGCTTTGTTCATTTCGATTCGGAAGCGGGTCCTGTGTGCGGAGAGACGTGCACAGTGATGTAAGCGGGTTTTCTTCTACACGTTTCTGCCCACGAGTGAGCGGTTTTTTACTGGCAGCACACACCAACAGGCATAGATCTATTCACTGAATGTGAAGTGTTAACAAATACTGTACCAACTACTTGAGCTACGCAGAATGAGTACAAACAGGCTGAACGTTACCTCCACTGCGTGATGAGAATGGTGAAAATCGTGTATGCTGATAGCGTACCCAAGGCCACTGCTGCAAACTGCCCTCCGCACTTGTAATACTGCAGAAGAAAGAGGCCGTCAGGACAAAGCATCTTTCACGAGCCTTGACTCAACAGCCTTTGTATTCTTTTTCTAAAATGAACTGACCACATCAGATCAATGGACGCCGTCGCTGGCGTCACACGGCATTTTGAGCGCGCAGTTTTTGACCATTCCACTATGAAATTGAGTGTTACAAATGGAGGGAAGGCTACAAGAAGTGATCATGCTAATGCTTTAGCTATTTGGGCAATGAAGTCTGGCCTCATTACAGCAAGCTGACATTATAGTCCTAAGTGGAGTAATAGCACAAAGCTATAGAAAAGCCTTTCTTTCTGCGGTGGCCGAGGAGGGTGGGGGCATCTGTTCAGGGCATACTCTGCAGGAGGACATTAAGCTGCTACAAAGCTTTGGGATTCATCACTGACACTAATGGGCTCTGTGTTGCCACCAAAAGTTCATGGGGATTCATATTCCATTTAGAATGTAAATGAGACAATATCCCTGAAATTAATTTCCGGACAATCTGCTGTAAAGAGTGTTGAGGTGATGAAAGATGCTTAGCTAACATTAAGAAGTGAAAAGGAACAGCAACAAGACATCAGCACCAGCAAGCTGTAAGTAGTGCGTTTGCTAATGACTACGCTTCTGTGCATCATTCTCACACTGAAACTCACCAAAATAGCACTAACAAGGCCCATCTCAAAGACTGTGGGTCCTAGATTGAAGACAAGGGCACTGAGGACAAAGGAGATACCCCGCGTCCCGCGGTCAATGGCCTTGGATAATGCTCCTGTCTGGCGGCTGAGATGAAAACTTAGATCCAGATTGTGCAAGTGAAGGAAGACATTCTTGGCGATGCGTCGGATGGAGCTCTGGGCCACCTTGCCGAACACAGTGTTCCTCAGCTCGTTAAAGAGGGCCGAACAAGCCCGAGATGCACCATCTGGGAAAGCGGAGGAGAAAGAGAGTTTAGCACACCTGCTGTGAAAAGCGGGGGGGTTCAAGAAGAAGGGCTGGGAGCTAAGTTAGAATATATTTTAATCTATAACTGATCTAAAGCAGCAAAACAACAATCCTGACCCAAACTCTTCCTGTCCTGTATGGTGTAATGCAGTAAAATGAAGCAGTTGTGGCTGCGGAGGTTTGATGCTCCTCTAATACTCTGAGCGCTTGTGCAATGTGGAGTGGCAGGTTATTCACATGGACTGAGGTCTGCAGGCTCTGCAGCCTGTGTAATTATGGGGCAGGTTGCTGTCTGAAGCATTATGGCAGGCCAGCACACTGCCTGTAGACTGAAGGAAGGGAATCTAAGAGTACACAAGTTCAGAGCGCGAGTGTGCGGCAGGGGACAGATGCACATGTGAGAAATACGACCACAGAGGAATGAAATGCCGTCACAATGTGTCTACGGCCAGCTTAGTTTCATAAGAATGGGTGGAAAGCAGCAGCATAGCCTCTCTTTAAGGTGGAGGGCCACTTCAATTCCAAGAAAATCAGTTATTCGATTCTTTCCACTGGCTGTAAACTGTTATACAAGCAGTTGGCTAACATGACTGTCATATTAATATGAGTCTGTGTTTGAATGACACGCAGGCCTTCCTGTGGAGATTTCACCGAGCTGTGTGAACATCACTCGTCTGCGGAGACCATTGTCAGGGTAATAATCGCTCTGTCTGCCCGTCTTCGTGGGGCTGTAATGTGGCGTTAAATAGGAATGCTCATCTAATGAACAATGTGTCCGTAGCTGACAAGGTAGGATGAGCACTGTGCAACCTTTTCAGACAAATTACACCTGTCACCACACGCCCTAAGTGCCAGGTCCCAGGCATCAAGTAACAAAAAAAAAAAAAAAAAACAATTCCTTTCTTTAAGAGCACCCCTTTGATTCTTCCTCGTCATCCTAATTCATTCTTGCTCCAATTACTCACCAGGCAGCATAAGAGTGCAAGACCTAAGTGAGCTCATTAAAATAAGAGGCTACCGGGCTACGTGTACATAGCATACCAGCTGATCTCACTCAGGGCCAGAGTGACTTGCAGTAGGTGTCAGGTTTTCAATGTTTATTTATTTACTGCTTTTCATCAGCAGCTCAGAGAAAAAAAAAGACTGATCAAAAAGGAACTTCACATTCAAGAAACATCTCACCCAAGACCCCTCTTTGTATTAACAGGGTCTATTTGACAAAACGGAATAAAAAGGGAGGGGCGCTCAAGGGATGAAGTGAAAGAATCTTTCTTGGCCTCTGTGTAATACTGAAAAACTATTTTCAAAGACTCTTCCCCTGTACTTCAGAAATGCATCTAGCTCAGTTTGCCTTTCATACTGAGAAGTCGCCGGCTCTCATGATAGGGCCATGCGGATTAATAGAAGTGAACTCCAACGTAAAGCAGAGGGCACAATGTAAATAAGACGAGAGAGAGGCAGAGGTTGCGGCACGGCATCGATATGAATGTGCTGGGAAAGGTCAACCTGTAGATAATAGGCAGTCCCACGGTCCCCTCTGATGAGCCGGCACCTGCCAGAGCAATACAAGCCTGGGACTCACAGCCAATCAGCACGGCCGTTGCCATGGTAGCCACGGTGCTTGGCGCGTCATTCAGGTTCAGCATGTGTCCCGACATCTGGTTAAGCTCGTCCACTGCATACTTAAACATGAAGGGCACTATCACATTGGTCATCTGGGAAGGCAGAGAGGGAGGGAGGACACATTCACAGAGGAAGCAGAAAAAAAGGACATGGGAAATAGTTTCAAATAGGCCATTAGTCAGACATATAGTCAGTGTAGGCCAGTGCCACTTTTCGAGCCCTCAGTAGCATCTCTACAGCATTCATGTATGTGCACCACACGTTCTTGGAAAGACCGATTTTAGGCAGAATTCATTCAGGTGCATTCAAGCTATGCCATGCCGTGTTGTGCTGTGTGCGTGCGTGCGTGCGCTTGCCGCGTGTGTGCGTTCTTTTTAACTGGCTGTGCTGGTGCTTCCTGCTAATGGAATTGAAATGGTTATTAAGGCTAATTAAAAGCACAGGGACAGCTGTGTGACTCAGGCTAGGCGGTCCGCGGCGCATTAGGACAGCCAGAGCACAGCAGCACGCAGCAAAGCATTTTCATTTGAAACCAATTTCATCTGAACCTCTCACCGCCGAACACAGGGGAGGCCGTTTTTAACTTGTCTCTCCCGTTAAATTCTGCACAGCATAATTTTAAAATAACAGCAACAACATTAGTAAAAAAAATCCATGTTGACCCTGCTATGATAAAGGGACAGCTAATAATTCACCATTGAGTGTAAAAGCTACATCTGGGTTCTTGCTTTATACACTTGGGTATTATACTCAAAAACAAAAGTCCTTTGAGACCCTCCAGCAAAAACAATATCTGCCACTTTGCTACCAAGACAACAGAACATGACACAAAAATAGCCTGAGCTTATTATGGCAGAGCCAAAACATGTCCTCAATTTTACCACTAATACATGACAAGGTCTGATGTGTTCTTCTAACCTATTAACAGCCACTACTGGATATTAAATCAGTCTCATGTCAATCTGCACCTGCCGATATGTCATCTTATAAAAGCAATAATGTCAAGTATGAGACTAGATCATTTGCACTATCCAAAAATAACTTAGGCTCATAGTTTGAAAAATAGACTGGCACACAGAGAGGCCAACAAAAACAAAAGCTTATTTACTAGAACTGAAAATGTCATTAATAATGTGGAGTTCAGAGGTACGATGCCGTGACCACATAATTATTCTGACCATTTAAAAATTGCCTCCACACTGTTAAAACTTTGGGTTCAAACAAAGCAGGAAAACAGGAGGCGACATCTAAACAGCATGTGTGTTGTTCTCTCCTCCTTCGCACACGCTAGAGGGAGCTATGCTAAGCAGCAGCAACGTAGATGTAGTAGATGGAATACACAGTGAACTGATGACAATTAGAAATCATTCATTTCAAAAAGGCACACAACTTTTAATACTTATTGTTTACCTTGTGTATTTATGGGGGGTATAGGGACAAAGAGACATGGTGAGAAATGGTCACAGCTAAGACCGTATTTGTGTTAGCAGATATGCACAGTTTACAAAAAATACAAGCAAGCGAGCTACTAATTCTGATTGGTTAAATTGGTTTTTGGAGTATATTTCTAGTAAAACCTTTTTGCTTTATTAGACAGTCTGTCAACATACCTTGGCTCCAGCAAGCAAGCCCAGAGAGACAGCAACGCGGGCTCGTAGGTCTGGTCTGTCCTTTGGCCACACATAAGACAGCATGGCAGACAGGATCTTGGCTGAATTCACCTCCTTCAGCTTCGAAGAAAAAAAACAAACGTAACACCTCTAATTAGATCATAATGCCCATAATTTGATAAACAAGTGTGTTCTGTATGCTATGAGTCAAACAGTGTTTGCTGAACTACATTGTTAATATTGTCACCTAGTCCGTGTTTGCTAATACTGGCATTAAATCGAATTTTGCATTCAGTGTGACAATCACACATGGAACATCAAATGTCATTGGAAGTCCTGTGGGAGATCTGCGAGAAGCAACGACAGCAGACTCCAGGTGGACCCGGAGATCCCACCTGACACGGAAAGTCCCAGGAGACACCTGGGCTGTCAACTCAGCTGAGGTTGAGAGCCCACTGGCACCAGCGTGACTGTTTACCTACGCTCCCCCGCACACCTGCCGCGGGGACTCTCCGCCGACCAAAGACTATGCAGTAAGTCCCCCTAATCCACGCAATATGGTGGCACCGTGTCACAGCGCTGCTGTATGGCAAGACCTCAAGCAAATTACAGTGAAATTGTGTCCAACACCTGCTTTGATCAGATACAGTCAGGCTATATGTAATACTGTCAGGTGAAGATTAATATTATGAGCTCAACAGACTACGGAGTATATTGCAGCATGTGTTTATGACCAGTAAGTAATAGTCTGGGTGTTCTGTTTTATAGTGAGTTAACGTCTGACTCATCTTTCATTAAAACTGTTAATATAAATATCTCCATCACTGGGCAAATAAATGATCAGTTAAGAGTAGTTGATCTTCTATCATCAGATATAATATTGACATCCGCCACTAAAACACACACACACACACTAGTAAATACTAAAGTATTTGACAACGGTTAACAGAGGGTACAGTAACACTCACCACATTTTTTGGATCTGCACTTAGACCTCCCCCTGCATTTCCATGCCAACATGTTCGTTTGTCTGTTACCTGTAAATGCTGTGGAAACAGTGCTTTGTTGTATTGTGTGACACATTCATTTGATTCTTCACAATGTCTTCTAATAAAAAATAATAACTTACTTTTGCCGCTTCCAAAATTTGACGATTGTTTAAACTTCTGCTTGTGCTCCATGTAGCTGTTCGTAAATGTGGAGTCAGCTGCAACATACAACATTAATCATTTGACGGGTGTTGTCACAGCCAATTCAATTAAAAGGTTCCTTTAATATTCATGAAAAGAGCAAACACAACATTATCATCCTAAAATGAACAAACAAACATAGTAAACAAACGAACAAAAACAGCATGGTTACACCTGGTTATACAGTAGTCAGCTGGAGACACACTTGTTGCTAGTAGAAGGCAAAAACCATTTCGTAAAAAATTATGACAACAAATAACCTTATTCCTATAGTTATTCATAACATTTTATGAGCCTGTAGCAAACAAATCACTTTCAGGACAGTCACATTTTGAAGATGAAACCAAACACACCTACAGCAGCTGAATGCGCGATAAGACAAGTTATAGAGCAGCTGGTTTAGATAAGCAGACTGAGCTCAGACTGGACCTTTGCTTTAGCTACACGCTAACATAATAACAACCTTACACCTAACACTAATTGAGGATATTGCTGGGCTAGTGATACATATGTTGTCAGTTCAAAAGAAAAAAGAAACATAAATACCTCTACATGACCTCATACATTATGAAAACAAGCAGTATAAAAACACTGCATTTGAGAAACTATTGTCTGAGCCTAAAGTGACCTAACGTTCAGTTGACAGTTACAACTTTAGTGAAAACTCATGCAGGGAACAAGATAAACAGTGACATCAGCACTAACTAGTTTGTGATGAGGACACAGTCTTATCTAAAGTTGACTGACAGGCTAACACGTGACTGACGCTGATGACTCCTGACATTTTTCAGACTTTTGCTTTAATATATTTAAGTGTCATCGGTCCCACGTGAGACACAAGGTCGGTGCTATCACAACTATTAACCGTGTTGTTATGGTTACGTGACACTAACATGAACGGCGTAAACGCGAATAACGCGCCTGGTTGACGTTGCAGCCAGTGAGCTAAGCTAACCGCTCACGCGCGTTCACATCTGTCCGAATAGCGTCACATTGAGTCCACACCAACGAGCGTCTGCTGCCACGAAACGAGAGGCGCCAGTGGTCTGGTCCAAAGTAACTTTCGAGGAAGTTAGTTGCGGAGTGTTTCCATCTCTGTCCTTGCTTGTGTGACTGTGCGTGTCCTCTCCACGCACACACACACACGCAGTCTCCCCACTCACCGCACAGACGCGCGGACGTTTGGGCCCGCCGCCGCTTTCGCCGGGACCTCGACTCCAGCCGTGATACGACGCGCTCTGGCGAAGAAGCGGCGCTAGTTTTCGTCTTTGCAGGCGAAAGCCGCATTTCAGCGGCACTAACATCGGCGCCATGTTGACGGGGGGGAGGAAGGCGGTAAGCGAACACGCCGCTTACGTCATATCCGCCCGCCGTCACCGCTGTCAGTGTCACAGCTAGCTAGAGGCAGCTTAGGTTAGCCGCTTAATACCACGTTTTAGTTGACGTGTTAGCGAGCAGTTCATTTTCCACGCGGCGTGACCGGCTGTCTACATGCACACGGGCTAGTTTCTTATGCGTAGAGTCTGCGTGGCAGCGGCGTGGGTCGGTTAGTGACTTCACAACCAGGAAGGAAAGAGCACGTTGTCTCCTTTGTCAGACAGGGTAAACCCCTAGTAAGTGGGTCGCTCGCGGAGAAAGTGGCCGTAGCACAGTTTTAAGGGCAGAGCTGTGGATCTCGTACTCAGGATGCCATGTCACAATCAGCAGCTGAACACTATCAGCAGTGGCCAGGAGCACCCGATGAAGCAGGTACGGTTCGCAAACAGCAGCAGCAGCAGCAGCGCCGCCGCAGCGCCCGACTCTGAGCCCTGCGAAGCCCCCATCCAGCCTGCGAGCCCCGAAAACCTGGGACCTCAGCTCAAGCTGCTTCCTCTCAACGACCAGATCCGCGAACTGCAGACCATAATCAGAGACAAGTACGTTCACGCTCTCTGCTTTTAACACACGCACAAAATGCCGCATTCGTCTTTAATCATTTGATCAGAGTCGGGTTGCGTTATGGCGGAAATACGTGTCTTGGTTAATGTAACTATCAAGAAGGATACGTTTTAATGAGGCTTCTGGCTCGGATTATGAATGTTCTTTGTGTCTGTTGGCGTAGGTGTGAAGTTATTTATGAGTCTGAGCTGTGTCCACACTCATGCTGTCCCAATGAGTCATCAGTATAATCATAAAGGTGCACTTAGATCCCCTCAGTCCCGTCTTCATCCCTGCCTTGTGCCATGATGTTATTAATTTATAGATGGATTAAATTTGTCAATTGAACATTACACGGCAAATTTGATATGTAGCATATAACAAATCACTGAGCTGGAAACAGTTTTAAGCTGATACGGAGGATAGGGTGTGACACAATGAGGTAAATATTAAAAGAGACACTAAATCACTTGTAGCAGGACAAAGAGGAGTACTGGCAGTTATGAATTCATAATTTGTGTTTATTTTTCCAGGACAACCAGCAGAGGAGATTTTGTATTTTGTGCCGATCGACTGGTAAGGTTATGAACTAAATACCACATACTGTACTGCAACTCTGTGTGTACATTTATCACATGAATATGCCTTTGTTGTCAAACAACAGATCAGACTAGTAGTTGAAGAAGGCTTGAATCAGCTCCCCTACTCAGAGTGCACTGTGACCACTCCAACAGGTAAGAATCTTCCTCCTGTAAGTCAACATTCAGGTTTAAATGAGAAACACAAGCCTAAATGTGAGATACGTCTGGATGGAGCTAGATGGCGCTGATCTGTAAATCTCATTATTGAATACACTGCCATTGTTCTTTGACTGAGCTGACTATTACAGAACAGCTACGTATGTGAATGTTCCTACTTTATTTCATTCCTCAGGCTACAAGTATGAAGGTGTCAAGTTTGAAAGGGGCAACTGCGGAGTCAGCATTATGAGGAGTGGTAAGTTAGACCTGCTGCAGCACATCTACATAATTAGAGTCTTTGTACTGTAAGGGCATGTAATATGTCTTCCATGCGTTTGTGGTTTGTGCAGACTGTGCAGTAGTGCTGTGCTTTATGTTCTTTCCTTTTTTTCATCATCACGCTTTCATGTGCGCTGAATCGTACACTTTTTATGGACTGCCACTTCCTTTTTCCCAGAGAAATTGATTGATCATTTGAATCGAATATTATGAGCTGAGCATTGGGATACAGTTCTGTACTTCTCTACTTTGCTTTCTTTCTCGTTTTTTTTTTTTAGACTGGTATCATAGTCCTATGCAGAATCTGTAATCCTTTATGATAGCAATGAGGCTCATAAAATGTAAAGTGGAATTAAGTACATAAAAGCATAAAAAGGCACCACACACAGAACACCCGCACCTGCTTAGTCCAGACAGCAGTGGCATCTGGACTCGTACACGTGCGTAGACATGCAGGATTCTCCAGCATTCCAAGGGAACATGCTTTTATTACACACTTA
The DNA here is from genome assembly GCF_900634795.4 of Betta splendens. NCBI lineage: Eukaryota > Metazoa > Chordata > Actinopteri > Anabantiformes > Osphronemidae > Betta > Betta splendens. The sequence goes on from NC_040890.2 coordinate 9,825,991, forward strand.
TCTGTGTGTTTATAGAGAGCTGGCTGAGCAGTCTTTGTTCACCTGGTGGTGATTCCTACTGGATTTATTGTGTGTAGTGTAGAGTTATTTGATCTGAGATGTAGATATAGGGCTACTGAATAAAGCACAACACTAAATAAATCCACATTTATTAAAAGGTCAATATTTTGATCCTACTTAAGTCTTGTGTGTTTGCCCGCAGGTGAGGCCATGGAGCAGGGTCTTCGGGACTGCTGCCGCTCCATACGTATTGGCAAGATTTTGATCCAGAGCGACGAGGAGACACAAAAAGCCAAGGTCTACTATGCTAAGTTCCCTCCAGACGTGTACAGAAGAAAAGTGCTGCTCATGTACCCCATCCTTAGTAAGTAACAGGGGCCTGAGCACGGCTTATGCTACTGATGACTCCACTGTAACACCTTCAGCAGCACATAAATGTCAAGAGATGTCCATTTTTGTGCAAATGTGAAAACAGTTTCATGTATTTATTCATTTTGAGAAATCTCCCTTGAGTTGACCTTCACTACCAACTCTGCATTTCCACATCATACGGGCTCATTCACACTGTTCTGATAATTATAGCTCTCATGGGGGAAATTATACAGTGCCTGGGAGATGGCCACCAAGCTGCTGAATAGCATAATGAGGGCCAACAAAAATAGTATCTTAATAGCCCTGGTTTCCCAGTGTCACAAAGCAGCATTTGTCTGTGCTTAGTTTTTGGAAAACGTGACAGGAGCCAGGCCAGGTTGGAGGTACGCTTCATTATGTCAGAATATAATATATAAAAGGTTACATAGCGAACAGATCAGAACCTCTTTTCACATGCTAATACAATGCAGTTGTTACATTGAGTTTATAGATTATTTTATAAACATTCACCTTTAGGGAAGTTTTTATTACGTACACACAAAAGCTGTTAATCGTACACCTAACCATGAGTTTTTATTGTGTCTGCAGGTACAGGAAACACTGTGATCGAGGCGGTGAGGGTGCTGATAGAGCACAGAGTCCAGCCAAAGCATATCATCCTTCTAAGCCTTTTCTCCACACCTCACGGTACTCCAACAGACAGCACACTACACCTAGCAGTTTAAATTTGGTTCCCAGAGAACTTGTTTCATACTGTCGCTTAGAGAGAATGTCTATTTAAATAATGAAGCTATTAAGCTAATTCATTTAAATTACCCTATCAAATTATTTTTTAAACGTTTCGGCATAAATTGTTAGCATACAGGGAAAATGAGCATGTAAACATGTCTGAGTTCAGCACAAGTCTGAGTTCAGCTCAAATCTTTATACTGCAATTTAGAATTAGGTAATTGGTATTTAGATTGATTTATTTATGTTGTGTTTTAAGCTGTCTTTTGTTTTATTTTAATATTCTTTCTTTTTTCCTAGGGGCAAAATCTATAATTCAGGAGTTTCCAGATATCACCATTTTAACAACAGAGGTCCACCCAGTTGCTCCAACACATTTTGGACAGAGGTACTTTGGCACTGACTAAACCAGGGACAACCTGAGGAACATGATCTGTGGTTTGTTTTGATTATATTTTTATGCTGACGTGTTTATTTAAAATATATTTCATGTTCTCCTTGTTGTGCCAAACACTGCTACTATCTCCAAAGTTCATCAATCAATAAAAATTATTTATATATATGTAGGTATACATATATATATCATCACTTATATTTATGTTTTTTGCTGTCAATACTGAAAACACAGAATCACTTCAGCGTTCAGGTTGGATCATTTTATTTCGCATGTTACATCAACTGATGGATCAATAAAGACTTTATATTTGTAAACAGACAGAACAGCAAATCTCCCTCTTTTTTTCTACAGGTGTTTTAAAAGGGAAAGCTCCACATTCATGTACCTCACGTCAATGATTCAGTAGGGACCATATGTGCTCTAGCAACGTTTAACTGCCGAGTATAACGTCATTTGTCACTCATAAATATCCTACTTCATAAAAGCACATCGCTTTATTGTTTTAAGTCACTGACAGTAGCAACGTATACAGACACCGCCTGCAGCAGTAAAAATGACAATAAATAGACACGACTACATGACACACTCAACATCCACATCTTTCCTAATGATTTCAAACACTGAATCATACATCAGAATAAAAAAAAGAGTTTGAATCTGCAAATTACTTTTCTCAGACACAAGCAACACTTTATTTGGCTGAACCAACAGGGTAGAAAAACTGTTTTGATGACGCAGTTAAGATTTCAATGTCAACCCACGCAAGGATTGATAAAGGCCCAGCGTTTTCCTCATACTGGATTAGTGGGTTCACTCATCAGTGGTTTTCAACTGATTACACTGTTTAGATACATACTGTAAGGGACAGAAGTCCATAAATCTCAATAGCAGACTGTTTCATTAGTATTAAAAAAATTCAAAATACATACATGTAGAAAAAAATCAGAACATCATATTGCAGAAGACTACTGACCTTTACCAACCAGTGGATGAGGTTCAGACATTATACATATCGATACATGTACAGTTAACTGCATGTTTACAAAGATCAAGAATCAGACAAGGAAGAACCTGTGTGTGATGTTGTGCCTAATATAATAGCTCGCTTTGCTTTCTCCACACAGAAGTGTCATCCTACTAATGATGGTTTATATGGTCGAAAACAAGGTTATGATAATTATTTTATTACTGACAGAATTATGCTTAATGCTTAATGCTGCCATTAATATGCCAGCATTAAAATACATTTGCCTTGAATCCTTTTTTACTTCACTAGGCTGATCTGACATTGCCAATGGCATTGAATCAATATTTAGGATGAATATGTGACAAGTACATTTAAAAGTACTCACAGGCAGAATACATTCAGAAATGAACTCCCATAAAATACAGGAGTTAAGAGGAATAGATATGTCAATAAGGCGCAGGTTAAATTAGGTTCTGTAATATGTTTATACATGACGGAATAAAATCAAACTTGTTAATGTGCTGCAAAACCCGAACAGGCAGAGACCAAGTAGTGAAATCACTACTAAAGCCCTCTGGAGCAGGATGGGTGTGAGGTCCGTTCAGATACTCAACTCAACACTGAAGCAGATGGATTTAAAAGAAAGCACAGTGACAGACAGAGGTTTTCCAATCACCAGGAATTTATAATCTCAAAGAGGCCTCTGCCTTGAAAAGAACAGCCAGAGGTAAGATGCCTTTTTTACTGAGGTCAAATGTCTATAAATCAAACTGATAATGTTAATCCATCAATGAGAGGAAAGGCGAAGCTGCTTCAGGCTGTGTTATATTCTTGACCATGTAGAACACCATTGTCAATGTGCCAATGGTTGATCCAGATGCAGGATTTCATTCACACGTTGGCCTTCAGATTTTGCCGTCCGTATGATATGGAATGCATTCACCTCACATGGTGTGCGATATTAATGTACATCCTCTGGATCAGTGTAAATTGTTCTTATAGAAATTATCATTCCTCCATCTCTATGGTAACAGACAGGTCTTGGTCCTCAACTAAAATGAGAAAGGGAATAAGTCGATCATGTGCATTAGCCTTTGCCATTCTTTTGAGTTTGAATTACATGTGACCACCAGGTGGTGGTAGAATGTTACAATCAGAATCCAAATATACTCAACAATTAATTACAGATGTCAACTGGATAAAATAAAGGCTTCCCACAGATCACTAAAATGTAATTTTACTGTACAAAGTCAGTCACAGCAGTAGGAATCTCTCAAAGGCGATGAACTGTGTCCTTATAATTGCTTGTGGCGCTAAAGGATATATGAAGGTGAACCGTTTATTAATTTACCATTGTTCCAAAGTGCCATAGAAGCTATAGAAAATGTAGTGTAGTTCCAGATCTAAGTGCAGTGTAAGTGCAGTGTTTTGGTAATGCGTGCTATTAAGACTGTAGAGATTATTGCAATAGTTTTAGTATAAATGTGAAAATCTGAATTAAATGAAAATTTCTTTGCCTATGATTTGCTAAAATTTAGTGTAGTCTCTAAAGTTACATAGGACTAAATAGTTGCATCAACCACCTCACAACATTTGGAATCTTTTGCTTGCTAAATTATTTAAAGAGTCAAATGATTCAAATTTCTGTTGTTTAATATATGACTGACAAAGCATTAGGATTGACTGTAAAGTGACTTACCCAAGCTTCCTTCCTCTGAGCTATTGTCTGACTCTTCCCACGTGTTTTCATTAGCTAATAAGGGGCTCCGTGACTCAGATGTCTGATTCTTCAAGGGGAAGCAGTGGCCATTCCCCTGGCTGACATGTACATGGACAAAAAAAGATGGATCTTTTTAATACAAAAAATTGTTGTTACCTACTTTCCTTCAGTTATCTTCTATCCTATGTTTTGATCATTAACAGTCATACCAAGATACAAAAAAAGTCATTTCCAATTTGTGTTTGGTGATAAAGTTAGTTCTGTTTTTTAACAATGAAACAAATATCAAAAAAACACTATGTTCCTTAGCTGAGAAAACTGATGAGGGTGATCATTTTGTCGGAGTGGCTGCAAGATGAAGTGAAGGATACAGAATGATTTCAGAAGCGCAAAATCCACCTTTTGTCGTGGCCCAGTCCAAGCTGAGACCTCAGACTAATGGAGGTGTTGTGGAATCATCTGACAAAAGCTTTTCGCACCAGATGCCTTAAGAACATGTGCTCAGGATGAAGAATGGTGGAAGGATTCTTCTGAAAGTTGTACAGCAGGTCTACTTTAGAGCTAAAGGGAAATCCTCCTATTGTTAACACTATCAAAAGGTGGTTCAACCAGTCACGAAAATACCATTGGCATTGATAAGGAAATTAAAGATCGTGACTGTTTTTATCAGCCTATTATTATTGTGCATGTTGATTTTTGTGACATATCATATTATATTTCATGACAACATGTGAAGCAAACCACAAAACCGCCAATATTAATATTAAAAATTAACCGTAAATATTAAAAAGGGCATAACTTGCAACGTCTTGCCAGTAAACTCACCTTGTGAATATAGGAATGACCCATAGTCTCCGATCCACTCCAAATACCTGCTCAAGGTTTTTACGTAAGCCCACATTGAAACCATTTTTGTCTGGTCCACCTACAAAAACTGGAGCTGAGAAGGCTTCTAAAAAGGAGAAAACACTGTGAGTCAGGAGATGTTTTTTTTAATGGTTAAATCTAAATTCATACCTTCAGCTAATTCTAAAGTCATTTAAACCTTGGGAGCATGTTAATGGGCAGATTCTAAGGAGTTTACCAAAAAATATGTAAAACCTCACCTAGAGTGGATCTGTTCTTGGCAACCAACCAACAGTGATAGCTAAAGAGAAACATGAGACTGACGAAGAACATGAGCGCCACAAACATGAGGAAGAGGACATGGAACTTCGCAGACCCATTTGGCAGGTCCCCCTGGGAGAGAGAAACAAGAGAACTGGAAACCTGAGAAAAATCATTTGCTTTAAATGAATAAAATTCAAAACAGGAAGTTTAAATCTACGTGGTTGTGAAATTGCAGAGGCGCTGACTAAAACTAAAACTGGTATGACTGCATGTGAAAATGTACTGCAGTAAACATATTTGGAATGTGACACTCACCACCCAGAATTTGAGGAAATACTGAAAGACTGTGGCTGCAATGTATACACAGTAAAGCATGGAGTAGGACAGGAAAAGCAGGAAGAACTTGTAGTTGGCGAAGCCCACACAATTGTTGACCCTAAAAGACAAAGACATTATGGTAAAAACAAGATTAACACATACCTCCAACATTACATGTAAACAGAGACTACTTACAACTTACCAGGGACAGTGATGATCCATTTTCAAGACACATCTTAAAAAAGATATAAAATATGTAAAGCTTACTTTATTTTACATACACAGAAGCAGTGAACATCTTGCCTAAATAATACAGTTTCTCAGGTCTTTCTAAAAGATAGAATAGCAGGATATTCTTTGTAATGTGATGAGGCACTGAAAATGTACTGTAGTGTGCCAACAAAGCAATACGTAATGATCCCAACACCCCTGACCAACAAATATCTGTTTGCCTAAGGCTATCTCACTAGCTGAATGAATCCAAGGAAGGAGTGACTTACGTTTCACAAACCGAGCAGTGGTGACAGCGGTCAGGCTTCAGTACCTGGCAGCGGTCGCAAAACCTGATAGCTAGAGACAAGAAGATGGCCAGCTGAGTTAACGACATCTGAGATGTCACTTACTTCCTACTGCCTCTACCTTAGTCTTAGCAATCAGCACTAATGAAAGAGGTACATTGGCTGATTACTCAAGATCAGGGATACACAAAGCTAATTGCTTTTGCCTACATGCTTAAAGCAGACACACATTACAGTATGTGCAACATTATGGACAAAGCCCCTTGTTACTCCAGTCATTTAGACATTTAAACTAAATACTGTAAGATTGTATGACATTACATTGAATAAGGAAAATACAGACTTGACAGAAAAGTACCTCCAGATTGAGCTCGGGTGTGGATGGGCAGTTTCTTTGCAATCTCAACCAGGATTTGTTTCTGTGCATCTGGCCTCTCTTCCAGTTCATATCTTTGCTTGTCAGAGTATGACAGCTGAAACTACAACCACAAACAGCCATAAACAAACAGTTTGTTGCGCATGTACCGTGAATAAATAGCTCTATGCTCAGACTGACGTAGTTACTGTACTACAGGATACCTTTTTGCATGGTGACGAAGGAGAGGTGAAGATGGACTTCCAGTAGGTCCAGGAGAACATCCCGAAGCAAACATGAAATACCAGTAGATATACCACTGGAAGTACAAACGCAAGGAAACAGCTAAATAACAATGACTCAACTCACACTGTTGTGTGATCGCAGCACTTATTTTACTCGGGAGCGTTAACTCACCTTTTTCTAATGTGTTGGTAAGTGTAACTGTAAAGAAAGGACATGGCAAAGTAAAAACACAATGTAGATCCCAGTGACAGCGTAGCTAACGCGAACTGTTTCAAAAAACATGGTTTTGATGACATCTCGGGTAGATTTACCGGCTATCACTAGTAGCCAGATTTACTGAGACACCACAGTAGTAACGTTAGCTTAGTCCGTGTATGAATACAGTTAACGCCGACCTGTTATTATTAAGGACAAAATCAATGGCGAGGGTATTTTTCGAGGTGAATGTTATAGTGATCAAAATAAACACAGACCCTCAACCACTTCCGTCTAGTTTGCTAGCTCCTGCTCTGTCAGAAAGCCTATTTTTGTCAACACTGCTGTGCGGCAATCTGCGTTGTCGGTCAGAATCACAACAAACGAGTATACTTACAAAGACATAGCTCAAACACGTAGGCGTAGTATGACCACAATACAACCGAGGTGATAATAAGTACAGGAATCCAGGAGAAAACCCTTTGACAGCATCTCAAACCTCTGGAGAGAGCCATAGTCCATCTAAACTGCGCGCGATCTGCGCTCGACTAACATTCCTGGGGTTTATCTATCGACCACATCGGGAAGCGATTAACCGCAGCGAGCCACCGGAACAGAATGCGGCAAAAATGTCAACAATCCATCCAGCTCATATAAATGAAGACCTGTGATAGACGCTGGTGTGTGTGGTTACAGAAAAATTAATCAGCAGTGTGAACTGGCTTAAAAGCAGCAACGCAAACAAAAGAGTAAATTTAGAAAATATGGTGTCAAAAAATGATGAATGAAACCTTGATGAATGACATTGTAGTTGAAAACTTTTTTTTTAATTTGTGTTTGCTCATGTCGCCCTTGTTTTTTCTCATGTTTAGTATGACGTCAGAAGCAATTTCATAGAAAATTGTTTTAAATTTTTTAAGAAAGCAGAGGTTGCCATTTTACACCTTTTACAGATGTTTAGCTCCATGTAGTACTGTATTATTATTATGATATACTACATGTAACTATTGCTCAAAATATTGCCCTTTTAAAAGCAAGAGGGTTAAATGATCCTCAAAGAAATTAAAATACCAATTTATACAATTTTTCTCTCAGGTTTTTTAAATACTTGCTATTTCAAACACCCATTTTTATTTCTTACACAATCTGGAAAGAAGCTGAGAGGGGGTGGTATCTTTTCAGATTCCATTTATCCCTCTTCTTCCTTACAAGACTGTCGTTGATTCATTAAAGTTCATGCATAATTTAACTAGTATGTTTTGGAAAACGTTTAATTTAGTTCAATATCAAAACCCCTTGTTTTAATTTTGACGGTTGCACGTTGCAGCCAATGAAAGTGAAAGAGGACTCATCATGCCTGAAGACCCATGGAGCACAACAGTTTGCTGTGGGTTTGCCTGAGGAGTGCCACAGTGCTATTGTTTAACTTGAGGTACGGGAGTGTGGTTTCTTCAGCTGCTCCCTCCAGATGGTGACAGATGTCATTTCAGTCTCTTGTTTGGTAATTAATATCTGCCTCCTCTTTCTCTGAGGTTTTTGTGTTTTTGGTGAAATCAGGGTCACAATTCATTCAATTTGTTTACTATTTGTCTCACATCTTGACTAATGGAATAAAATCTCATCTTTTATATAAAAACATTTTACTGAAGGAAGATGAGACAAACTATTGAGGTATACTGTATTTGTAGTAATACATTAGTATTGCACTTCTGCACTATTCTCTAGGTGTGATGAAAATATGATCAGGATCAGGTAGTGACAAGTCTGTAATAAGCTTCCACTTGTGTTTTTCTTGCCCTAACCTCATAACTATGTGATGTTTTAGAACAAAATGGACCCAAACCAGATGCACTTTGCAGGACTCTCCAATAGGAGGCACTAAGTGATTGTTTTAATTTTCCTTTCGACAAAGACATCTGATTAGTTCATGATGCACCTCTACGCTCTGAGTATAAATCACAATTGTGATTAAAGTCAGATGTTATTTTAATGCAGACTCATTAGCAGTGTCCGTCCCATGCTTTGATTTCTGCAACAGAGGAGTTTCAGGCCTTTTGAAGTGTGTGTGTGTGTGTGTGTGTGTGTGTGTGTGTGTGTGTGTGTGTGTGTGTGTGTGTGTGTGTGTGTGTGTGTGTGTGTGTGTGTGTGTGTGTGTCTGTCTGTCTGTCTGTCTGTCTGTCTGTCTGAACCTCAACGTATCCAATTAAGCCAGTAATTAGACTTTAAACATAGACTGTTTTTTTTGTACCTCCCAGTTTTCTTTGTAGAACAGGTTTCGGCTGGGAAGACCCTCACAGCTCCACGCGTTGAGTCCTTTTGTTCCGAAGATTTATAGCACGCCGTCATCCTCTGACGTGGCCTCCAACACAATGCGGAGCAAGTAGTGTAATGAGCGCTGTGAAACTTTTAATCAAGTCATGGGACCCCGGAGCCACTGGTGCATTTAAGCGTGGACCTGAAACACCCAGCAGGTCTGTTGATCACAGGCTTTGTGGAGACGTTGCGTGATCTTCACAGCACCACCTGCTTCTTCTCCCTTTACGTAATACAGTCTCTCTGCACGGCCCTCTGGGATAGGGGTGTGAGGTGAGCTGCACCCAACACTGACCTCTTCCATCAGACATTTGCTCCCCTCTCTTATTTTAGGCCCACTCCTCTCTCTGTCATCTTCTCCCACTTTAACAAATTGATCGTGACTGGCAAGCTGGTCCTGCTCTCTTTGACCTCGCCGCCGCCGCCGCCGCCTCCTCCTCCCTCCCGCTTTGCTCTCACTTCAGGCACCGGCGTCGGCAGCCGCGCGATGACAGCTCCTCTCTGGTTGGAACCGCTCGCTGGAGGCAGGGAGCGGCCGTCCATCCATCAGCACAGGCACAAACCCCCTCCACTACAAAGCCATTGTGACTAGCAAAATAGTAACAGCCTTTTAATCAAAACATTTACCCCTGTGTAAAAATAAAACACAAACAGTTTGGTATCAGCAGGTTGGGGCAGACTCCTCATCGCAGACATGTGCTTGAGCAGAGCGTGTTGGAGGTGCATTCCATGCCGCCTTGGAGGTAGCCTACATAAACAGACAGCAGGCGCTGGAGGAGAGCCCATTTGGGGAGAAGTCGAGCGTAGCTGCAGGAAAGTGCAAAAGGACCCGGCTTTACAATGTACCACCATGCGAGCTTATTAACCGGCGAGAGGAGCACAATGGGCGACACGGTGCAGCGTTATCTGAGTTTGCTCTAGAGCCGTGCTCGCTGTTATGCCTTGAAGATGAAGTGGCACTTAGAGTGTGTGTTTCATTTGACCCCTGAGACTCTCATGTCATGCTGTTGTGCTCCGCAGTCATGGCTCATTCAGGGAACGCTGATGATGCAAAGCACTCGGGAGGGTGATTCATTTGGGAGGCGTGCGTGTTTAGGTTCGTATGGGAGCAGCCGGGATCACGCATGTGTGTGTGTGTGTGTGTGTGTGTGCGTGCGTGTGTGCGTGCGTGTGTGTGAGAAAGAGGAACAGAGGTATTATTTGTTTTGTGTGCTTTCAGACTGTACGTCTGTCTGCTTCGCTCGCGCTTTAAGGTGATGCAGGATTGAGTTTGATAGGATTTCCATTTCATTCTCTGCGTGCTTCAGTGTCTGGACAGGGAATTCATCATGTGTGCATCTGTTTGAAGTCAATATAGAGCACATATTGGAAAGTCTGCATTCATCTTAACGTATTGTCATTGGTGGACGTCCAGGTGATCAAAGCGTTGGTGTTTTGAGTTGCCCGCCTCTTGACAAAAGGTATGTGTGCGAGAAATCACACACGGCTACAGGAGTAATTAGAAAAACAGAGCAGCGGGAGCAAACACAGCTATGACTTCACAGAACATAGCCACGGACGTCATTTGCAATTTACTTGAACACAGCGCAGAAAAAGATTTGATGTATTCTACCCTTAACACTATTAACACCAACGCTTTGCACTGAGAAATGTCTCGAAGCCGGCGGATGTGCACGAATGCATGAATAAATCTCGGTGAGACGCTGCATTTTTACGTCATGCGGCCAAATGTTGTGACTCCGAGGGCGACTGCGGAGGCTCAAGGTTCGGCTCTCACTGCGCTGACGGCGCGGCCGACTACACACGTCTGGAAAGCTGTTGGGTTAGTGTGACATCAGCGAAGGGCCCTCGACGGAGCGAGGAGAGGGTCCTCCAACAAGGTTAGATTTCCGCCTGGTCTCTGCTCACATTCACGCCAAGGCAGCAGAGCAAACAATGACGGGGCGGGGAGCGATTGCAGACACCTCACCCAGCATGTGTGAAAATAAATCTTCTCAAGGGTGGAGACCTGTGCGTCTTCAGGAACGGCGGCGGTTTCAGTGGCCGTGCAGCAGAGGGGGAGCTCCATGTGTTTCGGTGTAACATGTGCATGTCGTTGCCTCTGTGGATCATTCCTGCATCACACGTTGCCTAGAAAACATCCATAAAGCTCCTTTTATTCGTCCTTTTCAGCGTGTTTCATCACCATCATTGTTCGTCATCTGGCTTGTCATCACACTAATGAACCGCATTTTCCCCAGCGATATTTCACTAATGCATTTTGTCTAACCGCAAGATAAAACGTGGTCCAGATCATCAAAGGGCAATTGTTGCAGCGTTGTCACCTTCACGGGCCTTTTTAAAGGCTGAAACGCAGTAATCTGTCTAAGCCCCACCACCTCTGTGCTACTGGAAAATCTGATCTGCATACAGAACGAGGGGCTTCTTTAAGCGCCACTGGTTGTGTAGCAGAGGACGTGGTTGTCAAGAGTCACTGGTGAGAAACAGAGGCTGAGGAAAGAGACGGCGGCTGGAAAGTCTTTCAGCTCACGGGTTCAGGTGCCGTTTGTCTTTCCTGTGCTCCTCAAGGACGCTTATCTCTAGCTTTCCATGAATCACAGCCACACCACCGCAACTCACGCAACAGCGCACACGAGGAAGACGCAAACGTACGGCGTGTATTAAGCCGTGTTGAGACAGACTAAGCAGTCAACAATACCAGGAACTCAGATATGACAACATCCCTTTTTCCGTGCTGCCTCAGAAACAGACGACTTGTGGCACAAGAGGGTTTTGTGTGACGGCTCGCTGGGTTCTGATGGTTCAGTTCTATTAACACCAGCAGCTCAGTTTGACATTGGGCAGAACTGTGTTTCTTCTGCCATGAGCTTCTGTTCCACACCTGCACACGCCACAGACCGACCCGTCACTCTTTCACGATTAATGATTTACATGAAGTAATGAGAATCCAGGAGGTGAAAATCCAAAAAATACTATTTTATTTTTTGGAATTAAACTGAAAGGGACTGGCTGTCCCTCAAGTATTAAATAACGGATGACAACCAAAAGACAACATGCGACTTTGTCGGAGCCAGATCACACAAAGAAATCAGCAATGGCTCATGAGGAGAACGCCTCCTGCTCTGGCATTGTACAGTAATTTACGAGCATTGGAATCATACACAGTTCAATGTTTTCCAAGATTACACGCTAATAAATATTCTAACAAATGCCCTGAGTAAAAAAGTGACCCCACTAATGATAATAGCTTCAAAGCTTGCAAATACTTTTCACTGCTCGTGTTTTTTCTTCCTGAAAATATGAGGTTGGTTCAACTGTTTTCCAAATTCTGCGAGGAAAGGATCTGGAGATATCATAGGAGATTCCTGAGCAGGTACTTAAGGGAATCTGTTTCCATGCTTCAGTTTAAGACTAACGAGCCGAAAGTCAGACTGTGAGAGTGGAATAAATAGAACACAGAAAGATGAATGTGGGAAGTATATGGAGGAAAAGACGGTCCGGCTGAGGCAGTGAAAGGCAGACAGAAGAGTCAACAAAGCGTGAGATTATGAAGACACGCGAATGTGGGGGTTCCTGACAAAAGGAAGTATAAACTGTATTGTACGTGTAGGGGCTTATTGTGCGCTCACAGCACTGTGACATAAGGCAGATGAAGGCGACACACACCAAAATCTTGACTTTCGCATTTACCCCCCCCCTTCAGGTTAGCAAAACAAATGGAGAGACGGTGGATTTATTCTGTTTTGCTAGGAATGTAACAGATGCAGTCTGGAGCCGCAGGGGGGCTGCTGGGTAGTCATAGCACACGACTGACCTTGACTACACCCCCAAGAATCTTGGGCCGTTTTCTGATACGAACAGGCCTTTGAAGTGCAGACAGACAGGCAGACAGGCAGACAGACAGACAGACAGACAGACAGACAGACAGACAGACAGACAGACAGACAGGCAGGCAGGCAGGCAGGTAGACGGACGGACAGACAGACAGGCAGGTAGACGGACAGGTAGACGGACAGGCAGGTAGACGGACGGACAGACAGACAGACAGACAGACAGACAGACAGACAGACAGACAGACAGACAGACAGACAGACAGACAGACAGACGGATAGACAGACCGACAGACAGGCAGGCAGGCAGGCAGGCAGGCCGACAGACAGACAGACAGACAGACAGACAGACAGGCAGGCAGGCAGGCAGGCAGGCAGGCAGGCAGGCAGGCAGACAGACAGACAGACAGACAGACAGACAGACAGACAGGCAGACAGACAGACGGACAGGCAGGTAGACGGACAGGCAGGTAGACGGACGGACGGACGGACGGACGGACAGACAGACAGACAGACAGACAGACAGACAGACAGACAGACAGACAGGCAGACAGGCAGGCAGGTAGACGGACAGGCAGGTAGACGGACGGACAGACAGACAGACAGACAGACAGACAGACAGACAGACAGACAGGCAGGCAGGCAGGCAGGCAGGCAGGCAGACAGACAGACAGACAGACAGACAGACAGACAGTTTGAATTATCGGCTCTGCCAGTAACAGCAGCAGCACTTCATTGCTGTTAAAAATAGAAATGAATACTGTACATAGACCATGTGTTTTGCAAGCTGGGACTCACATTGTAAAGAAACGCCATCCCATTCAGACATTGGTGCCTGTGTAATCAGTTGTGATAATAGAAATGAATACTAACTAAACTAAACTTGTCTGATGCAAATTCAAATACTGCGTGTCATTCGGTGTGTGAAGTGTCGTATGTTGTCATGCACGGAACAGGTGGAGAAATCAAATAAATGAAAGACTGCGCACAGACCTGGTTTCACTCCACGCGGACAAAAAACCTGTTTCATGCGCGCGGAGATGCTTTTCCAGCCACGTTGACCAATTACATACAGCTGTTTTGTTCATGAGGTTCCATGGTATATTTGGCTCCACATCACCATATTAGACTGAGAGTGTGACTGTGACAGTAGTTTTGTCAAGCTGATTGTTTATGTACTATAATTAGATGACCCACAATGCTATTTGAAAGCGTTTGGACTAAGTTCTGGGGGCGGAATTAAAAATAAACAGCAAAGTCCTTTTGCTGAGCACTAAAAACACAGGTTGGATGTTTCCGTATGTTCAGTTCTGTTTGCATCATCATGCTAATCTGCTCAGTAACAATGCTGACATTAAGCTGGGATGTATGACAGCATATGCATAGATGATGATGATGAGCAACTACCTACTGGTTTGCAGAACTTCAATAAACCAAAACACCTGAGTTAAATGAAGTCTAGCTGGAGAATGATATCAGACCAAAACACAAGCGCCTGTGATAAAACATTCAAAAACAAAAACAAGGGAGTTGCTGAACCTAATGACACTTTTTCCCTGGCTTTTATGAATATTTAAACCAAAGTTTACCATCCAATTGATGCTAGAATAATTTCATCTAATCATATGATACTATAAATGACACATTTGCACCACACTGCAAATCTTTTTGACACAATGGACACAGTTCATCCTGTTTTTGTCTGTAGGTGTAGCTCCTTTATCAGCACAAGAAAGTTGCTCCCACCGAACGTCTTTCCACTGATGTATTTTAAACACTCCATCTTTCCATTGGCTGTGTCATGTAAAGCCTGGCAGCTGACTGTGGCTCTCCTGCTTTGGATCCAGTGTTACAGTCCCACTGCTGTCAGGAGTCACCGGCCAGACCAACAGCTGCCTGGAAAGAGATTCTTGTGGGTCCAAATAGAACCTTAGTCGGGATCCTCCGCGTCTCAGGGTGGCTGTAAATTCACTCCTGCAGACGGCGGACTACACCTACAGTGACCCGAGCGCCTACTATGGCCCTTCATTCCACAGACTATTGTAAAAGGAACTACTGTCAAAAGAGAGCAAAGAACTGAGCTACTGTTATTCAGCTTCATTAGTTCTGAGCTGAGTTTGTCATTAGTTACAGTGTTTGAGATTTGTACGCGTGTCACATTGCACTGCCAGGCAGAGATATGGATTGTATATACAGCCGTGTTTCCGTCTCCATGGCAACAATTTCAACTTGCCCACTTGTCATCAGGAGGCTGATAATGGACACGTCTTGTAATGATGATGTCACTGCCTCCACACAAAGGAGAGCTCGAGCATTAAGTGGAGTGTGGAAGAGACTTCTCATTCGCAAAAGAGCTCTGTGTTGAGTTAGGGATTAGGGGGGAATTAGAGTGCCAGTGTCACCTCCAAATAGTTCCTACGTCATTTAAAGTCACATAAAAAGTTAAATTTATGCACTTGGGCAGCGGTGAGAGCTTTGTTACAATGTATTTTCCATTTGGATTCAATGGCCAAGAAAAATATGGCATAACCAGCAGTGCTACATCAAAGTCAGGAACTGCAAAGGGAGGAGAGGGAAAGAGAAAGTGGCTCAAGTAAGAGAGTGCCGAAGCTAAGAGATGGGATCGCGGCCCAACAATTCATCCTCAACGGCCGTACACACTTCACGATTGACACTTCTCCTAGCAGCCCCTCAACACATTAGCATAACAAACCTTCCACTTGATTTATGTCTCTCATAGTTCTCTTTGGTTAAGTGGGGTCTTAAAGGAGCGCCTGTTTTCTCACAGATGGATGTCTGATCACACAGATCCTTTTCGCGTGTATCACTGGAGGCCAGGCAGCCGTTTGGAGAGTGGAACCATCAAATCAAGTGAGTCCTTCAAAGGTTTCAGCATCTTTCAGTATTGGGTACATCCATGTTTAGAACATGAATAAGACCAAAAAGAAAATAAAAAAGGCCTTGACAAATCATTATGAACAATCTATTACTTATATGAAGAGACATAGAAGATGATGTCATCTGCATAAAGATGTGCTGAATTTTATTTAGGGGGACATTGTGTTTGGCTGTAGGTTTGATATTAAACAATAAACAGGTAACAGATAGATTTGCTTTTATTCCAGAATGACTTTTACAACATGAAACACCCTATAAACGACTGTTTGTAGTATTTTGCTAATTCCCCAAATGTTTAGTTTCATTTTAGAAAGCAGAACTAAACTATATGAGTGGACCTTAAAATCTGAGACAGCGGCACCTCAGTTTATTTTGTCATAATTCATTTAGATTTTATGGTGAAGTTCTTGCTCACTTTGAAGTTCTCAATAGTCGTACACTACATTTCAAAAATGAGAATCTGCATTAGTGTCAACTTGTTAACGGCACATGTCAAAGTAATCAGTCCGTGCAAATCACTACATGCAATATTGTGGATTTTAATGGTCTTGTTGACGACGATGTTCGTGACATACTTTAGAGAACAAACCTCCCAGCTGTTCCGACGGCCTTGATCAGACGAAGGGTGATTAGACGTGTTTTGGATCCAGTAGACGTTCATATCATCTGCCCTTCATAGACAACAGCTCTGCTGTGTCTAAAGCATAAGAAGACACCCTGATACATCATACAGCAAACAAAGTGCATCTAATCAAGTCTGTGCCGTACAGTTGCATGTGCAGGTGTGTGTTTGGCCCTAACCTTGACAGGAAGCGAGGAGGTGTCGGCGGGCGCTGTGATCACTCTGTTGTGAACCCGTCAGGTCACGGCGAGTACAGCTGGGGTCACAGCTCTGGCCTGATAATACCCATCCCAACCTTGTGCATGATTAAAGTCTGTGTTCCGCCCCTAATAGAAAACAGACACCATTAATAGCAGATTCTTGCCTGTGATTAATGATATTGATTCAGTTTTCCAAGGCTGTGTTTTTCTCCTTCGCTCTTTATGAAATGTTTCATCAGTACTGCCATGGCCAATTAGTCTGATTGCTCCGCGCTGGCATCAAAGGCGGGCTATGAAAACGGGCCTGATGGGTCCTGGGCCGAGTCTTGGACATGCTCACGAAGTACTGGAAAACAAGCCTGATGTCTCTCATTAGAACCTTTCTCACGTAATCTAACAAGACTCCGGGAAAATGTCAGCTATTTCAGCTATGCTTTTACGTCCGCTTGCATAAATGTTTACAAGGAGGAGAATCTGCCATGAGCGGCCGCTGGGGAGCGGAGAGAGGAGAGAGAGGAGAGCGGTACGGTCGAGGGATGAGGCCGCGATTAAAGCAGTAATTAGGCAAATTCAAATGTACTACCGCTGATAAGGAGACGGCAGATTGAAATGGGAAGAGCCTCTTCGCTGATTCCTGGGTCAAGCTGTGCCTCAAACTGAGACAGACTCGCCTGCTGTGACCTTGTGACCTTTAAAGGTTTGACACTCGTTTATGCAACATTAGCGACAAACCAAAACCAAATAATGCCGCTTCCTGCCAGAGCGATAAGCACTTTACAGCTCAATTGGCAACATGTGGTTCATGAGTAACACACCAGAAGCAGGAGCATGGGTGGAGCTGATGGGGGAGGGGGGGGGGGGGTGACAGGCGCTTCCTAAAAGGAAAGCGGTGCATCGTCATGGTAGAGCGTGAGTGCATCCTACCGAGCCCCAGGGTCTAACAAGGCCGTATCGATTCAGTAATGACGTTCCCGTCCACTCTATCTCCACAGGGTGCTCCACCCTAACTCAGTCCAGATGAGCTCCATCATGTCATACTTGGAGGAGGACCAGGCGTACATGACACAAGTGGGCGGATTTTCTCAAGGCTTCTGATAAAAACGGGGAGAGGAAGAAAAACATTTCTAAAGGGACAGTCTATTAAAGACTAAAGGTATGAGGCCGTTTCCACAGCTGTTTTGCACATTGGCCCGTGATTGGTAATGGAGAGATAGGCCGGGGCGAGGCGGGCCCCGCCGAGGGCCGTTTCACGCCTTTCATGACACCATGGGACCGCACACGCGCCACGCTTGGGCTTGGGTTCTCACACGAACGCAGAGAGAGCACGGAACACACCCACTCTACTGATAGACAATGTGTCCGGCGGGCGTTTTCATTCTCACCTACGGGATGATGTTTGTTTGGAGCGTTGCACATGGTCACATGATCTGTTGATGCCATACAAATACTCGCGCTAACATTGTCCACACAACCAGCACATCCATGTCTTCTTGCCCGTCGCTCCGGTCCATGCAGCCCAACGCTTCCCACTATTTAAGCACCTGGCAGAGGCGGAAACTCATTACAGGAACGAGCACTTCAAAGTTCGCCGGGATTCCTGAGCTTCGTGCGCACCGATTGCCTCAGCTGCGAGTTAGAGCTGAAATGGGCTGTAAAACTGCAATGCGACTGTGATGTTTTAATGCAGTTTTCTGCTGTTTGTAGCGCAACGTAAGACCCGATGTTTCTCCTCGCCGCGGCCAAGCCTTAGTTCACTTAGCCTTGTTCGCGCTCGGGTCCAAACGCAGGCGCACGTCCTGAATCACCTGTGTCACAAGTGATTATGTGAGCGCAGAGAAACGGACAATGCGGATAAAAGGGAGCGGGAGGAAAGCAGTGAAATTGGAAATTCAAACAAAGGGGTTAAAGCATCAGGGAGCTGCTGACTGGTCCCCGGGGGCCCAGAGCACCTCTGTTCAGGCTTCACCATGTTTGGCAGCGTTCACGGCTCTCTCTCCCTCTCTCTCCCTCTCTCTCTCTCTCCCTCTCTCTTCTTCCTTTCTGAAGACACTCAAAAACAACACCTTCACACACTCCGTCCTGTTACTATGTCAACTGTTAGCACTTAGCAGTAATTCTGTTATCGCCTGTTAGTAAACTGATACTGCTTTGAACAGAGGCGAGGCCCAGTATCATGCATGTGTCTCATTAACCGTTGGTTAGTTTGTCTGAATGATGGATGATGCATGTTCTTGCACATATTATTTATCTAATTGAAATCCTTTTGCAGCTCAGAGCTTCAATTTACCCACCATTGAAATTCAAACCTCGGTTTGGAATGAGCAGAGTCTTATTGTCTTTGCAGCCGCCTCACGATGGAGACTTGATTCAACCGAGGCTAATTTATTTGACTTTATGATGCAAGTGGGAGCGTTTAAAGTAAATGAATATCGCGAACAATAAACAGCTTCGCGCAGCCTTTTAAAGACGACACAGGCAGTGGCCTTCGTGTGTCCAGCCCATAAAACACCTAAACAGTAGGTTTCATTAAGCGCTCATAGTCCTCCTGAGTAAAAGCAACGGAGCGGACGGGTTTCTGCTGTGGTTAGTCGAGGGTCAGGGATTCGCTTGCAGCGTCCTGCGCTGCCAAACACCAAGACTCCATCAGGTCCCACCTTGTAGAGCAATGAAACATGCTTGTGCTGCTTTTACGGGCTTTGGCCCGGTGGCGCCCTTGTGTCCGCGCTGACCAGTAAAAACGTGTGAACGCACAGTGGAAAGTGAAGGTAGTGGCTGCGGGTCGGACCCCGGCTGTGAGGATGGACGCGACGGAGGGCCCCCTCGCACCCTCAACCCCCCCCACACCGAAGCAGCGAATCCATGGAAAAGGCGCGTAATCCTTCCTACAAAGGCGCTCGGCGTGTCTTTTTATGACACATGTAACGAACAATTATGTTTTCTCTAATCCCATCAGCTAATCAGCAGCCAGCCTTGTGGAGGCTTAGCGTCTGCGGTTCTAATGGAATCTCCCGGACAAAACGGGAACATGTCAGGTTCCCGTCTCCCTTCTGCTCCAGCTCCTTTCACACTCACTCTCCTTATTACATTACATCAAGCGCCAGCTGACATATTAGCGCATGCCGAGAACCATTCATGTGTCTGTGCGAATGCACTTGAACAGGATAATAGTTGGGAAATCGCTGCTTGTCTGATGTTGTCCTGCGACGTTCAAATTGTTCACAGCCTTTTGTTTTATTGTATTTTCGGTCTCCATGGCCACAGATTATTGGAGACAGAGTAATAAGGATATCAACCAGTCAGGGGGTTTTTCGCGTAGAAGAGGAGTGGAGGAGACAGAAAGGGAAGACGCTGACAGCGCGTGGGGGGGGGGGCCGCAGTAAACAACGACAGACGCACGGAACTCCCGCACCGCACGCGCGTGCACGCGCCCGGTACGCGCGCACGTGCGATCGCCCGGAGCTGCGGGGAGCAGGGTTCGGTCCGTAACCCCGCGCAGGGTTCCTCCAGCAGCTTGTCAGGGCTCTGGCGGCTCCTTCCCACAGACCTCTGGCTTCCTTGTCCAAATTGCAGTCAAGCTTCAAAAATAAAGAGCCCCCGAGACACATTCGCGCAGGCAAACCCTGCTCCGACAATGCGTCACAAACTCCACACTGACACTTTCATGGCTGATTCTTTTTTTTTCTCTTTCATTCTTTCTTTTCGTTAAATAAATGTATGTACTTTTTTTTCTTTTACCAGTTTGACCTTTGGAGAAGTTTCACATTTGTTTCCTGCCTAACTCCCCGTTTTTTCTTCTGCATTTTTGTAATAGTTTTTTTTCCTCCACCCTGTCAAGTTGTTTTGTTTTTCTGTTTCTTACTCTTGATTTCTATGGTGACAGTGGACTTCCCGGGAATAATGGAGGCTAGGGGATTAGGAGGCGTGAAGGCAGATGGATGGCTTTCTCATAAATACTGTAGGTAGGAAACTCCTGGAGCTGGAGAGATGGGGTCAGCAGATGTGTGACACCGGGGGCTCTAATTGCAAACATTTCAATCACTGAAGGTTCCTCTGGCACAAATACAAACACCGTCCTGCGCTTCGTGTCATGTCATCGGATCCCGAGGGGCCGCCCTGTAACACCGCTTAATTCCTGTTATAAGCAAACACGAGCAGCTCACTCCCCGCACGCACAAACACGACTGCACGCTCCTTGAGCTCGCGCAGGTAATGACATCACCGCATGCAGCCTCCATCACAGCCGCACGATGACACGATCCCGTCGAGCGCGGCTCCAAATGGCACGGGAAACCGCACGCGCGCGCGCGCCCCAGGTCAAAACACGTCAAAACACCGACAGCGGAACGGGAGGTCGGACGGCGACGGGCCCGGTGTGTTTTGACTTGTTTGGGAGACGGGTTCCAGCCATCGGCGGGTTCACGGGGATGCGATGGCGGAGTCGGGTTTCCACCGGCGCTTTCAAAGGCACCGCTCGCGGCCTTCGGAGAGAGAGCCAGACGGGGAGCTTGCGGTTGCGGAGCGTGAGCTTCCTCGTGCGTGCGCGTGTCGGGGGCCTGAAACATCCAGTGGCTGGTGCGCTCCATACTGCGCCCGACCGCGGTAACCGCAGGCGAGCCGCAGCTCAGCCTCCACAGCCAATTAAAACGGCACGAAGTGGAGTTCCCTCCTGTTTATTTATTTATTTAGTCCTGATGGGGAGGAACAGCCAGGCGGTTACTGTAACGACACAGAGCTGGCTGCAAGCGTCAGGCCTCCTCCTCCACCTCCTCCCGCTGCTGCCTGTGGGAAACCATGTGAGCAGGTCTGTCTGAGGCCCGGAGGGCACCTGTTTTTTTACGGACGAGAGGAGTGAAATGAACCCGAGGCGACAGTGACGCAGAGACGCGGCGAGCCTTCGTCGTCAGACGCGCAAACCCGTTAGCGCCTGTGGGCGCGCGCGCAGGGGGGGGGGGGTTCACCTCCCCTTATAAAAAAAAAAAAAGAAAAAAAAACATCCTCGGGCCCAGCTGAGCACACAGCCAGAACCCCGCCGGCACGTCTCCGGGCCTCACGCGCACGCTCGCCTCGGCCGTCCCGGGAGGACCACCGCCAGGCGTTTTCCCAGGCTCCGCTCGTGTTATGCGTCACAGGTGTTTGAGTGCAGAAGCGGCGGCGCGGCTCCGGCATGAGGCAACACGCCGGATGTCGCCTTGACAACATGTTTATTTCAGCGCTGTTTTGCCTTCGCCGCAACAAAATACCTCCTGTGCAGAGTTCGCCGCACGGGTCCGCGTGGAACATCAACACCCCGCAGATGACAGGGCATCACCTGCAGTAATCCACCTGGCTCCTCTCCCCTCTCTCTCTCTCTCTCTCTGCTGTCTGTCTGTGACTGCTTCAAATTAAAGGAAGAGGTTTTGCCACTTTTAACCCGTGGTTGTCAGTGTGAGTCGTGCTGTGATGGTTTTGCACTGCAGCATCTTATTACTGGTCGTCTTCACTGTCTCTGTGCTGTCAGAGTAAAGTTTCGATTAAATGACTCGCTTGTTCTTTTTTTTGCTTCTTTTTTGCACACACACACACACACACACACACACACACTCACACACACAGAGTCCTTAGGGCACCTTTATCTCCCGGTTGAGGAATGTTCCTCTTCGCTCACCCATCAACACAGAGGGGAAATTGTTTGTGCACGTGTGTGTGTGTGTGTGTGTGTGTGTGTGTGTGTGTGTGTGTGTGTGTGTGTGTGTGTGTGTGTGTGTGTGTGTGTGTGTGTGTGTGGCGTTCAGGCTCCTGCTAGACAGCTTGTAGAATACCTGTGAATGAAAGACAATTGCTCATGTCTTAGCAGGTAAAGGTGGAAAAAATGAAGGTAAGAACAGGATGGAAAAAGGAAACACCAAGTTCCACCTCTCAAGTACAGTACATATTTTCAACCATTGCTCAGTGTAAAACCTCAACACCATGGAGGTGTTATATTTAGCTATAAACTCATGCAACCTCTCATCTTCATCTTCCATATTTGTATTTATAGTTCATATTTTATATTAATTGTTTTTCTTGTTTACCACTAGAGGTCGTAGTAATTCAAAATAAAATACCTCGTATCCATGGAATAGTTTGCAAAAAGGATCCTTTGACTAAAGTCAGATTGCGCGTTTGAGCGAGAAGCTCTGAGTCCGTCCGGGCGAAGAGTGATGGAGTTAATGGTGCTCGGGCGGGTTGATAGACGTGTGAGGAGTCGCTTCCTCTCTAGCTCTTTGATAGCACGTCCTCCCTGCAGCACGTTCAACTCTGGCACGTCTGAAATAAGGCAGGATTCCTTCGCTTTCCAACATCAACACGTCAAAGGACGAGGAGTCGCGCGGGCACGAAGCGCCGGCGCGTCAGCGGAGATACGTTAAAAAGGAAAAGTCTGAACAGATCCTGACGCATCGTGCGAGAAACGAGAAGGGAGTCGTGTTCTCCAAACACAGCTAACAGGACGGTCCAGGAAATACCGCAAAGACATTAGGCTGTTGAGAGGAGGCTTCGTGTCTCATTTGCTCGGCCCGTCCATGTTCAGCCGCTGATTTAATGCTCTTGGATATGCACGGAATCCCACAGACACACTGCGCTGCAGCTTTTTTCATCCAAATATAGAGCTAAACCTTACGCCTGAACTTTGACATATCCCCCATAAATAAAGACATAACAGCTCTGATTTTTTTTTTATAATAACAAACCTGGGCTACATGTTGCACTGAGGGAACAGGGGTTGTAATTCACGTGTAGGTCGTGCACGCGGACCATCTCCTATCACAGATTCCCTTTGATCTCCTATGGTAACAGGGGGGGCACAGCATGAAAAAACAAACAGTGGCATTCCTTCCAGTGGAGTGAACAGTGCGAGCACTCGTATTTGTCCCCCCCCTCCCTGCCGGAGTTACTGCGTCATTCCGTGGAAGCAGCCGTCCTCCGGCAAGTGTCTCGGGCCCTGGAGCTGATGGCCAGCGAGAGCAGGCCTGGGTGCAGCCGGCTGTTAGCGCTAACGCGAAGTGACACGGCCTCCGCGGCCGAGGATCTGTCCACTCCTCAGGCCCGAGAGTCTGAGAGTCAGGTTCAGGCACCGGGTTAAAGACGAACCAGAGCGAACACTTCGATCCGACGTTACTTGTTTTCCTGCTTGACAAACTGAATTGCAATTGATGACGTGATGCTGCTCGTTTCATGTAATGATCTCATCGAAATTTCACCTCTAACACGAGAACAAACCAGTTTGTCTTTAATGTATAGCCTCAGCTATGCATCATATTGTTGTATTTATAGCAATTTAACATTTGACACGGTGCTAAATCATCAGGAGATGAAAGGACGGCATTCTTGGATAAGGTTGCCATAATAAAGCAACACAATAATTCAGTGATATTTTATGTTTGAGTATGCTTTGGTGAAAAGAGCACAATTTGTCAAGATAATATTTGCTATGGGGCATAAATTAATGATGAATGTGCCTCCCTTTTAGTTGTAATGGAACCACTATAGTACAAAAAGTTCTTTTATTATCATTACAAAATACTCACCAATTGTACAAATTAGTTGTCAACATGTTTTCGCATACTTTGTCTTGTTCTGCGAAGCAGGTGTTCTGAAAGTGGACAGACACTCCATGAATCCAATTAAGAGCCCTTTCACGAGCGAACCCGGTGTCATCGTTGTGTCGGTCCGCCGGCGTCTCCATCGAAAGCAAAAGCCAGCAGGGATCTCGCTCACATCTGTTTCTCGTGACGCCGACGGACAAAAGTCATGAAATCACTCGCTGGAGAGGCCGAGTGGTGGAAACAACGGCCAACGTGGTTCTGATTAGAGAGCTAAAGATAACCGCTCATTTATTGGCGGCTTGGCCTCGAACAACAAACATTAAATTCACACCACTGGCCGATGGTGTCTTCCTTAATGGAAACAGGGGACTATCGGGCCCTGGACAGCATCAGCTGCTGGCTGCGGTTAGCCAGTGCGCGGCCGCTGACAGGATGGAGGGTAAACACTGGGAGGGTGCACGCGAGGCCCGAACCTTTGGTCCCTGGGCTGAACCTCTGACAGAGAATAACTGAACAACTGCCATGGAAGCCTGGACGGGGAACAGAGAGAGGGCCACATCTGTTAGGCTCATGACGGGTCCGACCCACAGCAGGCCCGTGCCCCTGTGCGCGAAGCACAGAGCCGGCGCCCCGTTTAAATAAGCCCAGGTTCATCTTTCATGGACAACAGCACCTCGTACTGTCGTATGGAGCGCTGTGCCAAAAGTTCAGCTGGACCTTCGCTCAGCGTTTGAATGAGTGGAACCTCATGGGCCAGGTGCGTCCACGTGGGCTTTCCCAGAGCCCAGGGTCGAAGAGGCGGGAGTTTCATAACGCGGCAAAAGCTAAGCGCGCCTGCGTCTTTAACGCCGCCGCCGCTCAGCACCTTCTCCGGAAAGTGGCTCACGTCCGAACCTCTGGAATGTGTTTATGGACGTCCGGCCACCTGACAAAACCATCGGCAGACGAATATGAACTACTGTCACAAGTCACTTCAAAGGTGACGCGCGTACCTGCCGAAGAGGCCGCCGCCGTGTGTGTTCGCTCTCCATCATGCTAGCGCTGGATCCAACAGAGGGAAATGTAGTTAGCACAAGGAACGAGACCACCGGCTCTGTTCCCTCCGCTTCCCACCGCCCGCGGATCTGTCACGACGCCGAGCGGCGCTGTCAGAACCTCCACCTGGTGGAGCACAGCGTTAGCTAACTACGTGACATCATGTGGGGGTCATAGGTTTCACAACCTGCATCTTACACTGTGTGCAGGCCTGGTTGTTCACAAGAGTAAATAATAAGAATCAGTAACACGGGAGCATGATTAAAGTCAAAATACACACAAGTAAAGGTTTGGTTCCAGTTCTGAAGATGTTAGCGAGAGCTAGCCTCACACTGCCCTCGGCTACACCTTTCTCGCATATTAATGTGTTTGTATTCTTCTCTTGCATATGCCAAAAGTCAATTAAATGATTTGTATTTGAACAACCTTCAGTTGGAGGCCTCACACGAGGGTTTCGCCTAATCGCCATGACAACCTCCTCAAACTGTCGACCGCACCACAAGTGCCCCTCGACAGCAACGCAAGATGGAAAAGGCAACGCAACCAACAGGTAAACCAAAGAGTCTTTGTTCCCCCACGGTGTGTTTGATAACTGCTTTTATCTCTGCCCACATTTTTCCCCCCTTCTAATCCCCCGCACGTCGACTCAAACAAGGAAATGAAAACTTCTATTTGATTCCATAAATCCATCTGGCACGTAAACAAAGCCTCCTCTCAGTGTGTGATCCCGAAGAGGGGCAGCGCCTCATCAAATTACCGCAGCTATTCATATCTGCCTCCCCTGTACTGGAAAGACTTAGGTAGAAACCAATCCCATCTTTCCTCGGCACACTTCAGTCTCTCTTTATTGTGCACTGTTTAACTACTGGATTAAATAATGTCAGACATTCAGCCAAACGGGCTGAGATCACGTTCTCCTAACGTAAACAAACTTTAATTAAAATTATACATTTCTGCAGTTGTTACTTCTTTCATCATTTCCAAACAAAAAACGTCAGAATTTCCACTTTATTAGCTACGGCCTAGTTTAATTCAATACAGCAACTCTGCCGTGAATTCAATTAGAATTTCTACAGATGGGTGATACTTCTATTATGTTTATTACTGAGTCATTAAATCAGACTACACAGCTGTACCTAATAAAGCGGTTATATAAATATTTGCATCACTGTTGATTGTCATTCATGTTGGATTCTTGTTTGGACAAGCCAATGTGTTAAATTGTGGATGACCGCTTCTATGAAAAGCTCCTGATGTAAACACCACACCCGATATTCCATATTTAACATCTGCATGTTTGATCCTATTACATTTTGAAAAGTAAATGATTCGCGAGGATTCAAAATAAAAGACCTTGATCTGCAGACATCATCTCTGACCTGCAGCTTCAGGAACAGCCTTCCTGCTTTGTTTGGAGAAAATAACGAGCGCGGCCGCGGAAAATGACTTTCTGATGGCGACGGCCTTGCTCGTGAACCGCAGGGAGACGGAGGAGGCTGGAGGTTCCCGCAGTTACAGCGAGGACGCGCTGGTGTCCTGCAGATGAGATCACCGCCTTGTGCACGTTGCAGCCTTGTGGCAAATGGAAGATTGTATCTGGTTTTGGAAAGGTTTCACGAAGGCATGTTGGCCGAGGCCCGGTGTCAAAAGAAGTGATGCTTCACTTGCAAATCCTAAACACGCAGAGCAGATTTAATCACATTCAGTCGCACCAAGATGGCGTTGGTGTTTGTTTCGCTGCAAACACCTAGACTGATTAGGCCTTTGTATTAAAGCCGAACAACAGGTGTCTTTGTTCGTGCGCGGCCGCGGCGCGCAGAGCGTGTTGGGTTTCATTCTTTGAAAGTGATACGGGTGAGCTGCTTTTCTCAGGCCTAGCCCCAAATCTGCCGCTGATGGACAGACCACCCAACGCTCGGCTCTTACAGGCGCGCAGTGGGACGGCTCGCTGCAAAGGCAGCCCCCTGTCATTCCCCTTTGGGAAGGAAATGGATCAGCAGACTGTTTGTCAAGTATACTGTCAGGGTCGCCTTCAAAAATCAAGCGGCCGGCATTGCGCTAATGGATGCCGCTGGAATTCACGCGGCGCTTTACAAACCCGCTACGTCAGTCTGCGAAAGTGGCTGAAAATTTGACAGCGGTGGTTCCTTATTCTTTGTTGAAACGCAGAAAAGTGCCTTGTAGGAAAATAAGTAAAAGCAGACTCCCCCGATGAAAAATGACTCTCTAGCACGGTCCACGGCTCCTCTGTTTCGCCTTATTGTTGGACTTTATAGGAGGTGTTCTGATCAGAATAAAGAATCCCCCAGGACGCCGCGGTGCCAGAGGTGGAGGGCTGGCTCGGCTGGGCTCAGAGCTGCGGCCAAGACTGGACTCAAACCGAGACAAAAGCTTCACACCCACCCTCCCGTCTCCAGAAGGTTGCTTTCCCCACAGCCCCCGTGATCAGTCACACAGTGAACAAAGCCACACAATAGCATCGGTGCTTTAGTGTCTTCTTCAAGAACGAACTAAAGACTCGGACCTCATGAGCCCCGCAGATCTTTACCTCTTGTCTCATCACCTCCTTCCTATCCTTCTGCCCTCATCTTGCTGCCTATACGTTCGCATTGTTGGCAAAAGTCTCCGAGTTGTGTTTGGCTGGTGAAGGGGGCAACGCCACACGAGCCCAAATCCCAAACATATGCTAGATGAGATCTGAGATACTGATAATTGCCCTCATGTCTTTTCTGGGGTGAGCTCTTATAAGGGGAACCCCTCCCCAATTAAAGCGGGGGCCCCCACGTGTCTCTCCAATCAATAAAATAGGAGCTGGCTCAAATAGCCGCGGCCGACGCGCAACGTAAGCCACGCAAATTAAAACCGAGCCTCCAGAGAAACAGGAAAACAATCGCTGGCCTATCGGAATAAGTATATAATCCATATACGCTTACGAACGCGCCAAACGTTGCAGATATTTCTAAAGCCTGGGTTGAGCCTCGGACCGGCGACGCTCCGAGAGTAATCCGGCGTCGCAGCTCGGAGATAAATCAATCCATTACCACATAAATCACACAGCATATTAAACAACGGGGCCGCGGAGCAATTAGACTGGTGATTAATTTTTCTCTGGACATTTTCGTCAAAACGCTTACTTCACCCTACACTCGGTTCATTACTCAGACACATCTGGCTGACAGGTGCCCCATCTGTTCAACGTTGAGTAATTTCATTCCAGCAAAGAAGAGCAAATGGAGAGGAGTGGAGGATAATGTACTCTATCTTCTATCTGCGATGACATCAGGGCTCAGAGAGCTTGTTAGAGATGGAGAGTTAGTGCGGCGTTGCTTGGTTTCTACAGACAGTAATCCAGCCGCCGCTGTCAGTGCCCTTTCAAAGCACTGATTACTCCATTTCCAAGGGCCTAATCTCTGTAAACAATCTCTGTTTTCATTATCTTTTAAACTGATTAGCCCCGTGAATATAACTTTCCAGCGCTGGACTCAGACGGAGCCGGCCCTGCCATATTGATGCCAGCTGTACTGTAGCTGCATGACCTTACAAGAGGAGGAAAGCTGCGATACAAACACAGATAGAGGCGGCGGGGAGGAACGCGTGCGTACGGGAGATTTCCTGGGGTGAAATCCTTAGCCCGGCTTTGTGGTTTTGCACAATTTGCAATTGGATATTACGATCAAAACCCAAGGATAACGCGAGTCGCGATCGCTTTGCCTCCGGGTTGGATTGACAGGTGGAATCGGGACTCGCGGATGTTAAAATCAAACTTTGATTGATTTCGCTCCCATCGTTCCTCGTCCTTCATGTGTTTGGAAATGAAACGCCGCCTCCCACCCAATAACCCCCCCCCCCCCCCCCCCCCCCCCCTCCCCTCCTCCTGGACAAGGTGAGGAAACGTTTGCCAGAACGTCTCCATCTGTTAACAAACTCTTCCAATATGTTGAGAGCAACATCTTGGCCCTGGGTCTCCTCCATCAGGATGTGATGAATGCCGTGCACCTGTCTCAGCCTCCAGCCTTGTTTCTGGCAGCGGAGGGATTGTCTCAACCGAACAACTATTTGCCCCCAATAACATCAAAGCCTTCAGATGAAAACAGTGGGTTCCTGCGCTGTCTTTTCCATTTTTGCTTTCCAATACAAATTATCAAAGTGAACCCACTTGCCTCCATTAGTTTGTTTGTCATCTTATCACTTGCCAACAATCACTTCAAATCAATTAAAGGGATCTCTGGTGGAGGAACTGTTGAATGTCAATGAGCCTATGACAGACATGCCTTTAGTTAATCCTTTCTCTTGTACACACTTTAAGCTTTCTCATGCACAGACCCACACAATCACCCCAAACTGTAAATCACTCCTGACAGTAAATTACCTCCACTAATACACCAGATCTGAGTGTGCGCTTGAGTCAACACAAGAGTGGAGAATAACAGCAAAGCTACGTCAGAGGCCGAAGAGGCCTTGATTGCAAAGACGAAGAAGGAACTAATCCACTCACGCCAGCGGAGTTGGACCCGGGTCCAGTTTGCATCGTGACACAGAGGAATGTTTAAGAACGAAAGCAAAAAAAAAACACAACAACCTGCGTCACCCCACTCTGAACTCCCCACTTTAATTAACTAATGCATCTCCATTTGTCATAGCGTGACATTGCATGATTCTGAGGCAATCCGAGCTGTTGGCCGGACTCTAAACGAAAGAGGGGGGGGCGACTTCAGCACCCTCTACTGACGAGCCAGTCAGCTTCAGGGCCCCAGCGGACGCTTTGATTTCATGTACGTGAAGGTTGATTGTCTGCTCATCCTCCTGCGACAACGCTGCCGTTGCGGCTTTAACCAGCGCGAAGCTGTGCTGCTTCGCCTCATTAAAGTCACGCTGACTGTTAATAAACCGTAGACAAATGACAGCTGTTGGCTTTTGTCACAAAACACTGGCTCAGTTCACAGTTTGACTTTTTCAACCAGCAGCAACTTAGGACCGTACACAAATTATTAGAGGGAAGGAAGTGAAAGTTTGAATGATTTTGCTTGTTTGTTTGTTTGTTTTAATGGCTTGGGTTTTTGAGAGCAGGGATATGACTAATTCTAATGTACTTTCCCAGTGCTACATGGAAGCGTTTAATGTGTCAGATATATTGCAATAAAATAAAAAACAAGGAAACAATTGTATATATTTATTTCCCAACACGTACACTCTCCTTGAGCGCTCATTTGTGTACAGTCCCTTAAGTAATCTGAACTTGATTGAGGAGCTAAATCTAATTAAAGAACTAATATTACAAATGGCATTTCTATGGCTTTGCACATATCAAAGGCAGCGCCAGCTAAAAGAGAAGTGCAAAGCATTTTATATCACCCCCCCAAGATTAGTGAGAAAGCAAATATAAACGACGGTTCCAGGAATGGTAATCATTATAAATCCCTCCCTCTCACATCTGCTCGGACTAGAGGAGAAAATAAGTCACCGAAGCAGGTAGAGCGTTTTTGGGGGGATATATTTGGAGCGAATGACTGAGTACACAAGTGTGGGCCTGAGGTTTGCGTCAGCAGCGAGACATTCGTAGATACGGGACGTCTGGCCTTTTTCACATCTGTGGAACCGAACCTGCATCAGTGTGTCATTGTCTCCACAGCTAAACAAATTAGTGCGTTTGATTGATCAAAGTTTACGAGAGCAGGTATTTGGTTTCTAGCAGCGAGGGGAGGGAGGGAGGGAGGGAGTGTGTGGTGGGGGGGCGGGGAGGGGTATATGTGTATATATATATGACACAAACAGAGAGAGAAGGGTGAGAGAAAGACGGAGAGAGGCCGAGCAGCTGCGTTGCCATGTAAATAGCTGTGCAGATAGGTAGGGTTGGGCTCGGCGCCAGAGGCTCCACAAAGGCCCGCTAACATCTGTTTGAGGGCAGATTCCTGCTCCGGGTTGCAGTAAGAATAACAGTCTCGCTCCGAGGGCCCGTTCCCTCGCCGGGCGGGACCGTGAGCGCGCACGTCGCCCCTCAGACGTCACCCACCGCGGCCCCGTCGTGGACGGCGTGATCGATCAGCATCATTAGCCGGCACCACCGCCACTGATGAAAGGGAGGCGAGTGCAGCACGAGTAAAGGAAATAAAAACACAACAACAGCGGGACACCTCGGCTGGTGTCGTGACAGGGGTCTTTTCTCCTCTCCCAGGAACATATGCGGGCAATTTGTACGGCAAATGTTGGTTTTAGACTGTGTTCCTTTGCATCCTCGCGGCGTCCTCCCCCAGAAAACCCGCAGCGCTGCGTTCGTTAGCGCCGCGAAGCAAAGCAAACGCATTAATTAACAGGACGGCGGTGGTGCGGCGCGGCCGAACAGGCGCAGAAATGCTACACCGTTACCTAAATTCACATGCATCTGTCTGTATCACCCCCCCCCCCCCCCCCCCCCCCCCCCCCCCCCACGGGTCCCCTCCCACCGCCGCCCCGGCACACACGGTGCCCTTGAATGAGGCCGAAGGACCACCTGCGTGAAAGAGGAGACCCTCTCTGTTATGTCTCTGCTAGGGAATGAAATAACACGGGATCCAGCTCTGCAAATAACTCACAGTTAAGATCATTTTCCACATGCTGCTTGACAAAAGGTAAAATAAGAACAGATGATATCCTCTCCGCTCGCTCGCCCGCCCGCTCTCTCTCTCTGGGAGTCTGCAGCCCCACTCACCAGTCGCATACGGGGTCCGAGCCCTTCAGCGGCCCCGTTAAACGAGTGGTGGGAGATATAAGGCGCTGAGCCCTAATAGCCACTCACGCTGACTCAGCCGTTTCTTTAATGCATCCACTTGCCTGGGGTCAAGAGGGGTTCAAGGCAGCGGGATGAGGCGGAAGCTATCAGGAGCCGCAGGAGGCCTCCTGCTGCAGCCGGCGTCCATCACTGGCGCGGCCGCCTCGCGGGAGGAAGCAGGATTTTCATATTCTTCATCTCAAAAAGGAGATTTAAATGGGTATAAAATCCCCCGAACTTCAAATGACTCAGCGGAAAAAGCAGAGCGCCACCTCCGTGACGGGTAAACAGGCGAGGCCCTTATTAGCCGCCCCGTTGCCGCCGCAAGCGCGACCCCGCTTTCGGTCCCAACTCCCTCGTTGCGACTCATGGGAGAAAAACTTCAAAGCTGCAGCCGTGTACCTGAGGTCATTATCTCCATTTCTATATCCTCTGCAGGTCCTGGGCATATGGGAACATTTTAACTCCAGTGTGTGTGTGTGCGCGAGCGTGTGTAGCCATAAATCTGTCACGTCAACTATAAAATATGGCTGAGCAGCAACAGATGTAGCTCCAAATAGCTACCAAAAAAATCCCAAATCAATTTACCACCTCTAGATTTTTTATTCTACCACTTAGCAACTATTAAGATTGATTCCAGCTCTGTGCGGAGGAGATGGACAGTGAGTGAGAGTCAGAACATGCTCGGGAAGAGGGAGGGGGGGGGGGGGTTCCTTTGACTTTCCTACTGCTTACTTTCAGTCGCCCAATCTTGGCCTTTCTCGCTTTCTCCTCTCCCCCCCCTTTGGCTGAGACGAATCCTTCTTTCATCCTCATCCACAACAAGGGCCCTGGTCTCCGCTCACACAAAGACTGACCATCCCTGACTCCTCGTCAACCCCTTGCCCAATTCATCAAGCGGAGGCCCATGGGCATTCATCACCCCCACCACCTTTCATATCCCACACCAGCTGAAAGCCACTGTCCCTCCTCTGACTTCAATGCAGTCACGACACACCCGGAAGATTTATAGCGGCATAATTAGTAGCAGCCGAAAAGGTCCCGCGCGCTTTGGAGGGCCGCTCGCACTGTATCTGAAAGCCGGCCACATCTGCTCGGAAATAGGCCGTGCCCGCGCCACAGAGGTTGATGAATTGACCAAAAACAAGGAGCCGAGAAATTCATCAAATGCCGGCGAGTGACATCAAAACAATCATACACGCTGTTTGTCACCGGTCGCCGGAGGAGAGAAACCGTCGTAAATCTCCTCCGCAGGTCGGCTGCTGCTGCTGCTGCTGCTGCTGCTGCTGCTGCTGCTGCTGCTGCTGCTGCTGCTGCTGCTGCTGCTGCTGCTGCTGCTGCTGCTGCTGCTGCTGCTGCTGCTGGGTGCGATGAGCGGCTCCCGGGTGCAGGAACGCCCCCCGAGGACGGGGCCTTCCAGCGAAACTGATTGAAGGAGGTCTAACATAACATGTCTAATAGTTAAACTGTGTTATTGGTGTAATCACGCCCTCCCCTCCCTCCCTCCCTCACACCCACACATCCCACTGTCACAGATATCTCAAGAACAGTGGTCTAATTAAAAGACTCCCGGAGTTTGTTTTCATTTTGGGAAAAAAAAAAAAAAAAAAAACCTTCACTGAACTAAACGGCAGCTTTTTTTTTCCTGCAGAAGCCGCAGGTCGAGGCCTGTCGCCGCATGGTGCAGAGGGGGCGACGCGAAATCCCCATTCGATCATAAATTACACGTGTTGCCCATTATTCCTCGCTGCGGCTTTCTCCCCCTTTCTGCCTTTCGTGAGCGCGATGAACACCTGAAGCACCAAACCGGGCGACGTTGGCTCGAGTTGAGAGAAACGGCGCAGATGTGAAGGTGATAATCAGCGGAGGAGCAGAGTCAACACGTACATTAAAGGCATTTGTTCCCTGATTCAGGCACTTATCTTATGCAACTTTATCCGTATAAAGAACTGCACTTTTCTTTGATCCACGCTTTACTGCTACATGCAGTGAGTCAACAATACCTAAAAGCACATTTTAGCACTGAAGTATTATTACAAGGTGTCATTGCACTACTTCCAGTGAGTTTACCTGCAGAGCCGTTGGCCTTCGTGGCTCCTTCATTGGGACTGTTTAAAGTTCAAACCGACCCAAGGCCGTTCTGGTGAATCCAGCAGCTCGCGCTGCATCTGCGGGCAGATTTGATCCCCCACGTCATCAGCGTTTCCGTTTCTCACCCCCTTCCCCTTCCTCGCCAGACGCGCGGGGAAGGGGGTGAAGCTGCCGCGTTGCCGGAGCACATTGCGAACGTTGCGCAGGAGGGCGAGGAAGCACCTGCTTCCAACGAGGAGGTGGAGGGAATGCGCCTGTGAGAGGGTCCGAGTGCGGTGCTTGGCGCTCGTGCGCGAGGCTGGGTTGCGCTCAGACTGTGCACACGTTCTTTTGATAAAAGGAAACGTGGAAACGAGCCGCTGAGACTTTGCGGTTTTCCGCTTTTTTTGCGGCTGCGGTGTGACCGACAGCCAGCCGGTGGGAAGCGTAGATTGTGGGGAGGTCTCTTGCACTTTATGCCGCATGAAGCTTCTTGTTTCAACCATGACGCTCCCTGCGTTTGCGCCTTTTAGCGCGCCGCGAACTGTTGCCGGGCGCCGCTGCGCGTGGACGGAGGGGGGGCGTTGAACGCGCAGCCTCGGACCGACCGCGGGCGCGAGAGAGCGCGGGGGCGATGCACGGCTCGTTTCTGGAAGAGCAGCGACGGCAGCGCGAAGGGAACGGCAGCATCAGAAGTTAAAGGAGCACTGCAACGCGTTCAGCGGGGGAAACTGATGCGCGTAAGAAGGGATGCCAGCCAGGCGTGGCTTGAGCTTGAACATCCAATGTGAGGATGCGTGGGGAGTATGTATATAATAGAGTCTTTCCATCTGATAAACAGAGATATCAAACTGGTGATTAAAGCAAAGGACGACCTATAAACTCAGAGGACTCCGCTGATTTGGGAGAGCACGGCGCGCGGGGCTCGCTTTGTGCGTGCGTGCGTGCGTGCATGGACCGGACTTGTGTAAAACTTCTCTTCCACTTCTGAGTCAACGAGACGGTTTCTAGATGCCTGCGCTGAATTTGACAGCTGTGCACACAATGGCAGAGGTGGGCAGTTTCCTGGGGACGGTGGACTTGGATTTACAAAGCTTTCCTGCACTCGGGAATATGCCTCTGCCGGAGTCTCCGGTGGGGCTGAATGAGCGGCTGGGGCAGATTGAAGGGAGGCTGCAGCGGGGGTCGCCGACGGATTTCGGGCACCTGAAGGGGATTCTGAGACGGCGGCAGCTCTACTGCAGGACAGGGTTTCAGCTGGAGATATTCCCCAATGGGACCGTTTACGGGACGAGGCAGGACCACAGCAGATTTGGTGAGAGGGTTTATTTAAAAACGCAAAACGCCGTTTGGATATTGTTAAATATTGTTGAATGCTTTTAAATTGCGTGGCTGTCTGAAATGGGAGAAATAGCTTGATTGACGACCGGTGACTTGTTGAAGCCAGAGAGAGAGAGGCGTGAATAAAAAATGACCTTGACAAAAATGCTCATTCTGTCGTTCCGGTAGTCAATATGTGGTTATGTAACATTTTATATCTTGTAACATAGGTTTCGGCCGTTTTTACGTTTGCCTCCAGGGTTTAGTAACTTTAATTAGCTGCCTTGTTCCTGTTGCACATCCCCAGTGAAAACCCGTTCGTGCGTCACCGTCGCCTTGCGCACGGGAAAGCACAGCCGCACACCTTTCTCCGGCAATCCCCGCTGCGTGCGGGACGCAGGTGTCTCTCTCTCCCCCTCTCTCCCCCCCCCCCCCCCTCTCTCTCTCTCTCTCTCGCCGCAAACAAGTAGCGCGTGCGCATCGCGCGCAACCGCAAGGTTTGCTGCCATTAACGCAAACGGAGCGACGCGCGCGCCTCGCGGCCCCGCGTCGACGCGACTGAGGCCGGGGGGGGGGGGGGCAGATGCGCACATGTCTCGCGCCTCATATCCGTGCAGTCATCTCACAGGTGCAGGCCGGCTCGCTCGCCGGGGACACAGCGGAATAGCTCTAAATTAAAGCATGACCACTGCGGAATTCAGGGAAGGTTTAACGTTCAGACTCGTGCCAAAACAAGCCGGTTCGCTGGGATGGGTGGTCCGCGTGTTTGTTTCTGGCTCCACTTAGCTTTCAAATGCAGAGGTCTTTGTCTGAGCTGCAGACATGGTTTTGATTAGAGGGATAAGAAACGCGCTCTTC
Source organism: Betta splendens (assembly GCF_900634795.4). Lineage (NCBI taxonomy): Eukaryota > Metazoa > Chordata > Actinopteri > Anabantiformes > Osphronemidae > Betta > Betta splendens. The sequence continues at coordinate 9,862,371 of NC_040890.2, forward strand.
ACCCCACGTGAAATTAGAGGGATCTTCTCCGCCATCCACCGGCATGCTGAGGTCGGAGACGGGACCAGGTGGCCGTCAGCTGCCCTGCGCCGGGTAGCGCAGACAGCTGAGCCCTGTCTGACTAACCTCTGCATCACAACTGCCAATAGCTTTTAATTTGACCGCTCCTTCACCGGCCTTTATGTGCGACGGCTTCCTGTGAGTCACAAGCTCAAAGAGCTCTTCCCCACGTCTCATCTTAAAAGTGACTCGTCGGTCCGTTTTAGTAGCCAGCTGGGAAGTTCCAAAGGCAGGATGGTCACATTTATAGACGCCACAAGTTATTATGAGAGACTAGAATGTTAGTTAGGGCTGATTAAAAAGGAAAGACATCAAAGAAATCTTCCTCTATACTGTTCTCATTCATTTTTCCTGCCGAGGAGTTCAGAGATGCTCAACTGAGGCTCAGTCACACGAAGGGCAGCAGTGCTTCCGCCCTGTTTGCGTCCAGAGGAGGATTAACAGTGTTGCTGAGCTTCTCTGACCACTTGGTGCTGTGTGTGTCTGACCTCAGGTATCCTGGAGTTCATCAGTCTGGCGGTGGGCCTGGTCAGCATCAGGGGGGTGGACGCCGGACTCTACCTGGGCATGAACGAGAAAGGAGAGCTCTACGGGTCGGTGAGTCGACAACGCGCCTGTTCATTCACCGCCGTCCTGCAGTCAAGAGACCCGAAGGTCTGTTTGTTATCAAGGTTCCCACACGTGTGAGGTGGTGGTGGTGAGGGGGGGGGGGGCACAATGAGACTAAACAACTGTGTGATTCTGGCACGTCGCTCTCCTTCGGCACAGAAACAAGAGAAGTGAATAAAAGCCGCGTTTTATGCCAAAACAAAGCAACAAAGTCAAGGAATTATGTATGTATGAAAGCTGTTTTCCCTGTAAACGGGTTTGGATTGTGCAGCTTCGCAGAGAGAGAGAGAGAGAGAGAGAGCAAAGCGACCTTGTGATTTAGCTTTGAGATGGGCAGAGGTGTTTACATATTTCCCCAAAGCGGAGGCAGGAGCGCGGGGATGCGCTGTGGCCCGGTTCTGCACAGCTGGACTCGGGTTCCAGCGGCTGCACCTTCCAGATGAGATGAGCCGACCGTTTCTGACCTTTTCTCACATGTGGTTGGCATGTGGGGATATAGGGGGGATATATGGGGGTATGGGGGGGTGAACACAATGAAGAGGAAGTATGCGAGGGCTACCTGTATCGGGTGTCCCAGGGCATTACCTGAGGGCCTCTCAGGGTTCAGACTCCCCACCCCCCGGCTCACAGCGCTTCACACAAAGGCTACCTTTAAGCGCAGCCATTGTGTTGAAAGTGCAGATATTGTTACTTGCGCGCTATCGGAGTCTGGCATCCTGGAGCTTTGACCCCGGGGGGGGGGGTGGGGGTGGGGGGGTGCTAGTGAGAGGCTGTGATTTGAGGGGCTGGGGGTAATTGCACACCTGACCGAGTCACCTGACTGACAGAGGGAGCGATGTGGACATGTCTGTCTGGTTCCGAGAGGCCGGGAGGGGGGTGAGGGGCTGAGGGGGGGCAGGTAGGGGGTTGCTTCCGCCCCCCACCAACCACCAGACCTTGACAGGTTTTGATCCGATGATGTGTGTGTGTGTGTGTGTGTGTGTGTGTGTGTGTGTGTGTGTGTGTGTGTGTGTGTGTGTGTGTGTGTGTGTGTGTGTGTGTGTGTGTGAGGATGGCCCTGGCCCAGTCATGCGCCCTCGGGGCCGTGTTTACAGACAACAGCATCGTCACAGCCGCAGCCAAGCGCGGCCTGACAGCCAATCAACAAAATTGCCTCTGGAGCCAAAAAAAAAATACAAAAAAAAAAAAAAACGGGGACACTTGCACAAACAGAGATGGCGGCGGAGACGGAGATTGACGGATGGCGAACACCCGTCTCGCCGCGCGGCGAGCGCACGCCTCCTCAGCCAGAAATAAGTCAGTCCAAGAGTCAGAGCATCCAAACGACGGAGCCGATAGGCTGCCGGGGCTCGTCCCACCAGGGGGCTCCGTCGGGGTCTTGGTCCTCGGTGATAGCTTCGACTGAGGTTTGGCAGCGGCAGAGAGCGACTGGTCTTGGCAGGAAAGCGGCTCCAGCTCTGATGTCTCCCATTGTTCCCACACGCTCACTGGGCCAGCACACTCTCACCTGCTGAACCCACAGCCATCGCTCATGCTGCGCTGTCAGTGAAGGCTGAGGCTGCGAGGGCTGCTGTGTGTGTGTGTGTGTGTGTGTGTGTGTGTGTGTGCGCGCTCACTGTTCTAGTTGCATCACAAGGCAGGCGCTCGTTCTTCATTCACAGTGAGAGGTGAACAGGTCTGAGGAAGGAGCACGTTGAGAAGCCCCCCCCCACTTTGTTTCTGTTGGCTCCACGTTTCAAACGGCATCCAGATCACAGCCTCATCCATCTTCGTGTTGCTGGTGCTGGTGCGAGTGACTGTCGGCTGACGTGTTGTTTTGTCCCCCCCCCCCCGCAGAAGAAGCTGACGGCGGAATGCGTATTCAGGGAGCAGTTCGAGGAGAACTGGTACAACACCTACGCGTCCACCCTGTACAAGCACACGGACACCGGCCGCTTCTACTACGTGGCCCTGAACAAGGACGGCTCGCCCAGGGAGGGCAGCAGGACTAAAAAGCACCAGAAGCTCACCCACTTCCTACCGCGGCCGGTGGAGATCGAGAAGATCCCTCAGGCCTACAGGGACGTGTTCCAGTACAGGTGACCAGTGCTTACACTCGGAGAACTGGTTACATTAGGAGGAACGTAATAAAATGAGGCGCGAGGGGGAGGTGGTGGAGTTGGGACTCGGAGGACTGTTTACCTTGAGGTCACTGTGTTTGTGCCTCGGCCCGCTGCCAAGCACCCATATAAACATTGTGCACGTCCCTGGATGTTGCTTCTTTGCCTCCGCAGCGGAGCCGCGACCCCAGAGGCGAGGGAGGGGCTTTCTGGTAAAAGCGCCGCCGACGCGGACGGAGGAGGCCCACGCCAGCACCCAGCTGTGGAGCGATCCGGACAATCACAACAGGTGCCATGCGTTCTGACGCTCGGTGGTTTCGGGCAGTAGATCCCACGAGGAGATCCAGAGATCCAGCGCGGTCAAGACAGAAGACGGCACATTCCACAGACACAGAAGGGAACAGTCAGAAATACTGGATTGGGATTCATCAAGTCACATCAGACTGAAGATGAAGGTTTGGATGGAAGGCGCCTGTGATCGACGCGTGACGGACGAGAGAGCACTTACTGCACACGTTCGTGGAAACACCCAGAAGCAGGAACTGTAGGTGAAGCACAGGATGAAAGCACTTCTCCGACTGAGGCGGCAAAAGGAAGCATGGCGACTTGTAATGTTCAGTGTCAGGAACATTATTAATGCAAGCAGCTGAGGTGTATGTGGGTGATCCTATTTATGAGATGTACAATATATTTATTTTCTACATATAAAGTATAAATATAAATCTATATATTTATTTATTGCAAAGATTTTATTTTGTAATGAACTTGAAGTTATCTGGACTGTAGATTCTACTGAGACGACACAAAAACCAGAGAACCGAGGAAAACGAGAACTGAATTGAGCGCGACAATGAAATTGTCTCCGAGAGCTGGTTGTGAGGGGCCGTTTTTGCTTGGATTCAACTCTGATGTACCGATTAAAACCAGATAAACGGCGGCCGCGACTGTTGTGCTTCTTTGCAGACCTGTCAGAGCCGCGTTGAATCACCGCCTCCCCTCGTCTGGACAAGCGCTTAGGCGCTGCTGATGCAACGCGAGCGAAAGGCGATGACGGCTTTGCAGCAAGGTCACGATTATGAAATACCCGATATGTAAGGTCTTGAAAGGCAACAAGCACAGGAGACACTGGTAAAAAGATACAGCTGACTTTTTCCCATGCTATCCCATGCAAATTTGCCCTCATAAACCCTTTATCAAGTAATGTGTGCAGGCCCCGTCTGTCTCCACGAGGTCTTAGTCGCTCTACATCCACCGTACAAAATCAGATTCCTTATGCAACTGGATCCTGACTCCTAATTGGCTTTACACATCAGCCGGGATTTAGGGCCGTGATTGGTCGTTCGTCGCAGGGGCCTCTCAGACTCCAGTGCAGCAGGTCTGTTCAATGGACAGAAACAGCTGCCTGCCGCACAGAGAAACAGCAGGGATGTGCTGCGAACCTGGAGCGGCGGTAATCTGGGGCTAAGAGGGGATGGGATCAACATTTCAACATCTGCAATAGTTGTAATGTTTCTCCACTGGCAGATATCTGTAAGCTTTGAGAGCAAGCTCCCCTGGGGGGGAGGGAATGGAAAAGTCAAAAGACATGCAGGGGGAAAACCCTGGCAGACGGAGAAATGAAAACAATACTGGGAAAGGGGAAAATAGATGAAAGATTGAAAGGAGAACAGAGTGGGACAAAGGTCCACTTTGCGGTGGGTGTGAAACACAGGGACGCAGCACCTCACATTTCTGTCTCATGTTAAAAAAGTTTAAAATTGTGAAAACTGGCAGAAATATGATAAACATTTATTCACTATAGATAACTGATGTGTGTGGTAAATAAAAGCTGAGGTCAGAAAACGCATTGCTTAGCTGTTAGTTTGGATTCTTGTGCATCATCTGTGCACTAACGTCACAGACTTCCCCCAAAGCCTGAGCGATGGTTATCAATCAGCAAAAACCCTGTGGGTCAGACACAGACATCAGGGCACAGGTGGAATAAAACAGACTCATTCAACTTAAGCAAAGCTGCAAATCCATTAAAAACCTTTGATTCAGATTCAATGCTCGTCTTTTTGGTCACTTTATTAAATGTTATATTAAATACTTATCAAGATAATAGCAGAATCAAAATGGCAAATTACATTGGTGTGTTTGCGAACATAAGAACATCTGAAGAGGGCTAAAAAGTTTCTCTACATTAAATACACCTTGTGCAAACACAGGAGCCAACGAGAGACAACAGGCGTCTCCGTGTAAATGTATATGTTCTTTGTGTTTAACAGCTACACCAGTTTAAGCGATTACGAGTAAGAATGTGCCAAAGTAGACTCCAGGCAGCCTGGCGTCGGCCCGGTGAGACGAGCGCTGAGGACGACGCGTCTCGCGAAGCGGCCCAAACGGACCAGCCGTGGGAGACGCGCATCTCGGCCTTCCACGGGCGAGCGAAGAGAGAGAGAGAGAGAGAGCGGGGCCCACGGCTGAGCCGGAGCCGCCCTGTGAGACCGAGTCACCGGAACGTGGGATCAACACAAGGGGAACGTGAACAATGGAGAGACGCGGCGCTGCGCTACGCTACGCTAGACAACACGTGACGATGAGAATGTTACAAAATGTTCATAGGAACCAGCAGGCAGATTTGAACAACACAAGCATTCCGTTACTATGTTCAGCGACGACTAATGTAAACACTTAAAAGCATAGAAAAGATTCTCAACAAACCTCAGAACTTTACAGCTTTTTAGGAAATAACATAAGGCCATTTTTTCTGTTTTCGTTATCAATTTCACTCACCTACCAAAAAGGATCAGGACTCTCTGCGTGATTAGACTTTGCTGGAATAATCTAGTGGGTCTAATTATCATGTAGCAGTCCTGTCACCAACAACACTGGTCCCACTCAGGTTTAGTTAGGCATAAACAACAGTAGAAAATACTGAGCTTAAATAATAAGGAAACCCTTTTTGAAGGGGAAAACGACACAATGCCTAAAAGCATTGGGGGTTAAAACTTGTTTGTCTTTAAATACAAGAAAATGAATATAGAACTTGAGTAACATTAAGGCGGTATATACATTTTTTTCCTGTTAAAACTGAACAGACCTTTCACACAGTCGTTTTTACATCATCTCCCACCTTCTCTCAGTGAACTACAGAATAAAAGACTGAGTGTGTCCCACTTGAGGCCCCCGTGGACCACAGCATCTCAGAAGTACACCACCCATGGTTTGTGTGGTTTTGCTTCGAGTTTTCCAGTGGTCTCTCAGCGCATTGATACAGGGCCTCGCTTGGACTGGGCCACTTGGAGCTGACAAGTTGGGCTGGGGGGTTGAGGAAGTGTCCTTTTGACCTAGAGGCCCTTGGAGGGCCCAGGATTCTTGCCCATGCCCTGATGGGAGCCCATGCCGTGGAGCTGCTGGTAAAGCCCCAGTAGGTCCATCTGGCTGATCCCACTACCACCCAGCATGCCGTTTTGCAGCGCCAGCTGGTTCAGGTAGTTGGCCTGGTTAGCCATGGCCAGCTGCTGCTCCTGCATCTTCCTGTTGGTGATGAGCTTCTGCACAAGCATCATCAGCTACAAAGACAAAGAGGAAACAAACAAACATAAGTAACTACCAATTAAGGATCTCATACATGCAAATATTAAACTTTACAGTAACACCCCTTCATATACAGTCAATTCACACATAACCACACTTTAAAATCTCCTTTACACATTATCAAGCACATACTACCACTAATTACTGAATTACTGATTTTGTATTGAAGCCACTCGTCCCAGTGGCTCAAACGCCCAGCGTTCTTACCGTCTGCTGACTGGTGAGAACGTCCCTGTAAATAGCTTCCCTGCGTTTGATCTCCATTTCCACAGAGGCCTGTCGTCCTAGGGCCATGGACTGGACCTGATCCTCGGTGAGGGATGGGTTCTCCTTCCACTGTAAGAGTTCACGCATGTTAATCTCAAGCAGAATGTTACAGTCCAGAAACAGAGAAATAATAAAGCTCATGTTTTGACACTTACTATTCTGCTGATGATATCCTCCAGTGGCTCTCGCGTTAAAGTCTTCAATGCATTTGTTGCGTCAATGCATTTCTGTCGCCCCTGATTAATAAAATCCTGGACACAAACAAAAAGACATCAACTTGATGAACAGCGTAGATTTCATGTTTAAAGTTTGTATTTATATATTTAAAAAATGATTTTATTGTCACTCGTGGTGACAACCTCACTCGCTGACATTGAACAAAAACTGGCTTAGTCCATTCTCTTGTTTCACAGCCCATAATCTCACTATGTCATCTGGCCTTATCGGTACCAGCAATATTACAAAAACTAAAGCCGTAACACTCATTTGACTCTTGGACCTGCTCCCCCAGTCAGATGTGGCACTATGTATAAATAGCTGCTGCCGCAGACATGGAGTGTTACAAACTGTCGGGTGGGGGAGTGGGGCAGAGACAGGCTTGTCGGCTACTAGACTGTTGTCACAATTAGCAGTGAGGTCTGAGGAATGTGGGATGCCATGCCGTGGGGGATGGAGAGGGAGCAGTGCGAGACAGGAGAGGGACATGTGGAGCTCATTACTTACCTCCAGCTGCTGGTTGGTCATGGAGGCCAAAGTGGCCATGCTGTAAGAGAAGTAGCTGGAGTTGCCCATGTCCATCTGGTTATATGATGAGTGGTAGTTGGTCCTCATGGACAAGCCCTGAGAGACAAAGAAACAGAGTGTAGCAAGTAGGTACAGGCTGCTACTACAAAAGCAACAGGTTGCCTCGTGTCAGTCTGCTCCTCTTGTATCAAACGTGCGACCTGAGGTAAACAGTCGTATCCCAGTAAAGGACAGCAGGATGCTGATGTTTGCGTGTAATTGAGCCCCTGCTGCAGATGGCTTTCTTGTGCCCTGTAATCTGGCCATCCGGTATGTAAGTGTAGGTGTGTGTGTGTGTGTCAGAGGACAGTGGGGAGTCTTAGGACCTGGTCAGAGACAGGTGTTCCAGTTTGAACTGTACAAAAAAAAAAAAAACACACAGACAGAACACACAGTCGTGTGTCACATCTACGTGGGGACTCGCCATTAACATAATGCCTTCCCTAGCCCCTTACCCTAACCATCACAAATAAAGGCAGACGTCTACCCTGTACTCTAATCCGAACTGAAAACTCAATTCTAACCTCAGCCCTAAAATCACATCTTGACCATCAAAAAAGCCTTCAGACTGGTGGGGACCTGCCAAGTGTCCCCCACGTTGTCACAATGTCCTCAACTTAATAGCAAAAAGATGGTTTATGGTCCCCACATTGAAGAAACAAACGTGTACGCACACGCGCACGCACACACACACACACACACACACAGACACACACACACAGACACACACACACAGACGGTTGACTGTTAACAAGCAGACCCACTTCGCCTGCATCTCAGAAGTTCTGCCGTCTTCACACACAGACACAAAAACTTGATTTCATTTCCAAAACTGCATCTGAAATATGAATTTATGAAATAAGCCTCTCTAAGCTTTGTACCGAGCTGAAGTCATTCCGGTGAGACGGAGGACTCCTGGGTTCACTCTAGTTTTGGGCGCCTGCTCATGTTCTCACAGGTTTTCCCATTTCCTGAGTTGCAAATCCTCAAAAATCAGCTTTTCCTGACCACCACTGGCCAACGTGCAAGTTGTGAAGACATTAGCAGAGGCAAAGTTGCATTTCAGTTGTTCCTCGGACAAGGCTCAGGATATATGCGGTGAGAGCAGGCGGTGATGAACGTGACTACCCTCTGCACTTCAGAGTGTGACAAACGGCAATGATACAACTGGAATCCCAACAATCAATTTCACTTGCATGGCTTTCCCCACACTGGGAACCCTTTGTGTGCTCTTGTAAAGCAATGGAGCTCTGAGAGAAAAGCTGCTTAAGGCGCACAGAGGGCAAAGACGGGAGAGCATGTTGGAAAAATAATCATTAGAACGAATTAGAATCTAGGATTACAGAGGAAGCGAGAGAGAACCTGCTTCTGCTCTCCTCTAACTGAACCCCCACTTCAGACCATTCTCTACTCAAACCCACTAATATCCTATTGATCTGTCTCAAAAATAGAAAAAGGGGGAAAAAAGGCTTGTAACCCTTTAACAGTAACACTGACATTGCATGAATAGACTAACATCACCATCAGTGACACAGAACCAACTAACTCACATCTTGACAAACAAAAGTGTGGCCTCTTGCTCACCTTGCATTGTGATGTCAATGGCTTGGATGATGACGGACAAACTGTCAGACACTTCACTGTGTAGCACGTGTCTGTGTTGCCTACCTTTTTCTCAGCCTCGTATTCAGCCCAAGCAGCTTTGCGGTCCTCCTCGCTCAGGGCTTCCTCCTCCTTGTGGTCCAGCAGGGAGTCGTGCTCATGATAACTTACAATCTGGTCCTTATTGTTCTGCAGTAGCTCAGCCAGGACAAGGTCCTAGAAGAGATGAAGACAAAAAAAAAAGTTGTCTAAGTCCTTGCTCCTCATTAGCGGGTAAGAAGAGATGGGCCTGAAGCACTGGCTTCCAGAAGAACAAGGTCACTGTATACTTACACTGAGCAAATCTGTGTATCTAACTTCTCCAAAGTGATTTTTTTTATCTAGCTTACACTGTTCAGTTTCCTGAAAGAATAAAAAAGCCTCTAACAGTTCTAAAAAGGATCTAAATAGGTACTTTCAGGGCTCTGGTTTCCAAGACTACATTGTTATTGAAAACAATACCTAAATAAAATTAGGAGACCTGGGCTCTGCTCTCACAAACATGGTTTAAATTACTGTCCCTCTCCAGCGCATTTGCTTTTTTTTTGTCCTTTACATTAAACTGGATCTAAGAGTGTGGAAACAAACATCACACAAAGTTGCATCATCAACCTACACAGGTGCCAAATCACAGAAGGGTTCCTCACTAAACCTCCTGCCGTTCGTCTTCTCACATTTAATAGCGACAATGAGTTCAAAGTTACCAGAATTAATCATAGATGTCACACAAAAGAGAAAAGACAAAGCACAAACCAAACAATGAAATTAAGCAATGATTGCAAATCTGTCTTGAATAAGCTGAAAATAAACACCAGTCCAGACAGAGTGAAACTGGATCTGTCAAAGGGGGAGAACTGGTAAGAAAACTACAGGACCTATTTTTAGGCTTACACAACTACAGAGAGAGACCGGTAGGTGGCTAAAACAGGTAACACAGAACTTTACACCCACATGTCCCTTAGAGTCAATACCTGGGCCAACTGTGCAATCAGTCAATCAGGATACAGGCCACCCCTGAGACCTTTCAGAGCGGCAGCACAGGCAGCGGTGCAACTGCTGCTTTACTCTCTAATTAGAACATAAACATTGTCCTGATGGCTTGACTCATAAAAAGCATGGCTCAAGGCTTTCGTTCAAAAATAGGTGAGTAGAAGATCAAAAGACCTCCGTAGATATGAGCACAGGATCATCTGACAGAGCTGATTGCCAGTAATGATGATTTGCGCAGTAACTCAGTCCTGAGCGGCTTATTATTCCCTCAGGTAGATGCACGGAGCTTCTATCTATGGTACATATATGCATTTGAGAGTTTCCATTGGTTTTATTTTGAAAACGGAAATGTGTTATTAAGCACCTGTTCAAACATAACTGATTATATAAACCACCAAGTCTCTAAAGCTTGGTGCCTGAAATGCTGCGGCACTTAACATAACAGTTCTGTCCACATTCATGAAGCTCTCCAAGGCTCTTCTCTAAAGCCGCTATTTCAGTGTTGTAGCTTCAGCCTCTGCTGTGTTAAAGCATGTGTAGCATTTAGCCGCCCCGTCCTGCTGTTATTTCAGACACATCTAAGCTCTCACACCTGTCGACTCACACAAGGACTTGCCTTTTCTGTCGATTCATGACGTTTAACATGGACGACATAGGTCTCATGGCAAATAGTGTTGTTTAAAGACAATGGCTTAACTAAAAAATATTAGAATGCTTTTTTTCCACAAATAACAGTAACTACTCGCTGGAAAAGACCAAACTGTTAACTAAAGTACATATGAATAGGTTCTATTCAAATGCATGACAGATGAGCACTTCTCACTGGGAATGGGTCAGTGGAGCTGCAGGTCAAATGACAGAAGCTACCAGATCCATGTGCGTTGTAGGATACCTAAGTAATGCCCACATGCAAGGCTCTGGGGTGGTCCGGTCCATCTTCCATCATGTTGTGCAGTGTGTGTGTGTGTGTGTGTGTGTGTGTGTGTGTGTGTGTGTGTGTGTGTGTGTGTGTGTGTGTGTGTGTGTGTGCGCGCGCGCGCGTGTGTGTGTGTCCTGAGCCAGCACTAATGATCGTAGGTAACTTGACCTGGCCTATTGTCATCCTTATGGAGCTGCATACATCACTTTACTGCAGGGGAAAAGAGAAAGCACTGGGTGGGCAGATGCTTAGACAGAGTTAAATTACTCCACTCAACTCAATTTGGTTTTTCTTCCCCTCTGAGGAAAAAATATGGGGAAGCAGGGTGAGTTTTTCTTTTCTTAGTGCAAGAAATCTGGGAAGAAATCTTGGCATTGCAGTGTGTTTATGTGTTCAGATGTAATAATGGAGGTGGCAGGCCATACTAAACAAAAAGGAGTCAGTGGAGCAAAACAGCATAGATGGTAAACTAATCGAACAAGACATCCAACATGCACGATAGTCACCGCTGTGTGAAACCTTTCCCCCCATTCTTTCCAGAAAACAAATTTATGCGTGCCTTAAGCCAAATTCTTTTACACGAATATACCATGAAAATGGTTAGACTGCCAGCAGTCCATAAAAGATATAAAGCAGGTTCAAACTCCGCAGTTCTCACATCACACAAATGAAAACTTGTAAGTCGACATAAGTGGGCCTCGTGTAGACTTAACAACTTGGCTGAGGCACCACTTCACCAATAGGTTTTAGGTGACGCTCAACTGTAAAAAGGTCTGAGGCAATTAAACACCTGTCTGCATTAATACGGCTGGATTGTACGCATGCAGGATTTTTTTGGCTGGGTCACAAGATACTTTAAGCTGAGAATAACTCGACCATGTTAACCAAATTTCCTGCACCTAAACAGCCACTTGTTTTGTTGAGAATGTTTTAACTGTGTCTCTGCAGTGACTGCTTAATTATATTTCTGTCAAGCTCTGCTAGAGAAAAAAAACACCATAAAGAAAAACAAAGTGCACAGTGAAAAGATGGTGAGAAAACCAAATTTGTTAGGATTGCAACATAATTAGTAATAAGCAGAGAGCGCCTTTAAATCGCCAAATTGAGAATTCCTCAGTTGCCTGACTACAGCAACTGTTTTAGACGCACAGGTGTGTTTAACCAAAGCAACAGAGATGGCCAAGACAGGATCCTGGAAGAAAGAATGCAAATGGCTGAGATATTTGTAATACCTAAACATAGCCAGTCCAAGCTCTTTCTCTTGCAGCTGCACATGATACACAGAACCGCGTTGGCCTGCTCTAAATAGTTTCTCTGCAGAAACTACGGCACAGAGCCTGACATCAGCGGGCCACGGGACCACACCGTGTTTCAGAGTTCAAAAGTGTGCAACTAACTAGTAGTTAGAAAAAACACTATGTATATGACATAGGGCAGAAAAGGACAAAACACTTACTCCTAAAAAAGCGTCAGCTATCCAGTAGCATGTTTCTGTAAGACGGCCAACCAGTCAAAGTAACATTTACAGTAGTACAGAAATGGCCAACAAAAGTGTGGCACTGGAAACAATATTGAGGAGTTGCAGTGTTGGATGATGATGAAAAAGGCTGTTACTGATAGTCCAGCCCAGATGTACAGTATCTATATTCTACAGACAGAACTTACAGAGAGGTGTGATCAAATTTAAATCGGTCACCTGAAACTATTCAATCTCAAGGTTTTACAGTCATTATTGTTTTCTCCACCTGCAACAAGCACAAGCATGTTTCTTTGAGACGGTATTGTTTCTAGTAGGTGTCTTGAGGTGTGCCCACCAAGCTTCAATTACAAAAAGCCCTAAAGATCCACTAATCATAACAGATATGATGAGGATACTGGAAAAAACAAATTGAGGGGAGGTATTTAAGCCAAAGTAATGTCTTACACCTAATGAGACAAACATGGTGGGGCTTAGTGCTCCACTCTCCACCCTGTGATTCCCCACAGCCTAATGACCACTGCAGCCAATACCTGCTGAGAGCTTATCCAGTAAATCAAGTACACAGTCTGCTAGTTTCAGATAGTAAACAATGCAGAAACATTTTGTGTTTTAAGTTGTGTACGCTGGCTTGAATGCACATGATCAAATGTTAGAAGGAAGTGAAAAGTGTGATGAACAGGAAATCAGGAAGAGTAGGTGGAGGGTTAAAAATCTTATGTCTGGGTTGCGCAGGCCTTCTTTGTTATTAGGGGGAAGTGCGCCTGCTTCCTTTGTCTCCAATTAGTTTCTCTGAAGAGAGCAGAGACATCTTAAAGAGAGGGGCTTAAATAATGACCCTTCATCATACAGGGGAGGCCAGAGGGAGAAAAAGAAAAACAACTTTACTGAGCTTGCTTTGAACATGCAGAAGCTGAATGGCGAGTCCGACACAACAGATGGTCACAAAGTTGGTGGGGGTGAAGCTGATGTGGAATAATGAACAGAAAAGAGTGGGGACATCAGCATGGACGAAGCATCTGGGCAATGGGGGACAGACGTACTAGGCAGGTAAAGAAATAAGCCTAGACGGACATGAGCAGGTAGAGGACTAAACAACAGGGGAAAACTTAACCAGAGGCCAGGAAGAAAAATGACTTGGCAACCAGTTTTTGTACAAGGATGAGACAAAAATTTCAACAAAACTGATGAAGCACAAGTATCTAATACTACCTCCGTGACCCGACTTTAAAAGCAATATGTCCTGTGTTGTGAAACCTGCACTGCACAGTGTGAAGACTTGAGGAGAAGAAGCACTAAACTTCTGCATTGGCTCCAATCGTTTTCTCCTGTGCAGAGCTGTTGGCTGAAAAGCACAGAGGGTGTCTGACTCATCTTCACATCATTCCAGACGGCAAATTCCTTCCATAATACTACAGTCCTGCTTCCACATCCTAGTTAACCTCCGAGCCAAAACAGGTCAGCTTGTTAAAGAACTTGTCAGTCTCTCCGTCTTTAATACTGTTTCACATAAATGTCACTGGGCTCATTAAAGATCATACACATCTAACAGGCCGCGACTCAATGAACACATCTTTCCTCTGTAAATCTCCAACTGTGCTTCTCAGTGCTGTAAGAAAGGTTTAGAAAGATTCAGAAGGTGAGAGCAATGGTATCAGCTGCCAGCTGAGTGGATTCACGCAGTGCTCCTACCTGTTAATACCCATGAAGGCAATACCGATAAAGATCTTTTGACAGTGTAAATGGAAAACAGATTTTCCGAGGTATCAAGGTGCTCTGAAAGGCCTCTTGGACGTACTGTGAACGAGCAGGCAAGCTGGATATACAGTGTGTCTTTTATCCACAGATGTCTGCAGAGTAACCCAGGTCAAACCAAAACAAAGAGGTAAAACCACTTAAGAGGATCTGAATAAACCCCAAGACTGGAAAAGGGGAGGAGTGGGAAAGGATGGGACTAATTCAAAGATCAACAGAGATGTAAAAAACAGAGAGGAATGAATGAAAAGAAGCACAGGTTTATAGCAGGGCAGCAGCAGTGTTGCAATGAGAAGACTATTTAGTAAATAGCAGTAAACAGACAAATCTTTGCAGCTGTGCAGGGTTGGATGGCCCATGTAAGGGCTGTATGGTCTTATTAAACCCCAGGGGGCCCAAATAGTGACACAGCACCTGAGAGAAAAAGGGGAGCGCGGAATTATGCCAGAAAGGCCATGCAGGATATGAGGTGGAAGTGCTACACTTCAAAAGGAAAGAGCATTCTACTTAGTGCAAGTAAAAAAGACCGGTTTGGCATTTACAACTATATTTCTTTGAGGATTAGCCTGAGAAAAACTATAAATTCCAAGTCCAGCGTTGGTAGAGGATCAATTTAGTCTATGTTCAACTTCTAAAATTATACTTAGTCCGGCATCAAAACAAATTTTTATGAGCAGGTGTACATGTATACCTTGGGCAGCATGGGCGTGGCCTTCTTATTCTTCTTCTCTGACGGATCGTCCAGTAAGTCTGGGTCAAAGGTGTAGAGCTCAGCCAACTCATTCATGGTGAAGTGTCTCTCGATCTGCTGCTGGTCCACCACGCGGAATGACAGCGACTGTTTGGTCACCTGCCGTTCATAAATCTTCTCCTCCATTGTACCCTTTAAAAAAACAAGTTTTTTTAAATAAAAAAAGGAGGAAACAAAAGCTTACTTTTCTGTAAGTCATCTCAGCATGTAACAATAGCTTGAAACCATGTGAGAAAAAAACAAGGGTCACTGGAGCCACTGTCATTTATTGGTGAAATTTAGTTTTGTCAGATTAAATACCACTTCTTACACCTATTCTTTGCTTACTTACAGATAGAAATAAACAAAAACTGACAAGCTCACCTGCGCCAGGAATCTGTAGACAAAGACCGTCTTAAGCTGACCGAAGCGGTATACTCTGAAGATACTCTGGATGTCATATGAGGGGTTCCAAGAGGCATCAAAGATGATGACTCTGTTGGCTGCCACCAGGTTGATGCCAAGGGACCCAGCTCGTGTAGAGATGAGAAACAGGCGGCCTCTGGGAAAGTGAGAGTGAAACATTGAAATTATGGCTTAAAGCATTTGCTTTGTGCTTTATCACACACTAGGTGAAACATAAAAACATATCACAGTTTTGCAAAAGCATTAAAAAATTTTAAAAAGTATGCATCAATTCCCCTTTGCATACTATGTTGATGCATAGCTTGCACAGATTGTGATGGAAATATATTTTATAAACATTGATAGCATCAATAACAACTGATTATAATTGTATGAGAAATATCACCTTGTGTTACTGGTGTCGTTAAACTCTTCTGCCCATTTCTTCCTGGTGGTAGCATTGGTTGAGCCATCCAGGCGATAATAGTCAATGTTCCTGAACCACTTTCCTTCACCTTTGCAGCAACATCACAGTTGAGATATCAGCGTTAACTCTTCAACATCATCTTATATGCTGCAGTAAACCTTCAAAAGCCTCACCGCCAGCTAGGCCTTTTCCTTGTCAAAAGGACTTAGTTTGGGTATAAGCAGAAAGCAGATAGATGGTTGCGAGGCCGGCCGTGTTTAGCCTTCATGATGGCCAACCCCCTACCAGCCTTCATAACCAACATTTCAGTATGTTTCCAATTACAGCACTGTGATCTTTTCATTACAAATTACAAACCCTTGAGCAAACATTTTTTTGTGGAATATAAAGTCAAGGTCTAATCATTTTCAAAATGAAAGTAAAAACAGCTGCTCAAGTTTAATTAGGAACATGACCTTACACCAGAGGCGGTGTGTGTCTGCGTGTGTTTAAGGGTAATAAGCAGATCAGCATGTACAAGAATCTATGTTGCATGTGGGCTGTCTTGTGAGTGTGAAACCTGCACTTCCTTATGAAAATACTTCATTCTTCTCTAGAGCTTTCAAACTGTTTGTAGGTTCAAAGAATTATATTTAAAAGCCACAAAATCTGACCTTAGGAAAGCAAAGGCAGCTTAAGTTATACAATGTTGGTTGGCCGTCTAAACATCATGAAACCACCAACAATGTTCAATAGAACATTTAGATTAAAGCTGATCATATGGAAATAGAAACATTATTTGATGAAGTAGTGGAACAAATTGGAAAGAAAATGAGAGGGGGGAGGTTTGACTGCAATACCTTTGTATGGAGACACTTTCTCCTCATCTTTAGCTCTGCAAGCCAGTTCAAGGAAATCCTCTATCAGGTCCAGGGAGATAAGTGACTGGCTGAACACCAACCTGGGGATGTATAGGATAGAATTTTCACTTTTACAGCTACAATTCACTCTACTTTGTTGAGCTGAAGGTGTTTGTGTTAATCACAACCCTTTTCCCATGATTACAGACACACTTACACTTTCTCATCAACTTCCTCTGCCATGCGCAGGATCTCAAACAGAATCACCATCTTTCCAGAGTGCTCCAGGATCTCAGCATCAGGCTCAGTAACAAACTCCTTGTGCCAGTCAGCAGAGGGACTCCCAGGTGCAGAGCCAGAGGGCTGAGCTGTTTGTGATATTACAGATTAGTCTCTTTACACCAGCTGAACAAATAATACATTACAAAAGGAATCTATCACATCGCTCAATTAATAATCTTTTGAGATCAGAAAAATCTCGACATCTCATTCAGCAAAACAATCATTGTGTCACATTTAAGAGGGGGCCTCTGTCTCAAACCCTCTCCTGTCTATGATGCATCACCACCTGTGCTGTAGATATAGGTACAATACTAAATACCTCCTAGTAGCACCCGACTTACGTTTTTCTACAGACTCCGCCCTGTTTCGGCCCTCCCCATTTCTGCCACGAGAGCTGGTGTTCCAGTCCTTGATCACCTCCACATCATCGCTGTCCGATTCATCGGAGCCCTTCTTTTTGCCCTTTCCTTGTTTCTTTTTCCTATTAGTGGGAGCACAATGGTAGAGGAGACAGGGTAAACAAGGGGTACAATAAAACGTGGTACAATTAAAGAATTACATCTCTGGTTACGTATACAAAATGACTGAATTTACTTTTTAATTCTTTCATCCTCAGAGGTCAGACTCATGGAAGATTCTTCTGTTTCTGAGGCAATAAACTCCTCCATACTGTCTTCATCAAAGTAACCCTGCAACATCACATTTGTGTCAGGTATAAAGCAAAAAAGAACGATGCACACCCCGTCACAATCACATTTATACGGTCTTCCCACTTATACAGTGTGATCTGCACTAATGTATTCAGTTTATCAGGCCAAATTTAGTGTGGTTGTGTGTCTTCCTACCCGGTTCTCTTTACTGATGTAGTCCAGCTGAAGGCACCATGGATGTGTCCAGATTCTGCTGAGCATCTGGAAATCCTGGAAGAGTTTGGTCCCTGCACGGCCTCGGCCTCCCTCCATAGCATTCCCCAAACCTGCACACAAGGCAAAGCATAGGAGAAAGATAGATGAACGAGTGAACGGTAGACTTGATGACTGACATATTTGCCCTCAAGCTCGTAAAAAAATACAGGAAAAAGTAGGAGAGAGACAGCAACAAAGTTAAAACATGATGCCAAGTCTAAAACATATATAATACGTTTGATTACTGGCTTCATGAAGAAGGGCAGGTACTGAAAAGTTAATGACAGGTGAAGTGCACGTTGCCCTGCACTGACCCCAAGAGGTCAGAAGTTACAGTGGAATTTGAATGAGCTGTGGGCCTGCAGGCTGACTGCTGGTCCTGTATGCACAGAGGCACCGCTGTGGAGGTCCAGAACCAGAGTCACAACATCAGCACTGTGCCCTATGAACAACCCGGGCCTAATTAGCCACAGCACATACCACCAACGCCCCCCAGTCACTCCTCTTCTTACATACCAACTCTCCTGTTCTTTGTTTTCACTTTTGGTGTAAAACCTCTGGTCCCTCCTCCCTAAAAATGTCTTTCCCTTTCCTTTATACCCCCACAATTCCCCCTTGCCCCCCTCCCTCTGTTCCCTTTCTCCCAGAGCTCTTCATTAGAGAGACGTGGGAAACTGGGCTTAAACCCTGCCTGCGGAACGATGCCAGCTGCCACTCTAATACACACATGGACGTTCTAGGCCACATTCGGAAAGTAAAGTCCACTAAACGACTTAACAATGCAGCATTAAAAAGTAAAAGACCAGAAACGCCTTCCATTTATCTAAAAACCCGTCTAACATCAAGTCACTTTGAAGAGAAACAAGACTCCCGCAGGCCTAGTTCTGGACTACAGGGATTTTTAGTACAATTCTAAACTCAATGTAGTTTTGAGCTAAGACTCCTTTAGTCCTCACACTCAAATAATTTGTATATGATATGCAACTTAACTGAAGTACCACTGAACATCTGGAGCCTGTGCAACATTTTTATTAAAAGGATGCTTCTCACCAGTGAAGTGCTCCAGGTAGTATCTGTAGAGTTTGCACTGAAGTGGGGTCACTCTTATCGACAGAACGTATTCATGTTTGGGAGGCAGGAACTTGGTGAGAGCCGTGTAATCCTTTCTCTGATGAAACCAGAAACCTTCTCTTTAGATGCTAAACAATAGTTGGTCAAAAGAAATGTGAGTAATTTATTTATGCTATAATTTGTAACCTGGACACAGCCAGCCAGCATTTCATAGAGGATGTGGGCTCTCTTCTTCATAAGCCGGACATCTTGTGGTGTGGAGTCAGCACACTGACCATTCTGGATAGGGTTAATAAATCGGTTCCTGAACTCCTTAACTGATCCAAGCAGGTTTTCCTTGATGAAATTCACCATGCAGTGATCTGGTAAACACAAAAAAACACAAGTTTTAAAAGTTAAACTAAAATAAATCTCAATCTAACAGCATCTTTATATTAGAGGGGTGTCTCACATTCAATAAGGTTGTTTTGTAGAGGTGTTCCAGTCAACACAATCCTCCTCCTTGTCCTGATTGAGTTCATCGCTTTAGACACAGCAGATGCCTCATTCTTCAGGACATGGCCTTCATCACATATAACCAAGTCCGGACCTGGTGTGAGTGAATGAATGAATGGAAAACAAAAAGCTTTTGACAGGTAGTATCCATGATCTTCCTTCCTTAGCAACATCTCAAAGTTGCATTAATTTACATATGGCCATTTACACCAACATAAACATACTTTATTTATTTATTAAATTTTCCCAGCCACACTTGCATTGGTTGCTTCAAACATTAGCAATAACTGTTACATAGTTTCATACTGAATTGTACCTGGATCTACCAGTGTTTTCTGGAAGGTCTCCTTGAGCTTCTTGCTCTTGATGTTCCTGCCCTGTGTAAGGTTTCGGTACATCTCATAGCCAATTATCATAATGCCTCCCACCTCTTGCCACCGCTGGAGGGCATACGCTCGCTCCTGAGGCCTCTTTATCGTGGCCAACTCTGTCACCTGTTAAACATAAAGACGGTCAATGCATTGCGTAAACATCTGGAAAAAGTGGTCCGAGTGGAACTCCCTAAAAAGGTTACAATTTCAGGCAATTACCTCTAAAGTTTCTTCATCCTTCATTCCTTCCTGCCATTTCTCAAACTCATTGAGCCAGTTAAGGACAGTATTCAGAGGACAAACCACCAAGGCAGTAGTGAAGTCAACTTTCTCACAAAGAAGCAAAGTGTGAAGGAATGTCACCACCTACAGGGCAAATGGAGAAGATCCACAGTAATAGAGTTGGCTTTTCAGGAACAGGTTCATCACTTAAGTCTGACAGCTCATATATAAAAACATTTAAGTAATCACATAGAATACCTCAGGTATTCTAATTCAATCTATTTCTTTCTTTATTGTTTAAACTTTAGATTGCACAACACTGAAGGTACCAAAAAGTAAAAGCAACCTAAGCCAAAATTTAACAATTTTTTATATTTAGTGTTTAATACTTTTCCAGCACATGACATTAGATTGGCATCTCCCATGGGCTGGAAGACAGCGGTTCACTAATGGTCTACCTGATTCCCTTTTGTTTAACACTGAAAACACAATTTCTTTCTATACCTATTTGTCACACTATTATGAATATCTAGGTAAAACAGAATATGCCCCTCGAACCTGGAGTGTTTTTCCTAGACCCATACAGTGAGCAAGGATGCATCCAGAGCCTTGAGACTTCTGAATCTTCTTCATAGACTCACAGCAGCAGTCCCACATAAACTGAACGCCTGAAAGAATACAAAAACAAAAGTATGATTACTGCAGATGTGTTCCAGAGGTGTTACAGAGGGTTTTGTACCAAAGCTAGCTTCCAAAGTGCTATAACAGTTTTGGTTCGACTTATTAGTTCTCAACTAATACTGTGTGTTGTTTCTATATGACCTTTAGCTGCACATCAGATTTGACAATGGAAACATGCAATGGATAGGGTGCATTATTATTAACATACCATCAACTTGATGAGGTTTAAGCTTTGTAACAAGGTTCCTGTGCACCTGCACTATGGGTTCCTTGGTCTCTTCATTCTCATCCAGCACCAGTTTGGTTGTGATAGGACATGTTACCTGAGAAGACTCCTCCAACACAATCACCTAAAGAGAGATCAAAGGCAGTTATAGGAAAATCACAACAACCTGTCAGTACCTAGTAAGTATGCCTCTGCACATTAAAAGGTGGTGCTCATATTACTCTGCATCGAAAACTACAACAATATTAAAAAAAAAAGATCACATTTAATTTTAATCACATCAAGCTCACTCATGAGCATATTGGATGGATGCCCCAAAAATGCACTTGAGTCACCCAGAACAATATTTAGTTTCTTGACCAATAGTTTCAGGACATAAGTAATTTACCAAAGCTCAGACTGCAGCAGGCAGACCTTACAGTGTCAACAAGACAAAACACGGCTCTGTGCATTATCTCCTCATAATCCGGAATAATCAACATATCATGGAATTAAGATCACACCCTAATGTTGAGAACCAGCTTGGAGCTTTGAACATAAAGCAAGTCTTTAACAAAAAAGAAAAGAAACACAACTTTGTATTTTTACCTCACGTAGTTTCTCTCTAAGTGCCTCTCTCTCAGCTATACGTTTTCTTCTGTCCTCCTCCTCTTTCAGAGCATCTCTCGTCTCGGTCCGCAGTTTGTCGTCCTTCAAGATTCTGCGGATCTTTTTGCGTCCTTTCCGTCCCTCTCCATCTTGGTCGTCACCATCTTCCTCTCCACTCTGTGGAAATGAGCGTTAAGTTCAGCCCTCTGATGTTATGCCCTTGGGAAAATAAAAAATTCACTTCCCACTTCCTATGATCAGAGCAACTCCATAATTAAGCAGTGCCCTTAATCCTCACAACACACTCCAGGGTAAGTTCAAATAACATTGTGTGTCACGGATGAGTAAAGGTTATGTGGGTCCATCTCCACCAATTGACAAATCCAGCCATGTCAAAAAAGCCCTTGGGGTATTTGAAGCCTGCTACCAATTGCACTGCTTTTTAAATACCTTTTCATTGCTAGAAGAGGAATCCTGAACTTTGATCCTGCGTCGCTTCTTCTTCTGCTTGTAGCTTCTCTGTTTCTCATCATCCTTCTTCTTTGCAGCTCTGAAGAAAACAACGTAAACGATGACTAAGCAAAAGCAGCATATTAATCTAGTTTGGGAGGCAGTAAACCAATTTACAAACACTGATCGTTTGAAGTTGGGAGGACTCACCTGGTCTTTCGCCTCTTCCCATCGTTGTCCGACTCACTAACCTCCTCACTTACACCTGACTCTCCACTGACTTCTGAGTTTTCAAAGTCAGAGTCAGAGTCGTCACTGTCAACTGAAAAACCAAAACAGAAATTGCAACAGTAAATAGCTGATGGCAGCCCTCGGGAGATTTGCTATTGATGAACATCAGACACAGATGTTGACAAAGATGACAAATCTTTACTGAACCTTTCCGCCCTGATTTCTTCTTGCTTCCCTTGCTCTTCTCTTTGTTTGGAGATTTCTCCTCTCCTGATTCACCCTCACTCAAAGAGAGCTTTTGGCGAAGAAGTCTGTGGCGTCGGCCACGCTTCTTCACTTCAACATCCGAACCAGAGTCTTCTGTAACATCGTCTTCAACAACAGACGCAAAGCATTAAATATGACACAATAAAATTGGCTCATTTGAAAACAGCTGCCTATGGTTAGTTAATGCTACCTTGATGCTCTTCTTCATCCTCACTCTCTTTTTTAACTTTGTTGGACGACTTCTCATCTTTCTCTGCATCCTCATTATCAGAAGAGCTCTCTGCTCCAGAAGAATAGTTGGACTTTATTTGAGCAAGAAGCATTTTCTTTGCAATCCTTAAATGAGGAAAAGATTTTTAAAAATTAGATTAGCAAGCAGAGATTAAGGTTTACAATATAAAGAAAAAATACTTCTGCTAAATTACTTTTCACCCTTAAAAAAGGTAAACACTACTGAAAATGCATTATTTACACAAAAACATGTGCTGCTCAGGTGATTACTCTACAAAATTAACTAATAAAATTGTTAGATCAATGCCACAGTTAGTCCCTGACACTAAAAAAAAACAAAAATCCCACTAGTTTAACCTGCGTTCACTGATGACTAATAAGTAAACCTGAGAGATCCTGAGTAATTCAGAAATTCATTGTAACTTACGTACCTGTTTTCCGGGTCATCATCGTCACCTATTTCACACATCTGAGAGGCATCCTCTTTATCATCCACTTCATCTCCTTTAAGAAAGAACAGTTCACATGATGCAAGCAAGCACGTTGAACATGTAAATTACCAGACATCGACGTTTTAACAACTGCTACAGCTACACATTTACCACACAGCTAAAATGATCAATTGTCTAATTAAATTTTTTAGCAGAAACAGTAAATAGGTAATAGTCTTATAATGATGAACACCAAGGACATCAGAGTGTTCCCCAGCACTGCAGGCCAAATACCTGAGGACTGATGAAAACGTCTACTGCCTTCCACCATATTATCTTCCACAATGGGCTTGATTTTTTGCTCATCACTGTCCTCTCCGGAGCCACTTTCAGCCTGCTCCTGTTCCTCCTCCTCATGCTCACTTGAGGAAGAATCCAGCTTGGCAGCTGCCTTGGAGCTCCTTCCCTTGCGCTTCTTTTCATAAGACCGCTTGTGTTCAGCCCCCTTTCTCTCTGATGAATTCTGGCCTCTCTCTTTATCTTTTTTATCTTGCTTCTCCACACGGTTAGATCTCCTCTTTGCTGCGCTCTTTTTACTCCTGGACTCCTCCTGCTCAGAATCAGAGTTGGAGGAGTCTGAGCCCTTATGTCTCGTTTTCTTTGATGTCTTTTTACTTTTGTTTTCCAAATCTGAATCAGAGGTTTCAGACTTCCGTTTACGCTTGGATGCTTTGTCCGTATTTTGTGTTGAAGTGATGTTACGATTGAAGTGTTTTTTTGCTCCTGTGTTGCCCTTGTCCTCGTCTGTGCTGTGGTCTGCTGCTGCTTTCTCTAGCAGTGCGTGAGGAACTTCATCTGAGTCTGAGTCCACTGTCTTAGTCTCTGAGGCTTTGGTCTTTTTCCCGTTGTCTTTTTTGGTGTTTTTGGATTTGGCCTTCTTATCTTCTTCTGACTCCGACTCAGAGGTCTCCGCTTCCCCCTTCTTGTCAGTTTGCTTCCTCAAGGGAGTGGTCTTCACTCTACTAGAGCGACGGCTGGGTGGTGGGCCGTCTATCCCATCTACTGTATTATCAGCAGCATTTTTGTCCTCCACAGGTTCTTCTTTACACTTTTTCTGCAGCTCTGCCTCTTTTTCTCTGTTACTGGACCTGGAGCTTCTTGACCCACGTGTTGTCACAACTGGCACAGGGGTCAGTTTCACTATGAGGTTCTTCACCTTAGGCCGTGGGTGTTGGGCATCTGTTGAGTTTTCATTAGATTCTGTGTCAGTGTCTGCGGGCGAATTCGGGTCAGTTTTTGGGTCAGTTTGTGACAAAATGGTGGACTCTGCAAGACTCTCTACCATTTGAAAAAGCTCCTCAGGAACTGAAGGTGGTACAGACATAATATCATGGTCCAGGGATGTTTCTCCAGCAGATATCGGTCCATCATCACAGACTTCTGCTTTGACAGTCTTTTCGATTACATAATTGTCTGTTTGGCAGTCTTTCATCTCAGTGTCATTTGAACTTTCATCATGTGCTGCCTCCTGTTCCTTATGCTGCTCCTGCTCTGGCTCCTCACATGCATTAGCCTCATTAGCTGTAACCACCACATTTTCCTTGTGATCATTTTCTACAGAGGCCACAACATCAGGAGACGCTTTCACAATATGCTGCCCTTCATTACCATTCTGCAGATCCATGTTTTTAAACTCGGGCTCTAAAGCTTCCTCCAGAGCATTGTGGGCTTTTTTCAAATCAGCAAGCACTGCCTTAAAGGCTTTCAGGTGCCGATACCTAATAGTTTTATCTCCCTGCTCTTCAGATGCCTGCTGGATAAACTGAATAAACGTGTTGTTCAGGCCAGTTGTAGTTTCCACAAGCTTTTTTGCTTTCTTTATAAGTTCTTTGGGTACCTGTAGTTTTTTGTAAGAAAACGTCATGGTCCCTGAGCCTTCCACGTGTTCTTTTCCATTGACAACTTCTTTGTGCTTTTTGACAGATTTGTTAGTGTGACTCTTTCTTTCATGTCCCCCTGTTTTATCATTTTTTCGCTGTTTGAGCTGCAAAAGTTCTTGGTTTTCCATAATACGGTGGCATTTAGAGATGAGGTCCTGGAGAGGGTCTGATCTGCACACATAGCAGTGCCACTTTGAGTTGTCATCAGTAATAGTCGAGAGCTCCTTCCTGCCCAGGTTGCGCAGAATGCACTTCTTGCAGAAGGCATTGTTGCAGTAGTCACAGCAGATGAGCTTGCCTCCTTCGGCACACCACCTACAAAAGGAAACAATTAGAACAACAGAATTTAGGTCATCAAGCAAATCGGGTCTTACATACACTGTGTATACTACCTAATGCTAAGTTATTTTATTAACTTTTGTACCTGCACTGCTCATCCATCCCATCAGAGTCTCTGCTGATGTCATCACTTGTGTAATACTTAAAGCATGACTAGAAGAAGAGGTGATACTGTTATTTTTGATAAATTAAAAATTAAAGACTACAAACACAGGACAGGACTAATAATTTAGCAGTAATAAGCATATGAATTGTTCATTTGCAATTTCCTACCTTGCAAATAAGGACTTTTAGAGCTGGATGTTCATGCAATGAGTTGCGCTGAAACTGGTTTACTTGTTTTCCACAAGCAGTGCAGTTTACCTTCTTTGGCAAGGTATCACCTAAAATAACCAAAGAAACCAAAAGCCAATTTTGATTACTATGTTTGCATTTCTTTCTACATTAACTAGTTAATTTATAACAACAGCAAGTTCTTTCTGACTTGTGAACATGACCATAGCAACAATTCTTAATAATGTCATGAAAGTACCTGTCCGTTTCTGTTTGAAATCCACTCGTAGCTTCATAGCACCTTTATTTTCATTTCCAGCTGGCCTCATCACCAAAGTGCCTAAAGAAAGGAATAGCAAAGAAATCTGCTTCATATTCAGCCTAAAAATTATCTCAATCAAGACTGACAAATGTCTCTAGTTCATACCTTTGGATGTGCTGCCCATATTAGTCTCTGGAGTGAAATCTTCATTTTCAGTATCAGCTGAGACATCAGATTCATTGCGTCCAGTGTGCTTAGTGACAGTAGCAGGCTTCCTAAAATGTGTTAACACAATATTTGAACAATTTAAGGTTTCTGTGAAAAGTTTCAAGAGGGTAAAAATCCCAAAACAACAAATAGAGACAACTAGTAATCTGATACCCACCTCTTGTTGCGAGAGGAGGAGGGCTTAATTGTTTCTGTTGAGCTACCGGGCTAAGTTTAACAGCATAAAACAAATATTTTATTTAGTATTGTCATCCTTAATTTAAGTAAAACATAGCTACTTCTGAAAAGACAGATACTTACCTCTTCTGCTTTTTCCGCCATTGTTTCTAGGTTTAATTCAGAAGAAGCCAGATTGATTACCTGGAAAGACATTTGTTTCCTAGTGAATGTATTGGAATGTTAGGGTCACGTATAATGTATTTGAATGACATATAACTGTTTTAGGCAGACAAGAAACGACTCAGGGCTCAGTTGCCCCATTTCTTGTTTCTTTATACACCATTAATGAATACAGAATTCCACAAAGTATTTAAATTGACTATTACCCTATTGTGTACTGATGGTGTTAAACTGTAAACAATTTTCTTTTTCCAGGCAGTCTATACCATTAGTCAGAATGACATACTGTAGAAAACATAAATCTACAAATTCAGACTTGTATAATGAATATTTATAATGGATCTTGTCTATATTACTATTCACAGGTATTTATTATCATCATACGATACATTACTGTGTAATGATCTGTCACTATGCTTATACAGACAAGAGGAACGTTTTCACAAAATGTGCAGTCACCATTTGTTTTGTTTTGTCTCATACTCTCAGCTAGAGACAAACCGATCTAATTTCAGGAATGACAGTGTCACCAATAAACAACACTGTGCTTTACATACGCTTATGTGGAGCGCACCGCTGCTGAGACACAGGCTCTGCTGTTTATTTTGCTGTTTGCGTCATCATAGTGTGCTGATTGCACACTCAGTCCCGCCACTAGCAGCTAGGCCGCAATCTGTGCAAAACCCTGTGTCAGTCCGAGAAAAAGCACACGCTGTGCCATTTACCGCTATTTATCGTCAGCGTAGCCTGTTGCCATTTTGACAGCACGTGAATACCTGAGTATTAGGGACTCCAAGTTCTGTCTCGCTAACACCACCGGGTTCAGCTGCCTTCGTTACTGCAGAACCACTTATTTCATTGCCCCACGTTGCCCTGGCAACCTTGCAGTCTCGGCAGTGCACACATGGTCCAATGCATGGGCATGCACCGAAAATGCAAGCACGGGCCTTCCCACCCTGTGACGATAACATGGCACAAATTAGCGCGCTAGCGGGAGCCTGGTACTACCTGGTAGCATTTAAATGAGTGTAGCGACGTTCAAGTTAGGAGGAGGAAAACCGCGCAAAATACATGCAGTTTCAAAGACGCATTTGTGAATATTGAATACTACAACAGGCACCCGGAAATGCACGCGTCTCTCCGAATCACGTCTCATCGTGCTTGTGTATGAACTTGAACATTGCCGGCTGCGCAGCTAGCAGCTACGACTCAGCTAGCCTAGCCTGCTAGCTCCCACTGACAACACAGAGCCGTGGCCCGGCTCGCCGCTAGCCACGGTAGCACAGTAATCAATGCAGAATTCCCTGTCTAAACAAACCCACCAGACCGCGCTCCTACCTGCTTTTCAATGTCGTCATGTCTTGTCCAACCCAGACACGTCTTTCTAGTAAATGCGGCTCACTTTAACCCAATTTCCAGATTTTCGACGGTACCGAAGCGAGAAAAGAATACCGTAACAACTCCGTTCAGGGGAGACAAAGCGAGGGGACCATCTTACCGGATGGCTCTGGACGCAGTAAAATGGCGCATCTAGCCGAATTCCGTTCTGCTCCCTGATTGGCCGAGCGGTTCGCAGGCCCTGCCGCTTTGAGTGGTTCAGGCTCACCAGAGTTCACCGATTCGTGGGAACCGAACCCGACCTTGAGCGGTGCCGTCTTATCACTGATGGTATTTTGATTTAATGAATTTAGCGAGTCAGTGAAAACTGTCTAGCCGATTTTTTTTTTGTTCTATACAATAAGCGTCGCATCCTTGTGTAGCACTGTAAAGAATTAATTTCACGTTTAACATTATCAATATTAGCATATTTACAGAGCTAGATGATCAACAAAACATCTCTATGCTACGCTGACAAAAGGGGGCGGGGCCAGAGAGCGGCCAGGAGTTGGGTACCGGAGCTGGAGTCAGAATGGTTGGGTTCATATTCAACGAGCTTAAAACTGTCAACAGCTGGTTTAAATTTGATCTAAAAGGATTTGTTTATAATTTGCAAACATTTAATAAAGTTTATTTTAATTTCAACAACGTTGCATCATTTCCACCCTAAGACTAGTTCTTGCCACTGTGGACTGGCTTGAACTAAATATATCTATATAGTAATATCACTGTTTATGAAATAGAAATACTTGACTAAGGTACAATTGTAAGGTGCATTACTCAATATATTAGAAAACGAACATAGTTACCTTTTATTCTATAAACAGATCAGACCCTTATAAATATATGTTTTGGACCCCTTCAGGCGTTTTGATGAGGGTATCACAAAAATGTTATTTTAAGATTGAAATAGCTAATAACTTTCTTCGCTTGTACCATTTATTACTAAATTCTACCTGAAGATGGGGCACTTTACAAGAATTGTCAGTTGCAGCAACAGAGCAAAGGACACAACAAAATGATGGCAAATGTGTGAAGACATTCACATTCACTCAGGGGCATTGGGAGGTATATGTTATACTGTCCTTTTGTTAAGGCAACATTTATTATTTACCTTTCAATTCTTTATTCCAAAACTCGTGGCATGGGTATAAATACTGTAGATATTGGACAGCTCCTCCACACCTGTCTAAAATTGACCTTTTGGGGGTCTTCTCAGCCATAGAAATTTACAGGAACATATTTTCTCAGTAACAACTTACTTGACTTAATGTGTGGTACAAGAGTAAAGACATGAGTCAAAATGCTTCCCATGTGCCTACGCACTGCACTCAATTTGTCTGTGCACAGGAAATGCACAGTTTATTAAAAATATATATTGCTTTATTTATAGCTTCATGCTGGCTCATTGCAATGCAACAAGTTCAAGGAACTCAGTCATTATTCATTTAAGGTTTTCCACCTGTGCTTCTCTGCTGCAAGTCAAAATGTCTCTATAGGCATCTCAGTTCAACAGTATTTTATTACATTAAATTTAATTATTACATAAAAAGTGACCCTATTGTTATGAAAAATACATCTAATTTTAATTTAAATATTGTTGTCCACTCTTTTGTCACCAACCTTAAATTGAAGTAGTCTTCAACTTCAAATTAATGTTAACCAGTGGTGTCACAAGATATGATAAGAAGTGTTTTTTGATAAGGAATTAGGAGGTAATTGCTTAGTAATAGATTGTTTTATTTGATATGAACCTAGTGGAACATTTGATAGTAAGACTGATACTATCATTGATTCCATTTTTGGTTTTTTCCTCTGACGTGTCTGTAACTGTGGTATAAAGTGTCAGTGGTGACAGCATCAGTAGCAACTGGAGCAAGAGTGAGTTGAACATTTTGGCGAGACGAGCAGCACTGATCTCTTTGAAATGATGATGAAGCTTTCTGTTATTCTGATGATGGTGGTGGCCGGGATCTTTGCAGCATCACAATCCAAATCACCTGTTTTAATGTTTAGAATTTGCGAAGAAACTAAGGACTTGCTCTCCAATTTATCCAAACCAAAGGTAAGGAAAGTACCAAACTACAAGGGGCTTTTTATTGTTGTCTTATAATACATTGACAACCATATCTTGTCATTCAAGCTGAACGAGACAAAACTTCCAGTGGCATCAGAGCCAGGAAACATATGCTGGGTATGTTACAAAGTTTTCAACAGTCTACAGCCTTTAAAATTCATGAAACATGGTACATATTTTTTGTTTCTTTTTGCTGCAGCCAATTAACTAACTGCAGATTGCTGAATACCATCACTCACTGTGTTCCTATCTTGACAGGCTGGATTCTTCTGCAGGGCTGAGATCTGTCTGAGGAAAGTAGATATGCCTGAATTAAAAACACTCGAGCATCTTATTGAACAGTACAACAGGGAGAACAAGGTAAAGAAGACTTTGTGATTCAATGTTCTTTTTAGATGACATGCAGAGACATTTAAAGGCATTTGTTTGAATGTGTTTTTAAGTCAAAAATGTTTTCTATGATTCTAGTTGTGTGCAAATAAATTTTGTGCATTTAAAATAATCGAAAATTGTCCATTGTTTCAGAATCATTCTGTCCCCTGTAACCTGACCAGCAACACAAGTGACTCTCTGCAGACATTTCTGGAGGAAGTCAAGGAGTGTACAAAGGTCTTTAAAAAATCAAAACAAGGTGTGCAAACAAAGAAGCACACAAAAGCGTGACATGTACATTCTTGAATACTTATAATTTATTCATATTTATTTTATATTTATTGTTTATTTCAATATTTGTATTTATTTGTCAATAAATTATAATACAAGAACGCTTAGTTGTTGTCTTTCATTTTACATCATGCTTGCTTCTCATATTTTATAGGGCAGAATACACCGGTTAATGGGTTTATGTCCCATCACAGCAACAATGACATTTTTAAAAACTTTAATTGTGCACAGCAATAACCAATTTATGTTCCATTAATTGCTCTGCTATAATAAAAAACAAGACTATGAGAAGAATGCATAAAATAATTTAATAAATAAAATATCCAAAAGTTGGGTGGACGTAAACATTTGACAAACTTTAGGATACAAATGAAAACGTTACTACACAACATCATGACATTAAATTATTGCCACAAAAACTCAATAACAAATTCTAGGTATACATATGAATTATACAGCTTAATATTAACAGTGTCCTTACATTGAAAAATAAAATGCTGGTTTGCTTAGATTAGCAAACAGCAGTAACATCTAACAGCTGGTTGGCATGCACACCCCTATGTTTCTGAAATATTATGAAAAATATAAAGCGCACTTACATTAGTGTTCATGTATGTTGTTTATAGTGACGAGTCCTTGTGTTCAGTGGAACAAACACAAGTCGGTTTGTTCTGACAGAAGAAGAATTTGCTTTAATTTCGATACTATTTCGATTGTGTTTATGTCAGCATAAGATATTAAACATCAGTCTCTCACAGTAGATGCTCAGGGAAAAAGAAGCAAGAAGCTTTAATCAGAAAGCAGTTTAAAAGTTCAGCTGAAAATCCTATTGAATCGTTAGTTTTTGTCATTTTCAAAACTACTAATCATTTGAATATTTCAAGTGAACTGCATTTAGGGAAGAACTCCTATGTAAAGATAGTAGTGCTTATGGAAGAGTTTAGCTGCTGTTGGTCAAATGTTTTCCTCTAAGAAGTGTTCCAATATAATAAAAACATCAGGTCCTCAGGCCAAGTGATCCCAGTTTGCAGCTCCTTCACATTAAATCCTTGTCCTGTACAGTGTAACCTTGTACATAATGTTCAACAATGACTTCTTTAGACTTGACTAATGACTTCTTTTACTACAGTAAAATGAAAGTTGCAGTGTAAAAGTAGCTCTCCTCTACATCGTCTTTACTGCAGAAGGGATTCGATCACAGCATCCGGCTTTGCAGATCTTTTCCTGTGGGGAGATGGATGCATGATAATGGTTATCAACAACTTCTAGGAGTTTTGAGGTTTTTCATTTCTCGGAATAACAATATGACAAGATAACATACCATGATGCTAGCACTACATACCAAAAAGCTACAAAAGACTCATAGATTTGTTCATTTATAAACTAAAAATGCTTCCGTTTGTTTAAGGGAGTGACTGATTTAGTCAGACTTAAATCTTAGCTAATGGACTGCAAACAACTTCAGGCAAAACCTATTAATCCCATTTACACATAATTAGTGTGTTTTTATATACATCAAAATCTGAAAATGTAAACAAGAATTAATAAAGAACTGAACTATAGCTAGCTATAGTAACTATAACTATAACTATAGCTATGTTGAAAAGTGCCTGCATCAGCCTTTCCAAGATGATTAGGCAACAAGTAAGGCAGGTGAATCTTACGTAGAAGTAGACATAAAAGAAAGATGAGATGAGATACTGGCAGCTACAGTGACATGAAACCAGCTACCTGGCTCCGTTTAATGATAAGCAACAGTAAGAAAGCAGTTGGTTCCAATAGTGAGTTTAATGTGTTTAGTAACGTGTCTTTCTAATACCATAATGGATACTTATTATACAGTAGCTAGTAAGTTATTTTAACCTCTAGAAACTGGCAAACAGTTTTTGGTTTATACCCACCACCTTATGTTGGAAAAATACTGCATTTAATCATTAAAACATTATTTGCTGAAGCCTCGTTAGCTGTGCTATGGCCTTGAAGGTTTCTCCCTTCTGCGCTACAAGAAATAGGGAGTACCGGTGTGTAGCATCCTTATCTGATGTGCCCAATGCTTGCTTTGTGTAGAAAATATTTCCCACATACTGTGTGACTATACGCCTCCCAGAATGGAATACATATTATGAGCTGAATCCTTGTCTTCTCTTCAGTGAGAGGAAGTTGCCTTTGCTGTAAACTGCTCACTCCTTGCAATTAAAATCCTGAAGAAGGTCTCAACTGATTGTGTCTGCTTTATTTAAGATTTACAAAAGGGAACTAACAATTTTCCTAAAACACTGCTCCTTACACCAATTTGCATTTATCCTAGGAATCTAGAATGAATGTAAACTGTGACATGTGTATGACACTGTGCGAACTAAGCACATAAAATCCTTTGTAACAGTCTCACCTTCGTCCAGTCTTTGCTCTGCCACTCTTACTACTTTTAGAGGTTCTGGGTCTCTCTAGTTTCATCAAAGACTGCCTCATGCTCTCTTCTGTGTAGGCCAAATACACATGGGACAGGTCCACTTCAAATGGCTATAGAATGGACAGGCAGAAGGATAGAGGCAAACAATACACTGTTAAGAAGGAAGAAATGCAGGAATGTCACTAATTTCACAATAAATCTTCTACAGTATAACTCACATCTTTTTCTTTTTTGTCTGGTGCAGGAGTCTGTTTTCTCATATTGTTGCCAGTGTACGCCACACATTTCTGAAAAAACATAGGGAAAGTTATAAAGAAACTACAAGCAAGTAATCGTTACCTTTAAAAGGATCATTATTTAAAACAAAAACCACTGTGTTGAGCTCACCAGCTGCCATTCTCCAATATCTTCATTCCAGTGCACGTAATTCTCAATCATCTCCTGAGAAGAAAAACATTGGAGAATATAAATTTATAAACAGAGACAGACTTGTCAATGATACAAAGATACTGATGCCAAGATGTTTATGCAAATATGCTCTATTTATCATTTATTTGTCCTAGAGGGATATTGTGAATATTCCTGACTGCATTAGGTGTCAAACACATAAAGCCTCATACGAAAGAAGAAATAAAGAAAAAGGACAAAACCATTGGCACATGCACTGGGTGAGAGAACTACATTCATCATAATACATAAAGTTTGAGGAAGACAGACTTTTTTGTGAGCACAGATGTGAGCAAACAGTGGAAACTAAAGACATCGGGCATATTAAAAATGTGACAGAGCCATAGCATTCCGCATTTTAATACACCATGTACACACCTGGTATTCCTGGGGAATAAAATTGTCTATTATTAGCATCTGCAGCCGGAGTTCCCGGCTCAGCTGGCGAATGTTCTCCAGGAGGCCCTCAATTTCTCTGTGATGTTCTTGCTGAAGATCTGCCATCTGCCAAACAAAAAAATAAAAACAATTATGACCGCAGACCATCCAGCTGCTTTCTAAAAGCTGTTAATCAGACGCTCTCAGCCTTACTTCTGATTTGGCAGCCATTAGCATGGTCCATACTTTCTTCAGTTTCTTGGTTTTTCCCTGAGCCTCCTCCTGCAGACTAGTGTATTTCTCTTCTATGTCTAGACGTTCTTGCTGCAGTACAGGAAGACAGTTTAGTAATTGTGCAAAAGTAAGTTCTTCTGGTGAGTAAATATGCTGTGGTCAGTGGTCATAACCCTGAGACTACAGAGCAACATGTGTAAAGTAAGAACAATGCCTGTCTAAAGTAACAGTGATTCTGCATCATTAGTACATGACACAGGTTTCTGCTTCCTTAGAACAGTTGTATGTTCCAACCTAAATTAGACACCCACTCCAATGGAAATGATTAAATGAGTTAACACAGTATGTAGGCTGAGATTTTTTTTTCATCTTTTGACCGATTTTGTACAAAGCCCTGAGCAGCTTTTTTGCAAGGAGGAGGCATTGGCCTATGTCCCGCTTCCATAAAGCTCACACCATAAGCCTGAGGTCTATGTCCTCAACAGTAATCTAACAACTTTCAGCCAAAATATGATGTTGCAGCCTAAAATGTAACATTCCTAAAGTACCTAAAAAGGGAAATGATCGTTTGATATGGATGTAATTTTTCTGTTGTTGAAAGATGATTATTTAGTACAAGAAAAATAATATGATGACATCATTGCCAGCTGTGACTTAAGAAAAATCAGACAGGGTCAAACACATGAACTACATTAAATCATTTCATGGTCTATTAACCACATCAGTTAAGAAAATTGGTGATAAATCTCTGATAAAGAAAAAACTGGAACCAGCCTTGATAAATTATCTATCCCTACCTCTTTCTCTTCCAGTTCCTTCCGAAGCTGCTCTGCCCTCCTGCGACGTTCTTCAAGTTCATTGTTGGACTCTTGCAGGAGCTTCTCCTGCTCTTCAGCCTTGGCCAGAAGGTCAACACCACCCACAATGACCTTCTTCTCCAAGGCCGACAGCTTCTCCAGGAGAAGGTGATGCTCTTGCCTGAGTAGTTAAAAGGTATTTCAAGTATAAAATGATTGTTTTGTGAAATGTAAGGGAAAAAGAACAATAAGTCATTTTTAAGTCTACTAACACTAAAAACATATTTAATTTGAATGAATCTGTGTCTACTTCTTGTTTAGGGACTCACTGAGCTTTAAGCAGGTCCTTTTCCCTTTTCTCCAGCTCTGCTCTGGCCTTGTTCCTCTCCTCCTCCTCCATGTCCAGTTTGGCTTCCAGAGCCTTTCTTTCCTCTTCGATCTTTGCCTGCATTTCCACCATCTTGTCAGGGGAAATCTTCTTCCTCCCTTAGACATATATGACAAACCAGATTGTCCTTAAGTGACTGCTTGATTTCACTGTGGATCAAGCAGTACAGTACTTGTCAGTGGATGGGTTAGAATGAAGCATATCAGTTCATTTTATGCAATTGTAAAATAGCATTAGTACTAAACGCGTGTATTTAGGGTGCATTTTCTCTTCAAGAACATCTTTCCTGAGAGTTAGTGTCAGTGATATTTAGTTTTATAACAGTAAGCATTTATTGCTAAAATGTGAAAATAAAGCAAACGGTACCAAGTGCAACATTCCCTTTGTTAAGCAGATGTCTGTGTGTGACAGTAGGAGTAACATTTAGACAAATGTTTACATTGATTATGAAATAATCTGTTTCCAGATTAGTCCGTGTTAGTGAAAAGCAACTAAAACCCTGTGAATAATTTAAGCAGGTAGGGGACACTGCAGGAAAGTAGGGCCTTTTTTTACATTTTTTTTACACCAACCTCTTTCTTCTGGAATTAAGAGGGTATAACAAGTCAGACAGGCGGCAATTGCACCATGAAGAAGAGAGAGAAAGACAAAGAGCGACACATTACAGAATAATCTCGAAAGGCTTTATGACTGTATAGAGTAGAACACTAAACGAAAAAGCAGGAGAAATAATCAAATTTCAAAAGAAACGTGACTGTGATTGAACACAAGAAAAATAGACAAAAATACATAGTGGAGCTTAAAGGATAATTGATGGTTATTGGCATAGCTGTTTACAGATTACAGAGGTTTAAAAGAAGGGAAAGTGGGCTAATGAAACAGCAATTCCCACAGATTAAGATTTGTGGATGTGTGGCTGTAGATGAATGAAGTGGTTAGGGCTGGGTGGATAAATGGCTTGCCTTAATATGACCTGTTGGTACATACTTTCTGGGCTGTGTGTTCACAGGACAGATCAGGACAGGTTTCATGTCTCAAAGGGAAAACATAAAGCCCCTTTATAAAAATAGAGCCAATGGTTAGAGAGATTAGCAGAATGACCTCCAAATCACTTCAATAGATAACACATTGGGAGAAATAGAAAGAAAGATTGACCGATACAAATATTAAATAAAGGTAATAAAATCAGTGGTGGTCCGATGGTTAAGCATCATGATCCAAAACCACCCAGTTTATGATAAACCCCT
The DNA here is from genome assembly GCF_900634795.4 of Betta splendens. Taxonomy (NCBI): domain Eukaryota; kingdom Metazoa; phylum Chordata; class Actinopteri; order Anabantiformes; family Osphronemidae; genus Betta; species Betta splendens. The sequence goes on from NC_040890.2 coordinate 9,898,801, forward strand.
TAAATACAAGTTTATTTTGTTCATCACATAACTGTATGCAGGAGATATAAAATGAATAAAGCCGTGTACTAGAAGAAAATGACTGACTCGGGCTAGACATCAAAGCATTAGGAAATCCCCGCCAGGAAACCACTTACCCAAAACTAGAAAAACTGTTTCTTGATGCATTAGTCAAGTGTCTGTGAACCCTTTTAAAACTGTATTCAACACAACTGTGTACACAACAACAACCTAAAACTATATAGCAACAGAGATTTTATAGCTTAGTTTTATTAAATTTATGATTAATTGATAATTAACGTCCCTCTGAGGCAGAAGAAAGTCTCCTGAAGCCCTGATGCTGGCCACTTAATCGGCCTCTATACTTCCTGTACACTTATGTTACAGAGACAATCCTAGTAGAATTTTGCTTTAGTGATTTCAGAAACTGATAAAGATCTGAGGCCACATTACCCATTACATACATTTACCATACTTATGTACACCATATACAAACAGTATTAGGTTTGTATTTATTTGTGTAAAAAGAGCTCAGGATTGCAAAAGGTGTGCTGGTAGTTGAAAGACTGACCAACTACTATTCTAAGTGGACAATGGTGCCAAGGAGGAACAGGTAAATTCTGAATTATCACTGCTGCCATGTCTAGAAAAAGAACAGAGAATGCCACGTACCCACTAAATTCCTCAGTGAGAAACAAGAAGGCGCTTTACCTAATCAAAAAATTAGTCAGATGTGGTTGCACAAATACAAATAGTTACAGTACAATAGTCACACCACGGCATCATATTCACATAAGGAGCAACTAGGTGATGATAACCTTACACTGAAAAACATGTGGTCACTTAATTATGCTTGTTCATGAGTGTTCACCAATTTCCTCTCCACACCATGAAACAAGGTGTGAATAAGTGGGGAACTCCTAAATGAGAACATACGTATAGACGTTAGTTGAAGTGTAAAGGTTATGTAGTAATCTGGTGTTTATGTGAGGAAATGAATGTTGACTCACATAACATACAAAACTATACAGATATACAGTATATCTCTCCATGTACCAAAATCATATATAAAACCCGCCAAATAAAAAAACCTTGAAACCTTTCATTTGCTCTAATGCTTGAATATATGCATTTCATTCTTTACCTCTTCGTTTCCGTCTGCCCTCTCCTGCCTCCCCGCCTTCATCGTCCCCTTCATCCATCTCTTCTGATCCACTGCCTTCGGAGCCAGAAATCTCTTCCCCTACAGAACAGTAATTGGAATATACATGTTGTCATGAAGGCCAAGTGACACATTCTTGTACCCTTCTATATTACTGGCTCCGGTCTGGTGAGTATTTGTGCACAGTTATGGTATATAAGATGCAAGTCTAAAAAGAAGATGAAACATGTTCCCCACATTACCTTCCTCCAGTTTCTTCTTCAGCTCCTCTATCTCCTTCTGAAACTGGCGCAGCAAGGCATCCTTAGGATCCTCATTGATCCTGGCTTTGTTCTTGATGTTTTTAGCCCTATTAGCGTAGCGCAGAGTACTGATGGTCTCATCATAGTTATAGTCTGCAGGGCCAATATTTGCACACTGGTGGAGAGAAGTTCAAAAAAGTAAGAAACAGGCAGTAATGTCAGGATGACAAAATGCGGTACTTGTGCTTATAATAAACGGATGTGGCTGAGTTACACGGTATAGTAGTTACTGCTATTGTAAACCTAAACAGCTTATATTAAACACAACAGAATCAAACCAAACTCATTACATGAATTTCATTTCTGGAGTTAATGCCTTATCTTCACAATAAACTACAAGGCTATACATTTTTAGAACAGTAGTTTGATGAGTGGGGCACATTTTACCTACTGTGATTTTTAGTAAACAATGACCCCTGGAGGTTATCAATAATTAATTAATAGCTCACATTTCTTGAAAAAGTTGAAAAAGTTTCAATTTACCATCATTGTCTTAGAGTTTCCTCCAAGAGAATCTTGCAGCAGCCGGGTTAGTTTGGAGTTTCTGTAGGGTACATGTGTGCTCTTTCCATCCACCAGGGCAGAGATGACATTTCCCAGTGTGGAAAGAGAGAGATTGATCTTCGTCGCTTCCTTTAGACGCTGACCTGTGGCTCCAGTCTTACCCTGTCTTTCTGAACCCTGCAGGAAGATTAGCATTCGATTAGAAGATAAATGGCTAGATGGATCATTGATGGAATGACAATAGCATATTTACATCAGCATAACCACAGTGTTTAGCACAGAAATGTCCGGTGGCAGATACATACTGCTAGATCAACCAAATGAAGTTTTCCCATGCGCACATGTTGGTTTCCATCCACACCCTTCTCACTGCACTCGATGGTGATAGTGAAGATGGCATGAGACCGGGAACTATGTTCATTCATGTTCGTGGCACCAACAGAACCTAAACAAAGTCAATAATAATAATAAAAACAAACTGATCAGACAACTTGCCTCTTCAAGATTGCTCTACTTCTTAGCTTTTAGATATTTTGAATTCATTCTCTGCAAGTTCATATTTGCTTTTTTTCGAATACTGAGACGCATTCAATAGATTTATGTATCAATTTGCTAAACTATACAATGTTTAAAAAAAAAAAGGACTGAAAATGTTGCCCTACTTAACATTTTTCTATAGTGCTGATACATGCAAGTAAGATGTTTCACACTGTTTGAGAGGTGTGACTTCATCACATTACATAGATAGGTATCTGTTTAATTCTGTGGGTACTCATTTCCTTGTGAGCACAGTCATTTATTCTGCTTACGGTTTTTGTGGCCCAGTGTCATAATCCTGTCCATGTCATCAGCATTGTTCACAACATAACCAGAGAGATCCTTAATATAAACGCCAACATCAGGTCTTTCTTTCACCTACGATAAAAAATAGATTTTCATGGAAAACTATGATCAGGACAGAAGCTAATGAAGAAAGTAAGTATATTGCAATTTAGCAGGTTTGCAGGTATTCATTTAAATATCTTTTTACCTCCAGCCTTTGCAGCTGGTCCTTTCCCAACAAGTCTCGCACCTCCTCATTGTAAATCTCCAGGTATGAAACACGAACCAAGAACCTGTAAACGTTAAATATTTTATATTTATATCAGATAAACGCTAAGTTGTATATTTATAAACAACAAATCTTGTATTGTACTATATTACAGAAAAGTAGTACTAGAACAAAAGTAGTACAAAAAGTACTTCACTAGTCCTTACTCTCACATTGCCTAATATGCCTAAGTGACACTTCTGGGTAATCAGCGGTGTTACTGACTGCACAGTAACGTAGCACAGTACACCCAACACACACCCAGTCAACACAATCAGAAATATATGGTGGAGTGTTATTTTTGCTCCGAGTAGTCAAGAGATCTGCTCAACTCAAGACATTACTAACAGGGGAGTCCCGCTAGAGGAAAACACTGGCTTCTGGACAAAAATGTATGAAACAAATACCACCTTTCAAAATAAGGGGTAACACTTTTTGTTGCTCCTACCTGGTGTCACCCTCTGCTTTGGCAATGTGACCAAATATATGAGCAAAGGAGTTTGGTATAATGCCTCTGAGTTCTGGCACAGCTCTCACGCCCTCCATGGTGAATGTTTTTCCTGTGCCAGTTTGCCCATACGCAAAGATCGTACCTGAAAGGAAGAGTATAAACATCACACAATCAGCCCTATGTATGGAACCCATACAATACAAAATAAATAAAACACTGATGCTAACAGAGTTAATAAAGCAATGTTTTCTATGAAGCTAATTAAATTATAAACGATTTAGCTTTAATAGATGATGCAACTAACCTTATGCAATATCGTCTTTTATAACTGATGACAACATTTTCAGCAAGTTATAAATAAAAATGATTGGTAATATCGCATCATAAGTACCATTGTAACCCTCTAAGACTGAGTCAATGATGGGGCGGGCTGTGAGGTTGTACACATCCAGCTGTTTGCTATCTGGCCCGAACACGGTGTCAAACGTGAAGGTCTTGGGAGGCTCCTGGGGGGTCTCCAGCTTGTTGACGGTGATGGTCCCGCGGATCTCGTCCACCACGACGGCCTGCTTGTGACCCATCATCTTCTCCTTCTGGTTGAGGGGGCGACATCTCACCACCACCTTGACGTTATCGCTGGCCTCCTGCTTTTCAGATTTCTCGAGCTTATTACTCTAAAAAGATGAACCGTAAAAGCACAGTATCTTCGTCAGTCTACTATATTTTATTGGACTATCGTGACATTTTTAATTTACTTTTATTATATTGAAAAATGTTAACCATTGCTTAGGTTAGCGTTAGCACTTCTGCTTGTGTCTCTGCCGTTTGCTGGGTTGCTAGGCAGGTAAACGCTAACTAGCGTTACTGGCCTTAGCTTAGCAAGCAGTGACACCCGCCCCCTACACAACTCATCCACTTAGTAACGACCCACAAGTTAAAACCCAATGCTAATGAGTTGGCAGTGTGCGGTAAAACCTAAAAGTACCGATACAGCATTTGAGTGGTACGTGGTAGGCTACCGGTGCTAACCGGTTAGCATCATATGAGTGAGGTCGGAGGGAGGAACCCCTTTGCAAACAAAACAAAAAAAAATACAAGCAGGCGTAGCAACTTACCGGCATAATGAGAATGCACCAGATATATGTCAATATGTGGATACGGGCAATAAAATGAATGTGAGGCTTTGATAATTTGACTCTTAGCTATCCGATGAATTTAAAAACATGCACAGTGCCCATATCATCACAGCCAGGCTCACATCCGATAGCTTGTTGTCAGATCGCTCTGCGCATGCGTTGTGGGACTCACTAACGTAATGTATGTAATGTATTTATGATAAGCGACAATTTGATGGACAGGGATTTCAGAAGGTCTGTCCCTTAGCACGTGCCACTTCATCCAGCATAGAAATTGAGTATGGAGTAAAATAAAAAATAATACAAAAAATTTGATATGGCTCCTCCTGATATTACGAATCACTTACTAATAGTGTGGTGTTTATCTCTTTAAAAGAAGGACCTCGGTTCAGTTCTGGTCAGACATGTTTCATTCTATGCGGTTCGGTTCCAGCTTTTTCCCCACAGGCCAAAGACATGCAGTCAGTTTCACTGGCAATAAACCTGACACTCACTCCATTGTGCTTCATATGTTCCCAATCCATACATTTCTCAACGTTCTGGCTTGTGTGGCCCATTTCCAAATGCTACAAAACAACATTACTGTGTTACACTGATGTAAGACATCAAACTATTAACACTACGGTGACTCGTAAAGTATATTTATTAACACATAAACAGTACAGACATTTTACCTCATAATTTTTCTAAATGCATTTAAATATAGTTTATGTGTTGGTTCTGACAAAGGCACTCACTAATGTGTATTACATGGGTATTAAACAAGGGAAAGTCATTACATGGATTTTTGTGCAAAACCTTAGAATAGCACGTGTCACAAACATGCACACACTTAGAAGGACAAAAATATATGGATGAAGGATTTAACCACACTCTCGTTCCTCTTATAGGACTGACATTTGGCAGTAGAACTCTTTGGACCCCAACAGGAACGCTGTTGTTCAGGTCAGTGAAGTCTTTTGGCAGTTTGATGATGTGGGATATAAAAATATACACTACTAGAGTGGCCCTACACAGTCAGCTGAGCCTCTCCAGGGCCTGAAGCACACTGCTGTGGAATAACCCTGTCTGCCCACTGATCTCCTGAGTAACCAGAATCCGCCCATCAGGACGAGGCCTGTGGACGAGGACAAGCTCCCCTTGAAGCAGACTGAGTTCTGAATCTGTCTGGGCTAAATGCGTTGTGCCCACTCGATGTCTGGAAAGACAGCAAAACACGCCCGGAGGTCATATCAGTGACATTATTCTGAAAACAGAATTATCTGATAATCACCGTCTGCCCTTATTTGTCAAGGACGGGCACGAAGATCCAACATACCTGACGGGGCTGAACTGAGCTGATACAGCTGATAGGGACGGCTGGGACGACACTAACGGCTTTGGCAGGTTAGAGTTCAGATCGGAGACGGCTGCTTCAAGGCCTTTTCTCAGAACAGGAGCTTTCCCCTCTTTAAGAATGATCCCTGGTCCATCTCTACCCAAGGTCAGAGAGGGGGCCCACACCTCCAACGGAAGAGGACCGGGCCGGCTGTTAGAGGACACCTGACTTCCTGATGACCAGGAGGAGGTCCGAAGTCTTGGAGGAGGGGAGTCTTCCTCTGTGAGAAAGCGCACTGTCTTCACAGGCTGAGGAGGCCAAGAACAGTTATAACTTCCACCACAACTAGCATTAATGCATGCACATTACAAAACAAAATGAGCTAATTGTCACCAACAATGAATCTGACATCACCTTGTCTGCATTGCTCTTATAAGGATCAGGTCTGACTAGTATCGACTGAGGCCCGTTGGCAGGAAATGTCTCCCGTGAAGCAGTGAAGTCGTGGTCCTTCGTGACGGCGCCAGCAGAGGGCGCTGCGGGCTCAGTCATCCAGCCCAGCGTTCTGCCGGAGTTGAACATGATGCTGCTCTTTTTCTTCCGCTGCATCGCAGGGGAGTAGCCGGACACCTGAACCTGGGCAAAGTGCTGCGAGTTGGACGGGATGTTGAGGTTGGATGTGTGGGCGAAATGGTTTGAGCCTGCGCACGCATTAAACAGACATTATTCAGCGGCACGATCTCAAATACACTGACGAAGGCTGCAGCTGCTGTCTGACACTCACTTTTCTGTGGGTTAAAGATACGCCTCACAGTGTCCCAACCTTGTGCACCCCGATAAAAGGCAGACCTCCCAGTAGCAGCTGATGACATTGCGTGCTGGGCTCCATTGGGCACAGATGGGCCCTGTCCTGTTGGGAACGTGGTCCCATCAGTGTTCACCCTATCCAGAGCGAGGACCACAGCAGGATTCCTGGCAGCTGCAGGTTTCCTCACAGCTGCTGAGTTGTGTTGTGAGGACGCGTTAGCTGCTTTGGTCTCCAGGAGCCGCCCTGAGGTTCTGCAGTGAGGCAATGAGGCACATTTACTCCAGTAGCCACATTGTTTTAGACCGTTAAGAAGTTTTATTAGGAATATATGAACTGTTTACATGATGTCATGTCGTCCCAGCTTCATTAAAGCACCGTCTCAAACCAAACGTCACATTCTGCACACAAACAGCGAGGCTCACAGAGTGTCTTACTTGAGCACAGGTGTGATGTAGTTGCTAGGCAATATGCCCACTTTGCCTGTTCTGAGCGATAACCCTCGCAGCCAGCCGTCTTTGAACTGTCCGTACACACCCACCATCTCTCCTCTCCTCAGCTCCAGCTCCTCCGGCCGCCGGGGTTTGTACGAATACAGCACGCCGCACCTGCAGTCAGTTCATCAACACGGTTGCCAGGGTTTCAAAATATCAACTCATAAACACAACCTATATATAAACGCTGCCTTTTCGAACTCGTCTCCGCGCATCACTCGTGATCTGGCGTAATCAAAGCGTCCGTGTGGCGACTGAGGCAGTGACTCACACGCTGATGGAGAGCTGCTGCGTGGAGGCGTTTCGGAGCTCCTCGGAAGCAGAAGACATCTGAGGGTTCACCAGAGCCATGGCGATGGCGGGGGGGGGCTCGCCGGTCATCCTCTTCTCCCGCTGACACAGTGGATGCAAAGTTAGTCACACAAGGCGCCGCTTCCTTCAGAACCGCACCAAAACCCAACCTGTGCCGAATTCTTCATTTGCATTGCAGGCATCAAATAAGGCAAACGACAGACAAATAAATAGTATCAACACAATCTGAAAAATTTGTTTTTCATCAGCGGAAGAGGAAGTCATTTCTACAGTCTTTACCTAGTTTTGAACCCAGCTGCATAGATTTTTGTAGGTTGGAATATATACATATTTCTCTTCCTGCACGCGAGGCATATTTTGCATTTTATCTTTGAGCCCCTCATTTTTCAAAACTAAGAGACTCTGACAGGCTTGAAGGCAGCAGACTGTGAGTCAGGCCTGGCGCAGTCAGCGACTATCCGGGAGTGACGCCGAGGTCTGTGTCACAACCGTGAACCGCGCGCCGATGCCTAATCCCCAATTACTGAATTGCTAAGCTGAAGAGGGACCTTTGGAGCCTCGTGCCCATGCAGCGCGTCCTGCGGGCGCCGCCGTGCTGCAAAGCACTCCAGAACCGTACGGCCATTTCCCTGTGCCACTACGAGCGCACAACTGAGGAAATGTGAGTAAATAAGGCACGTTGTGAGAAAATAATCAGGATCTCTTAACATGCGGACTGTGCTGACATCTTCTGGAAAGTGTTGCATAAGGCCAGGAGAACATTTTCCATCTCGTATTGAATTATTTAGATGGTTTCATTACTTTTTTTCTATTCTTGGTTTGGGTTTTATCAGATGCAAAAAGCCTGCGCCAGTCACGCAATGGCCAGGTGCAGTGACCCATCAGCAGCGGTGGCTATATTTGTGTTGAGGCAGCATCTCAGCTCTTGGTCATCCAGTGCATAACCACAGGCTGTCAATACAGAGTCACCCGAAGTAGTTTTAATGCATGCACCCCTTTGTGATCCTCCCCTTTAAATCTATCCTGTAAATAATAGAAAAGATGATCAAAAATGGCCAGACTTTGCATCTAACGAAGGTTCATCCCTTCTTCTCAAATAATTATCTTGTCTTCTCAAGCATCAGGCTAAAACATACGTTTCAAGTGCACGTGTGGTTCGGGAGACGGCGGGTAGTGTTGCTGCCAGGGGGGAGCGCACAACTGAGAGTATGCCAGAATAATTACCATAGTTACTTCAATTATTCTGCATGAAAAGACGTAGAGTCACATTAACGGCTGGAGCAATGCATTCAAAATATGACCTATGTCCACTAAGCCTGCGATGAGCCAGGCCTGCGCAGGTTGACAGCCGGCAGACACGATGCAGCCAGGTTGGATTTCAGTTTCACTTGAACCCACCTCACCGAGCCGTCGCGCCGACACACGAGAGCGAGGAGGCCGCCGCTCTCTGTTTCATCCACAGAATGGAACCTGCCTCGAGCCTTGACCGTCACATGATTGTTTACTTATAATAAATACAATAAATCTGACATTTTATTATTTGTTGTCTAGTATAAAGATAATGGTAAGTGTCTTTCAATTGCTCTATGCAGTTTGTGGCAAACTCTGTAAAATTAAAAACATCTGAGCTGAAAAATCTGAATAATTATTGGAAACATTATTATATAAAAAAAAAAGGATAAAAACTAAAGAGTCACTCTGCAAAAACGTGAGGCGACAGCTTTCGTACGACAGCTCGTCTCTTCGTGCGCAGCAGAGTCTGAATCTGGGCTGAACTTTCTCATGGTGAAGACGTTGTTGCTTTTGGCTCATTTCCATCCCAAATCTTTTGCTCTTACATAACCAGTGCCAATATTCACACTAAAACACATTCTTCCATCCACAGTGGGTGGGAGGCTGCATCTCCACACAACACAGTGGAAGCCAGAGGTGGGAGCCAGAGCTCAGTGGATGCGAATAGCACACGCGGTCCTGGTCAGTGGAGCGCTCGGGCTCGGCTTCAGGGACAGAGACCCCCCCCCTCCTCTTTCACAGGGGGGGGGGGGGGGGTCGTGGCTTGTCTGCTCTTACTGGCCCAGTGATGTGAAAGCGAGTGCTACCTGCTTAGTGGAGAGGAAGGAGTTTGAATGCAGCGAAGGGAGAGAGAGGGGTCCGTTATGTAACCGACTTCACCAGTGACTCATCATCATCATCATCATCATCAGCGTGAGCGAGATAAGCTGACACACTGAGGGACTCTCCGAGCCTCCCACTCTCCGCATCCATCTCTCACTCGCCCTCCTTCCCACCTCCTGTGTTGTGTTGTGCTTTTCGCAGCTCGTACATTCTGATTTCTGATCCCCGTTCCCTTGAACAGTCTCTGTTTGCAGGGCTACGTCTCAGCGTTTCCTCGTCCTGTCTCCTGTCTCGTTGCTGAGACTCGGCCACCGGAGCGTCTCCTCCTCTGCAGCCTGTTTTACAGTCTGACATTTATAATTGCAGGGTGGAAGCGACTTGGGAAATAATTATCTTAGGCATCAGGTCCTTGGCAGCAAGTTATATTATTACACCTTTGAGGCTTTTACGTTGGCCCTGCATTTCACATAAGTGGCTTCATGCAACATTCACTGTAGGCATCTACATGCTGAAATACATGAAATACATGACCTCACAGCTAGTTTGTGTGTCGTCATGGTTCCACACTCACCTAAACACACTTGTCAATGTCTATGTAAACTTTCCCAACTGACCTCTAACGTTCCTGCTGACGGACACGCTGTGGTTTAATAATGCCTCAAAGGTGGAAATTATAAAAAAGGACCCCCCCCCCCAGATACTGTAGGACGCAGGCTGTGTGAAACTTTCCATCTGTCAAGTGGAGACCTTGGCTCGTGTCCCAGGACACATGATTAAAGACCTTTCAAAGTTTCGGCCCACTCACCCCTCAGTCCTCTCTCTGCTCTAATCTACAAGCCTTCTTCACGTCTGCGTTGTCTTAATGAGAACCTGTTTATTTATGTAGCAGCCGATACAAAGGCTCTCATCCATTCCTCAGCTTTAACGTCTCGTTCCCTGTTCCCTGATTCTGACTCCATCCCTCAGTGCCTCGAACAACAACGCGCTCTCAGAGAACACCTTTGGCCAACAACGCGATTCCTACTAGATCATCAGCACACAAAGCAGAGGCTCCGACGGAGGAAGCCGATGCACAAAAACACGGGCTGCACAGATGTGCACGTGCTGCCACGTGACTCACCTGGAGCAGGTGTCGCTGCGCGCTGTAAGTGGAGCGGCGGCTGCGCTGGGGGTTCTGGGAGGACTCCCGGACGCCCGAGGTCACGGAGAGGCGGCGGGGCCGCCCCTGGCGGTTGAGGCTATTGATAGCGCCGAGGGTCGGGCAGGATTTGCCAGCGCCGGCTGCGGATTGCTTCCCCTGACTGGAGAGGGGCAAATAATTGATGATGGCTGCCTTGGCCGGGACTTGAGGGACTCCGTAATGGGCGGTCCTGGATCCGCCGGGTGCGTCAGCGGCCTTGTCTTTGCCCCCGCTCCTGCTCCGACGCTGAAATTCTGTTGAGTCACTCGCCCTCCGACTCTTTCCCTCCAGCAGTTTGGCAGCCGCTGAGTTTGGCTGAAAACGGCGGATGCATTAAAAAGGGAAGAAAAAAAAAAAAATCCCACAGTGAAGATCAGAATAAATCCCAGCACAGAGAACGCTCAATCCTCTGAAAAGAAAATCCTCTCCAACCTCGCTTCTACCTGCTACTCGAGCCTGTCAACCTCTGCTCTAATCAGCCCAGCGTCTGTCTAAATACACCCACTTATCACTACTCCGCTCACCCCAACAACTTGTTGAACAGGCGGGCAGGGAGGCAGACGAGAGGATAAATACCAGCCACTAAGCCAGGAAGGGCCGACTGGTGCTGGGAGAGGAGCCGCAGACAGGCACGCCAGGGTTAATGCTTTCACTCCCCACAGTGATGTGCTGTTATGCCACCCAAGCAGAGAAAGCATTACTGCGTCTTTATGCCTGGCTGCACGACATGAGGAGAGGCAGGCTCAGCGCCGAGAGTGGAGGACGACAGAGGTAGAGAGGGACGGGAGGGCAGGGGGGAGCTAATGAGCGGAGAGGGAATGCGAAAGGCGACGGGACGAACGAGGGGGGGGGGGTAGGGGGTCGTATTAACCCCTGTCCTCGACGTGCGTGAAGTTGATTCCAGGAGGCAGAGAAACGCTAACGAGCAGCTGCAGACGCGTGGGGTTCTGCAGGGTTCTGCAGGGTTCTGCAGGTTCTGCGGGTCACGCTCGCAGGATGAATCCAAGATCGCAACGAAAATCAATGCAGCGACCCGGAATTGACGTCTACGGCGCCGTCGGCTCCGGGGCCTGAAAAAGGCCGCGACGCAAACGACAACAACCGAGGGCTCACCTCTGTGAACTGCTGAGGGCAGATTCCAACGGCGTCCCCTAGCTTGGCTTCGATCCAGTGTTCATCCAGCTTCCTGATGACGGTGAGGACGTCGCCCTGTAAAGCACACGCAGAGGAGTCAACTTGAAGGCAGAGCGCGCTGAGCACTGGGCTCGGGATCTGATCCCAGCCCTGTGCCTCTGCTGCAGCATGTGACTGCGGCTACTTCGTGTCTGCGGGCCCAGTCCTTTCTAAAAAACCATTTGACCATCTGCATTAAAAAAAAAAAAAAAAAAGGTGAGTTCAAGTGTGCTTTAATGGAGAGCACACAAGTACTGAAGCCCTTATATAACACACACAGATCCTGCAGGGCAAGTGGCAACCACTGCAGCAGAGGTCTGAGGCTCCAGCGCCACAAGTTCCTAGAATGAGTCAAGAGCTGATGGATTTTTCCACATATTTTCACAGTAAATGAATAAATGATTTAGTCCGACTCCTACAGACCAAGCTGATGATGAGTCAGCTCATTGTTTTTTTATTTCAGAATTAATTCAACTGCAATACTGTTGAAAATGTATATATACATATATAATAAATGATATAAATTTGCCTATTTCTCCGTGCTTAAACACATGGCGAGGACCTTGAAGAAGCGGAGGAAGTATTTGCCGTCCTCCACGTTGATCTCGCCCGTGTTGAAGTCGTACAGCGCCCGGCACAGGGCCGGCTCCTGGGCGCCGTCACCCGCGTTCCTCTGGCGCCGCCTGTCGTCGCCCCTCGGGCCCGGTTCTGCCGGCACCAGCTGAGGAGCAGACGGACGCCACGTCAAACAACGCCCGCATGTTCATTATTACAGTGTTATATTAGTGGCTAAATGTTTTCTAGATTTTGTGGTGCACACAGTTTCTGCTGACTCTGTGAGGCTTGTTATCAGGATCTTCGCCGAAGTGATAAGAAGTGTGTCATGTAGGTCAACAAAGTGGTGATAGGCGTTAAAAAAAGCCGGGTGACAAACCTCTATACTTTAATAATGTTCTATGGTTCTTATCTGAATAAACGGATGTGAGCTTTGACATCAAACATCCTTTTTCCTCTTTCAGATGATATCAAGACTTTACCAGTAATGCTGATGAAGACAAAATCCAGCCAGATGCTAAATGCTACATAAATAATAAAGAATATTTAAACATATTTAGAACCTTTTGAAAATATTAAATACATTTCTGTTCCTACTGGAGGTTGACACCTGTATCATACAAGCCAACAACGCATTTACAACACAAATATTGTTATTGGTTATTAGACCTTCAAACTTTTTTACCAAATGGGTTGTGTTTTGTCCGCTTAACGCTGAAAAACCATCAGATTAGCTGATTCCATATTTGGCCCAAGTCGTAGAATGACGTTGAAGAGCAGCGTCTGACGCGGCAGAATGACCACAAACACCTGAGCTCTTTGAACTGCAGCTGAACTCGAGCTACGGATTACGAGTAAACTCTGGAACGCTCTGAACTGGAGACTCTGGAGAAAGCGGGTTTGTGTTGTTCATCACCAGGAGAGTAAACCGGCGCAGCAGCTGTGTGATGATTTACTGAACGCAACCCTCAGATCTCTGCTGGGTAAATGCTGTTATTCACCATATTATTTTTATAATCATTAGGTGGACTGAGAAACCGCTCAGTAAACATTCAGGCCTCCCCGTGTCTGCGTTTTCACTGCCTTTGACCGACGGACGGACGCAGCGTGAGGTCACGCGGTGGTGAGTAAGTGCCTCCGTGGGTCGGATGAGACACGCGGCCTATACCTCAAAGTGTGAGCGAACAAATCCATGACACGTCACAGGGCTGACCGTGACATGATGAATGTGAGGGGTTTAAAATACACTAGACTGAGATCAACCTCCTTCTAATTACGTGGGTGGACTAAAAATAGATTTTATAAAGTGTTCGTCAGAACATTCCATAGCCTAATATACTTTGTGACTCAACTTTAATATATTCATATTGTTGCGTTAACCATAGTGCACATCATAAGTTTATGGTACTGGAAGGTCCAAATAACCTTGCAGCCAGCACTGGTGTAGTGTATTTACAGTAAACAGGCTAATTTAGACCCAAACACTGGTAATATGGAAACCACAGAGCCAACAAATTATTATGTGCTGTGTGAGAGATGATCTAATGCACAAGTATACCAAAACATCCATTATACGGCTCTGTGTCACGTTACATGACATTACTACAGCAGTGAAGGTCGGAGCAGGGTCGAGCACTGACCTCATCGTGCCCTTGTTTGTCTCTGTGTTGACTCTCCCTGACCGACGAGCCTCCCGCGGCCACGGGCACCGGGAGGGGAGCCGCGTGCCTGCCCCCGCCCCCGCCCCCGCCGCCCCCGCCGGGCCCCGTGAAGCGCTGCAGCCCCTCCAGGATCTGCACCAGCAGGAGGTTCGCAGGGAGCTCCCCCACCGTCCTGACGGGGACGGCGGCGCGGCACTCGGGGCAGAGCAGCGGGGGGCCGGCGGCCTCCTCCCTCTGCAGGCAGCGCGTGCAGAAGGTGTGCTGGCAGGGCAGCACCTTGGCGGACGCGTCCAGCTGCGCGAAGCACAGGGGACATTCGAGCAAGGCGCCCAACGCCAGCGGCTCCATGTGAACCGGGGCGCCTCTCTGTGAGTCTAGTGATTCCGGCGCATCTGGGACTCCGTAATCCACCATGCTGGAGGGGGGGGGGGGACACAATGAAAAGCCAAGTCAGGGGCAGAACGTGGCGCGTTTATACAAATCCTGATCCTGTTACTTCCCCAGAACAACGCGGTTGTAAATACTAGCACTAAAAACGCCGTGATAAGGTTTGGGCGATAAGATGAGGCGCGCGGAGGAGACGCCGCACCGTCAGCGCACAGCACAGGTGTCGCGTGAGCTCACCTGGCTGCGCAGGTAAGACGGCAACCGGGAACGTCCGCGTTCGACGAACCATCCCCGCGTCCGTCTCGTCTAACACGCGCTCCACGAGCCGAGTCCACTACTTACACATTCATCTATTATCTGGGTCAGCGGTATTCCATAAATCCCAACTAGGAAACGCGTAACTTCCCCGCCGCGGTCTCCGCGACGCAGTGCGCTGGCGAGCGACGCGGGGCGGGACGGGGCACGTCACCTCGCGCAAGATTCACGCGTGTCCACGTTTGTGAATACGTGAATGTCACCTGGGGGAAATTAGACCGGGAGCATCCTGTAAAGCGCCACGCACGCTCGCACCCACGGCCAGGCGAGTGGGGAAGTGGGTCGGATTTCGACGCCCTGTTCCGTCCTTTAACCCTTAACGCAGCTCCTGCTTTGGCACAACGCAATTAAAAACGGGATATTTTGTAAAAATATTAATTTTAAAAAGAAAGGGGTGCTTAATGTATTTTTAGTGTTTTTTTATATGTTTGTGTGCGTCTTGGTTGCACTTTTAGCCAAACTTAAACAGTGGATCACATGCTGATTCCTTTGACGTAGTTTACGGTACTTCCTTATTCCTCATTCCCGTGTTTAGCCGTCAGAGCTGACCCAATTCAGTTGCGAGGCGAAATCAAGAGCACAGGAACGAAGCCGGAGTGTCCGACAGCGGTGTCACGTAACGTCGTCTCCCTCTGCTGGTGCATTCACTGACCGGCGCCGCTGCAGCCTCACGGAGCACAGGCGCAGTCCACGCAGACCCACCCGGAAACGGCACCAAAGGCAATCACCACGCCCTCGATCACCTCCACGCGCACATCTGGGGCTGTTCCCTCCCACTGGACACGCAGGGCCGTCACAGTTAAAGCCAGACAAGGATAATCACCAACTCCATCCGCGTGATGAATTCATCTTCAGCTTTTATTTGCACAGTTTAAACATCCACTCCCCTTTCTTGTATCCCGGGGCTAAATAATTTAACCATATTGGCTGTGTACAGAAGGTTCGGGACATCCGTTTGAATTTTTTAAACAAGCATGAATCTTTCATATCTTTCTTCGCGTCAGCGGCACCCGGGGAAAATCTAAAAACGTACATGTGCCTTTTTACGGAGAGAGTGCGAGTACGCGAACGAGGCAGAGAGATTGGCCATGACTTATTTACATGTTCATATCAGTGTTGATACAGGCCCGTCCTCTCAAGCCTCTTACGCTTTAAACGGCTCGGCGGAGCGCACGGGAGGCCGAACGGCGCTCCGCCGTCGTTCCCACTGTTCTCCGCTGGTTTGAAACTCGACTGGCGGCTGGCGTCTCGGGGCGTTCGGCCGCTGCGCGTGGCTCCTTATCGGCCCCCGTGCAGCCAGACGGCCAGCCGGCGGACGGGGGCCCGCGTGCGATGGTTCTGATAGATAATCTGTGTGATGGAGGGGAGAGGATCCCCCCCCCCCCCCAGGGACGAGCTCGGGGGCGCTGTCTCTCAGAATATCATGGCTTGTCACAAGTCGCGGCGCGAGGAAGGAGCGTCGCCGTCTCCGGCTCTCATGTTTTATTTAAAACGCTGTCTTACTCAGAGAGCGCCGCTAACTCATTGAACGTGATCTGTCTCAGCTTTGCCTTTTTTTGGGGGGGGGGGGGGCTAACGTCCCCCACTTCCCTTCCAACGCCTGTGTTTGATCATTTGACTGTGGCATACCGTATGTGCAAATATTCCTCCAAGTGTATGAGGATGTGTTTCAGCAGTTTAATTTGAACAAGGTGTCAGTCAAGCTGCATAATCCTCATGCGGCGGTTTGATGAGGATTAGCCACACATCGAACAGCACTTTAGGTGCATCTAAGCTCTATAATTAACTTCTCCCTTTCAGAACTAATCCTCTACCCAAAACGTACTTTTACAGTTGCAAAAGTTCCCAGGTGCTGGTTTGGTGACGCATTTTCCTTTCTTTTCTACGCGACGGATGGAGCCGGCTCTGACTGTAAACAGGCGAGGCCTGGTGTGTTTAGAGGCGACACCTTGAACTCCGGTCCGACCGGACTAACCGGAACACCTGCGGGGACTCTGAGCAGCCGACGCCGTGCACGCGTTTATATGCAGACGTGCAGGTGAGCTGCTCCGAACCCGGGAGAAGGCGCCCGCGGAGCAGCAGGCCGCCTTTAAAACCTCCCTCTGGAGCAACTCCGCCATTCTTCCACCCACATTTTGTTCTGCCCGGCCGTTCTCCGCCACAAGATTGAATCCTATAAATATTTCATATTCGCTAAATAAATGAAACAACCTCCTTTCTTACTTTTTGGGCAGCGCTCCTAAAGTTGCGCCGCCGCCACCGGAGCTTATTACCGCAGCGCTGACACTGCGTCAGCCGTTGCCTAAATGAGGTTTGGCTCAGGGTCTCATTCATTTATAATGCATCCATTCTACTGGTAACAACACGTTGACTGTTTGCATTATATGCGCGTTCTGTCTGGAGCCATTATTGATGCATGTTTCAAGATTTGTAAAGCTTTTCATTAATTCATTTTTCAGTATATGTGTCAATACTGTAGCTTTCTAAATATAATATATAAATATATATTATAATATATAAAAAAATCTAATAATCTGAATATAATATATTATATATAGATTTTCCCAGCAGTCTTAGAAAGGTGATACCAGAGTGACATCTTATCTGAGGACGACCTCGCTGACCTCCCGCCGGCTCTCTTGGCCCTTTGCGTCCCTCCATGCGTCGCTCGCATGCGGAGCCGCTTCGGATCGCAACTCAACCCGACGCGACTCGAACCCGGGGAGCGCGGGGCCGAGGGGGCGGGACGGCTGCGACGCCCGAGCTGGGAGCCGGTAGGAGGTCCCCCATCGCGTGTGTTTCTCGTTTTTTTTTTTTTTTTTTTTGTCTCCAAGTGTGTTGATGCTGTTGCAAACGCTCCAGCAGCTGCATGAGTTCGAGACGCGCACGACGGGGGAACTAAAAATAGGCGGCGCACACCTCTGAGCCAGCTGCCTCTTTACTGCCGTTGGGACTGCTCTCGCGTCTCCCCTCGCTCCTCTTTCAGTCCTCCCGTTGTTCTGCTCCTCTCTGAGTAGCTGCTTTTAACCCACTCTGCCTCTTTAGGTTACTACATCTCCTTAGTGCCTGAATCGAGCCCTGTGTGTCTGGTCAGTCGTGTGCTGGAATGAAAGCCCTGAAATGGGACACGGCTTCCTCTCACTGGAGTCCATTATCCAGCCTGATGGGAAACTAGAACAGGGTGATCCACTACTGAAATTGTGAAGTCTCTGTCACATGAGTCCTGGATCCAATTATTTAAGTTAAACTGACCCCAAATACAGAACATAATGTGACCAAAGAGGCATTGGATTAAAACTGTCCTGGCTTTTTATTATCTTGACGTTGGCAGGACATCACATAGGCCTTGGTGGATTTAAGACTGCCCATGTGTACTTTTCACTTGCTTATTGTTATAAAGCTTCAAACCTCTCATCTGGCATCTGACAAAATATTTTGGCAATTCAAATTTCCAGCAACAGTGTGAAAACGAATGTTGTTTAGAATCGAATCCTCAGTAAAGCTATCCACCAAAACTAATGCCCGTGTAGCTAAAGTTGGCCTTTTTCCTACTTTGTTCTAAAGCCCCTGAATCCAGCATCATTAAGCTAAAGTTGGCAGTAATGGGTCATTAGGTATAACTCAAGTAATAATTCAAAGTAAACTTTTTAAAATACTAGCTTTTAGGGACTGAGGCAACATTTTTCTACGTTTTACATATACTTTTAAAGTAATCGCAGGTCTGAGATGAGAAGTGAAGTACAATTCTACTCCAGGTTGTGCATAATACACTGTCCACACATAACTCAACAAATTGCAATGTAATCCTTCATTTAAGAAAGGGCGCGGCTGTGGTTCGCTTCAATCAATCCCTCGCTCACCGTCCAGGCACCGACGCCGAATTAATCCACGCCTGAACATTTCCCCTGATAAATACATCACTTTGTCCTGTTTGATTAATGATTGCACAACCTACAGTGCTGATCCGTTTCAGCAAAAGCTTTTTAAAAGATGAAATTAAACCGCGTGTGTACAAATGGACCTGAGGAATGGAATAATAGAAAATGTACTCAAACATTTTTGGGGGCTTTTTTTGGCCATAAACAAGCGGTTACTACTCGCCTTACATCACCTTCCAGCCTCATCCGGTAAAAGGATTTCGTGCCGTGATTGTGCAGAGCATCAAATCAAACGTGAAGCGCTGTTACAGATTTGTCTGTTTGCCATGAAAAGCAAGTTGCATGTGAATAAAAGTCTCCCCTAAGATTCTGTCAAAAGCAAAATGCTCCTTGTACAAAGTAAATGCTCTAATGTGATTATTATGGCCTGCTGTAAATGTGAAGATGATGAAAGACATTTACATCTGAAACGACTGGCTGTATTTCCTTCACTCATCTCCTGTGGAACAAACCCCCTCAATCACAATCACCCCCTTTGAAGTGCCTTAGCGTGTGTCTAAATCCCATTCAGTAGGCAGATACATGTGTCACGCTGTTTGCTCTGTATCGGTTTTGGAGAAAGACACAGAGGCTTCAAAACAGGTTATGCAACCTCTTCCTTTCTCCCTTTGCCTCGGCAGCATTCATGCGGATCCTTGCGATTTAAAATGTAAAGGTTGCGAACGGCGAGTGAGTCCACGAAACAGGTTCAAACTTAAGCCAGAAACACTCAAAGGAGTATGAAGTCAAGCTTCACTCTGCTGTGACGTTATTTCTGATAAATAGTAGATCCTGGGGTCACGTGTGATTAAGGTGACACCCGATTCCATCCAGGGGCCGGATCACGACTCCTGTTTAACCGCGGGTATAATCTGTATGGTGCACAAAACGGGGAAATGTCAGCGGTCCCTTGGAGGGGTTCATGCGGCTGCTCAAGGCTGTCACACAAATGCAGCGGCACGAGCAGAATACTGAACGCAGAGAGGAGCAGTCGCACTTCCTGCCGGAGTCAGAGTCAGAGTCAGAGTCTGAGTCTGAGTCTGGGAGTGGGTTTAGTGTGAGGACGGTGGAGGGTCCTATATTGAGCTGTTCTTTACGTGCCGTTTAAATGCCGTGTTGAGGCCTGGCCTTTATTTCCACCTGGGACTTCTTCATCTCCCGCTCGGCGCGCGCTTCACTCTCCTTTATCTGAAGTTAATCACACGGTGGTGCTGGACTCCGCTCGTGTCTGACACCCACACCCTGGATTTATCACCCCCCCCCCCCCCCCCCCCTGACTTCGCCTCCTCCAGGCCCGGCGCTGCTTAGGGAGCGACGGGCCAGATGTTTGGCAACTCACCCGGCAAAGCGAGTGATGGACAACGCCGTGGAGCAGATTTAATCAGCGTCGCTGCCGCGGCTAAGCTTCGCCCTGAGAAGCTTGTGGCTTAAAGCCACGCCGGCGACCTCCCTGATTGTGGACAGTAACAGGCGGCGAGGGCGACTAATTAGCAGCAGCCCGACGTGGAAATCAGCCGGTCGTCGGCACGGAGAGAACGCCACAATCAAAATCAAAACCCATCACCGGCGCTTTCAGGGTCGGCAAGATTATTTTTTCAGTTTGTTGCCATGGCAATCGGGTCCATCCCGTCTTGGCATTTCCAGACTGTAGTGAGGGATTAGATGGCAATGTCAGACATCTGTGTCAAATCCTTCTCCAGCTCATTTCAGCCGTTTGTCGTGTTCTTGGATGACAGATGACGGCCTGACACTCGCAGAGGAAGCGAATGTACTGGAGCTCGGTGACGGGTTCATACGAGCGTCTCATGCCCCTGAGGTAATATGGCCATTGAGGTAAATACCATTTGTTTTGTGGCCTTTCCATGATGGCCGAATAATGGCTCAAAGAATGCGGCGAGATGAGAGTCTGAGGCCGGGGATGGGAGTAATCGGAGCGGTGACACGGGCCAATAGAGATTAATGAGAGCGCGGGGTTTCTCCGCTGCCAGAGAGGGACGGCGTCGGCGCTGTTTGCTTTCACACCAGCGACCATTTTCTGGCCTCACGTTGTTGGACTGCGTTAGCGTCAACACCTCACAAGCCTCTGTGAAATGGAGCGGAGCAGATGAAGCAGGGGCCATATACTGTGGGCAGGATGCTGGAAAGTCTCGCAGGGCATCCGCACCGCTGGATCTTCTGCACTTGTTGCTATTTATGATGAAAAAACGAAACGTTGCCGTTATCACGCTCAGAGCGGCAAAAGCAAACGCTTAAGTCAACGTGCCATTAAAGTATTGGTGCAGAATGTTTTTCCAGGATTTTACATTTCCAGGCTTAATATGCTTTTAAGTAATCTGTGCGGGTATGTGCGGTGCTCTGCTGATAACGGAGCCGCGGCAGCAGGTCAGCTGCTGTGGATGAAACATGCCCACCATCTGTGTGCAACATTTTAATCTGGACGGGGATTAATGGGCGCCCGCGTGGATCGGGGCCTGGCTTCGTGTCCGTTGGCGTCCGGACGGGTCAAAGCGCCGCGTCGTAGCTGGAGAGGACCGCGTCCCGTGGTTCCTCGCCGGGAACGTGGCGACGAGGTAGTGAGAGTTTCTGCAGTAACGTGCAGCTTCTGTTGCGCCGCAGCGCCTCCATTCCTTTAAAAACAGCAGATTACCACTGGAAATAGATTGGATTACAGACAAAGAGGCAAATCTTCTTCACTGCGCGCGTGCGCGACCTCCCGGTCGAAGCAGACGGGAGCAGAAAACACGCACGAGGAGTCTGTTTTGAATAAACCTGGGCCTCGGCTCCAGTCGAGGAGTCAAACGCTCAGACTTAAGACTGAGCTCATTACGCTAAAATCACCGTAACTCATCCAGAGCAGGTTCCCTTGTTAACCGGCAGGAAATTAGCAGCCAACGCCGTCTTTATCTCCAAAAGCAGGTTCCAAAAGCAAGTGCTCTGGAGCTGTTTGAGGGTGTTTTATAAAGTAACTGCAGCTGGAGGTTGGAGGTCGGTGGAATTAACACCACGTTCCCCCACTGGTTGTTTAATAGAGCGACGTTGGCTGACGCCAGTGCGACTGAGGAGTGTGACTCCGTGTGGGAAGGTGAGTAGGTCCTTGTTCAGTCTCCCGTGACATCATAACAGTTTACCTGTGCTGCTGTACTCACTGTCCGACGTCACGGCCCACAGACAATCACTGATTATAGTCCAGATTGATGCTGCAGCTTCCCGGTGTATTTTACCCCTGCAGTAAACTCTGTAATCTTCCTTTGATTTATTTTAGACCCTGTCCTGCTCAGCAGCACTCGCCACCGTGGGCTTCTATACACTGTGGTGCAGCGGCGTTGATCAGTAGCCCTTGGAGGTGATTTATGAGCCGTGGGATCTGCGGTCAGAACAGCTTAATTGAGCCTGTATATTTTCCAGAGCGGTCCTTGAAAAGGGGATAAGGTAATGAGGGGGAAAATGACAAGAGGAAGACACTTTAGTTGTAAATCAGGCTCCTTACAGCTGCCAAGAGGCGACATTTAAAAAAAAAAAAAACATTAAGCGCACCTTTACAAATCCAGAGGAGACTCAAGTTCACTTAACTGACCTCATAACAAATCAGTGGAGCGGCTTTTCTATTTTCTGCCTTTATTCGCTCGCTCCTCTTCCCGCTGTCACTCAGGATAATTTTATCCAACCGTGACGCCCGGATGGATCCCGGAGGGGACTGGACGAACACCCAGGAATGCGCAGAATGTACAGTGATTGATTAATGCGAAGTGTAACGCTGACAGTGGCTGTCAGGTCGTCTGAGGAGGTGGACCCCTGCACGTCGCCTCCACCTCCTCCACCATCGCCTCCACCGTCGCACCTCAGCGCCGAGGGAGGAGCCGCCGCACCGTGGAGGTGCCAAAGCAGCCGCGCCTGCTGAGGTCAGCATTATTGACTGACGCCTGTCAGTGTGTGTGTGTGTGTGTGTGTGTGTGTGTGTGTGTGTGTGTGTGTGTGTCAGAACAACGCGACACAAACAGCAGCCGCTAAAATAATGATAATGTTTAATCACCATCTCCTCACAGCAGCAGCATCAGAACACACAGGTTTACGTACATGAACAGGATGGAGCCATTTTAAACACTGTGCATCTGCCCCGCTTGCGTTTGCACCTGTAAATAATCTCATGCGCTGCTTTACTTACATGTGTTCATGGAGCACGCAGGTGTTCAGGGGAGACGACCGCAGCACAAACCGCATCTGCCTGCGGAGGTCATCATCCTGAGTGATCCACGGACCTGTCTTCAGATGGAATCCGCCGCGATGAAACGCTCTCATTTTGCATCAGCAGACTGTTTATTTTCCACTGTAACTAGGACACTGTTTTGGGGGGAAAGATGTTGCTGCTGCATATTTAACTCTAATTTTCCAGTTCTTCAAGCAACGTGACCAAAAAAAAAAAAATCTCTGCACCTTTGTTTATTTGGAGGACGGATTAGCGAGACACATGTTAAAAACAGGGCTAATAAAACTACTCACGTGCTCCGACATCAGTATAAAGTCAGAAAATATGGAATTTGGATGAACTTTGAGTCTTTTATTCAAAGTACAGGAGTGAAGTGTCTAAAAGTCTGTTAGTGCTGACGTTTTAAGGGTTTAAAAGCCAAACATGTATTCTCCATAACGCTACATACATAATGCTGCTATAATTTGCCCCATCAGTTCCTTCCCTGTATGCATATTTAATATGTTCCACTGGTATTTCCACTGAGCAGAGCGGAATCAGGCCAGTGTAAGACCTCAGATGTACGCTGAGACTGTAAATTGGTTCCCATTTCTCTAACAATGTCCCAGCAGGTTCCTCATGACAGAGCGAACACTGTGTTGAATATAATCACAGCTTAAGGGACAATGAGGCTTGAAAAGGGAAAATCAGCCCTTTTTTAACGTTGATAAAAAGTCTGAAATACATATTTCTTCTCTGCTAAGTAGCAACATTTACGAGAAAACCGGGCCCTGACTTGATGCACAGGAATAGAAATGTTTTTCACTGATCAGACTCTTTTGTGCAAACACTTTGAGAGGCCGTATGATGATGCCCAGCGCCTTTGCACATAATTATCATATGGCTTTTTGCATGAGACGACAGTACGCCGCAGCTTTCATCGCGTCGCTCATGATGAACAAACATCCCGACGACAGAGACGCGAGCCTCAGAAGGGAGATCTTCACTCGCTCAGTCAGTCAGATGCAGTGTTTAGAAAACGGAGACGTCAGTCATCTAAAATTAGATGAGCAAGCAGAAAACATGTGATAATTATGGAGATGTGCTGCAGGCAAGACTTCTCCCGCTAGGAGTCTCTTTCAGAAGAAAGAGATAAATTGCATATTTCATCTCGCTATTCCAGATGTCAGGCTTGGCAGAAATTACCCTGCGCCTGCCGTGACAGTTCCATCTTATATGTTGCGTTGGCTGGGATTTAGAACGTTGGTGAAAGCAAATTACAGTGTCTTCCAAACGGGACATAATCCAGAGCCTAATCCTTATATTCATAGTAAGGAATCAAATCCTGTTTGCTTAGTTTTACATCACGCCTCTATTATTCCTTGTGTGAATAACAGCCTTGTCTGGGCGCCTAATATCTGATAAGCGGGGCAATTCTTCCACTCTTCACTCCACACAGGCTCTGGAGTAATTTTCTAATACAAAGGCTGTTATCATGCTGTCAGAGCTGTCTCAAGCTGAGGGAGGCTGTTGTAGGAACCGCTGGGCCTGCAGGCAGCCCCCGCTGGATAATTGAGAGCAGATAACGGCGACGGAGATGTTTTCTGATTGAGGATTTAATGTTGCTTTGCATCCTAGAGGAGGATGTTGTTATCGACCCTCAGCCAAGGCCGGGCCGGGATCCGAGGCTATTGATCCGTAAGGGGAAGTGGAGAGACAACAGCTGTGCTCAGGTGCATCTGTGGGATAAGGCAGGAGCAAAAAAAAGAAAGAAACAAAGCACGCGTCCGGGGCCGGGTCAGGGTGGGCCCCGGCGCCGAGCGCGCCTCATATGCAAAAACACATCCATTGATTTTGCATCAGCGTATTAGAATGCAGAGCGAGGTGGGAAGAAGACCCAGCCACGCTCCAAGTTTTTGCTGTTTTATTCTCTGCTGGGTTTAAGGAATAAAACACCCTTTGTTGCTCTCATCTAGCCTTTGAGCTAAATAGGGCCTTTTGTACCATATGGGTGAAGGCTAACGTCCTCTTGACCAGGATTATAGGTTCCAGTTTCATGTATTGCCTGACAGACATAGCGGGATTGTAGCAGTATACATCTGATGGCTGTAATCTGCCTATTGTCATATGTATTTCTGCAGCCAGAGCAAAATGTACCGCTAAGCCCTAACAAAGCTCTTTTTTCCCTTTGAACTTGTGTTAGAGGACACTCGCCGTCCCAGGAGAGAGACGCTTCTTCATCTATCATCACACGCACAGTTTTTTGGGGGGTTGCGGCAAAACAGTCCCCAAAGCTCGCTCGCTCGCTCCCTCGCTCGCTCTCTCGCTCGCCCGCGCTGGTCACAGATCCAACGTGGCAACGCTGCAGAAATCTGTTGGCTAAAAATAGTGCCCGCCGCGCGCGGCTACGGTTTCCCCTTCGCGCCTATTCGAGATCCTCTCGAGAGGGCGAGATTGTTGGTTCCTGATCGGGGCAGCGATTTGTGAGGGGGGCCGCGATGCGTTCGGGTCCGGGGGAGTTTCCAGAAGCTGCAAAATGAAAACTCAGGGAAAAAAGGGGGAAAACAGTGCCGGGGTCACGTCACAAGAAGGTCCACGGTCACTCTGTCCGATTCTAATCCATTTATTAGCTTTTTTTTTTTTGCACACTTACAATCAAGGATTAGATCGATATCCATTGGCATTACACTCTATCTACACAACAGCATCTATCCAACACGTGACGACATCGGACACAGGTTTCACAATGGCGAACACACACAGGCAGTGCTCAGTCACAACCCGCCGTGGTTTCCCACTCCACAAAACACTCGAAGGTTGGTTGGATATTGCATAATAACGCTAAGGGTGAGATGACATGCAGTGCTGTTATCAAAGCTTACTATTATATATGTGTTATCAGTGGAGCATAGTAATCCATTGCTAACTCACAGCACCATCTGGGTACATCCAATAAAAAACGGCTATTGTGGGCAATCGCACGTACATTATGTGATAGGTTGATGAGTCGAGGTGATGTTGCCCCTGAGGTTTGCTTTGTTGCTTCGTCTAGTGATGCCGTTAGCGTTAGCGTTAGCACGCCTGCCCCCGGCCCTCCACGGTGAGAGCAGCGTTAGTGATTGAAGCCCCAACTGGAGGAACCTGATTTACACATGTGCATAATCACACACAACACCGTGCAGACACTGTACGTTACAAAGCGACGGCCGGCGGCCTCATACTGTGTGTGCTCCGCGGCTCATGCTGGCGGGAGGGTGGCCACAGACCCTTTATCCTGGTACAGTATGTGCCCCAGAGGGTGCAGTCTGTCGCCTGTGTAGCTGAATAGTCCCCCAGCACCGTCCGCCCCCCCCTCTCGCGCTTAGAGACGGTACTTGCTCAGGAGCTCTGATTGCCACATGTACTTCCTCTCCGGAAAGTGATCGGGGATCCTAATGCGCCGGAAGTCCTGGATGCATTTCTCCAGCTCCTGCTCCGGGGTCATCTTCTCCTTGTTCCCTTTCCTCTTGGCGGCCTCGCGCTCCCGCACCCCGAAGGTCCTGACGCGGAGCATGTCGGTCTTCCGGCGCATCTCCGCCTGCTGCAGCACGTGGGCCGGCGCCTTGGGCATGGGGCGGTCCAGCGTCTGGATGTTGGCCTGCCTCCTCACGGGGCCGCAGATCACGGTGCCCTGAGGGGAGCTGGCCTCCGACTGGGTCTCGGAGCAGGAGGTGGAGAGGTCGTTGAAGGAGGTGCCGCTCTCGCCCTCCCGCTCGCTTTTGTGGCTCTTGCAGCAGCAGTCGCAGTGCGAGGAAGACCACCTGGAGGGGCCACCTACGCACAGGCAGACACACAAAGCACACCACTCAGTCGTTTAGGCCACAAGCAGCAAAAGGAACTATACTCATCCAGCAAATGCTGACAAATACCTGAACAGCCTCAAAAATGAATGCAGGCAAACATTAGTCGAGCGCGCGTGTGGCGAACTACACGTGTAAGTTATTAGTTTTGACATTTAATTAGTGAATCTCAAAAGAGCTGGTGGGCCGTGCGTATTGCTTCCTCTGATAAGCAGGACCCCTGAGTTTCTTAAGGACCTTTTCCACTTCCCAAGGCGAAGCTCGTCTCAGAGCCAGAGCAATCTGCTTCGCCTCGGCGGGCGCTTATTAGAGACGTAACCCGGTTGCAGGGAAGCTGCCGCGTTATTTACCGATTTTCAGACCATTCAGTCAAATTGGCGCGGACGCGTGCTCTCTAGGCAAAGAAGGACGGAAGTCGGAAATCATCTGTCTTGGGCGCTAACAAAAGCAGGTCAGTGAGTAGTGGTGTCCTGACCTCCTGTCAGAGAGTTGGGATACGAGGTAAATCTGGTACAAGCAGAATATTTTAGTAGTTTTCCTCCTACTTCTTATCTCTTATCTCATCTCACATCCTCCTACACTGCTAATTATGAGCTAGAAATACTGTATTGTACTGCCCGCTGGCTTGTGAAGTGTTCAAGTAAAGACAGTAAACACTGTAGCCATCCCTCATTTTCAAATATAGCCCTGAACTGTGGTCTCTTTGTTCTCCTTGTTGTGGATACTGTACGTTAACAGGTAGAAATATGCGCCGCCGAAGTATAAACAAGCCTCAGAGAGATGAAGTTATACCCAGTCTCTAAAACCGTCTTAATGGCCTTTCCCAGTATGATGATACAGACTCCATATCATTGATATTTCAGAGGAAGCAGTAATTCGTCCATTACCTACTTCCACTGCATGCACCAATTTGTACCGAACAGAGTTCAAGGGGCATTTTAAACTCTCTGCACACACTGTAATAATGACCTTATCTCTGGCGCGATGATTGCATTGGGCTGATAGTGAGAGAGTCGCTAACAGCTTTTTAATGGCTAATCCATGAGTAAAGAGGCCAATCAGTATCCCCCCCCCCCCCCCTCCACACACACACACACACACACACGCAGAAAATGAATCCAGCTCAGTCCAGTAGCACCAGGCAAATGGATGCAGGAGGAGGATCATGAGGGGCGAGGCTCAGCATTGTTTCTAAATCGATGGATGCCATGGTCCGGAGGGGCAACCCGTTTAGGAAGCGGGCCAACACCCAATAATAGTATCATAGAATGTTTGACCCATGCAGGAGAATCAACTGTATTGAAGCCCCTGAAGTTAATTGTATGCCATGCGATAATTAGCTTCAAGTCTCGCAGCTCTTACAGTCAAAAACAGACAAACCAGAAGCTGTGTCATTTAAACAAGTGTGTGTTTGTGTGTGTGTGTGTATAATACACTTAGTATCTTTTCAGGGAAGCCATTGATTGTGCTGTTTTTCTCCATACAGCCTGTATGAGCGATCGTATTACAACCACAGCGAAGGGCCGGCCTCAGACCAGACGAGGGCCGATCCCCATAAACAACACACATGGGGGGGGGGGTTCTGTTTAAGGACGCACAGGGGCGTCCCACAGGGCGGCCACGCGGCCTCGTCCAACTCCCAACGCGTTAGCGGTGTTTGAGTTTGGTCTCGGCCCGGAATGACGCGTTGCAGAGGGTTTTAAATGGCAGGAAAGTAGGACACGCAGGGGGCTGAAGGCAGCGGGCTCTGACAAACGCAGCTTCAAATGTCACTGGGTTTCTTGCCAGACATTCGTGTGTTTGTTTTCTCCGCGCTCCCAAAATGACTCATTAAGGGGGTCTGACGATCATCCCTTTAACAGCAGGCCGGCCCCGCGCCGCGCTGATGTAATGTCCGATGACTGTAATAAGCTAAGAGTCGAGAGCCAAGAAAATAAATAAATGGAGGGGAACAAGAAAGACACATCACTCAGCAATTTTCCAGTTATTATTAAATATGACCAGGAGGCCATAATGCAATTTATTTCACATTCAGACCGGAGTGACCCAAAGCTGTCTGCCTTTTAAATGTAAATCTAAGCAGCGATGCGAACGGTGCCCTCGGTCGAAAAGAATGAAAATAAGGCCCGAACGCCGAGCAGCTTTTTACATCCAAGACCATCTGACTCAGAAAAACAACTTGACTTCTAAGTTTATGAAATAAACATGCGCTGCATTCACTTTCATTACTGTCCCGTCTTCTCTCCAGACACACAGGCGTCCTGTGAGCCTGTAAATATGGTTCCTGAGCAAAGACAAGCAGGTGGTGAAGGTATCGATACGATCGGATGCGGCTGTTTTATGCATTAATGCAGCCACTGAGGGAGTTAAGCTCCGTTGTTAGTATCTGCCAGTATTAATCACTCCAGCGCTGCTCCAACACCCATGATAACAAGGAGCCGGCGAGAAGGAAGAACCAACAAGCCTTAAGTGACCTAATTCAAGGACACCGCCTCTTACAGTGTCTTACAGGCCGGCCCGGCCCAAATTATCCGCTTCCCACGAGGGGAGCGACGCCTCCACCGGCTGATTGTTAATGGCAAGTCAGCGCTGTCCCCCTCCAGAGGCACAGAGCGGCTGCCTGCTGAGCGTCTCCCTGACAGCGGGGCGAACGAGCGGCGGAGACAGATTGAAACGTCTATATCAGCCTCTCCCTGCAGGCCCGCGCCCTGACCCAGCACCACCACCCCCCACCCCCACCCCCTCCACAGAGGAAGCAAGATGAGCTGTCCTGAGTGTTTGCAGAGCTCCTGTCATCACCTAAAAGACGCCTCGGGAGGCTGGTGGAGCGACAAGTCTGCTCCCCCCGTCGCGTCGAACAGGTGATACTCAAAGTATGACGAGCGCTGATACGATTTCTATTCTTAAGGACCCCCCCCCCCCCTCTCCCCCCGCAAGGTCAGCATGACTGACAGCTCCAACCAACAGCTGTGTGGCTGGTGGTGCACAAAGTTCTGCAACTATAGTGAGGAAACAATGCGCACACACACACACACACACACACACACACACACACACACACACACACCTTACTGTATGTCTGGCCATTTTTCTGCCCCGTTGCTCTCTGAGATCTAGGTGAGTTATTCGTGGGAGCGCCATCCATCTCTTCCAGCCGGACCCCAACCCGCCTCTCTGGGAGCGGCCCAGCCTCTGCCTCCATTAAACACAAGCCACTGATTACTCTCCCCGCTGCCTCGCTGCCGCCATTGTTCGGGAGCCATTACGGCCGCGCATCACCTCATTCACCACCCAATTGAAGACTGCGCAGGTACATTAGCGGAGCGCAGCATCCGAGCGGAACCATTCTTCATCTTTACTGTACGAGCGTGACAATAAACTCTCTCTCGATAAAATGAAACTGTGGCTGATGTTATTAAACCTAATGTTCAATAATAATTTGCTCTGACAGCGTGATGTGGAGACACTCATGTCACAGGAGGTTATTACTGTATGTTATTTAACATGTTGATGGGAACAATGGTGCATTGGCTGATAGAAAGAATCCCTTCCCTATAAGATACACCATATTTAACTTGCCCTTAAAATAGGTCAGCGTTCATGTATCTAAATTGAATCTCCAGCGTCTGAGTGGAGAGAAGGAAATATTTTGGGATCACAGATTGCTTTTTAATTAGCCAGCACTCTCATCTTTCCCCAGAGATAATAGGCAATGAGGAGACCATCCCCAAATGCCAACTGGGATGTTATCACTACACCCATTACGTTGTCACTGCCAATCATAAAAAAAAAACAAATGATCCCATTACACTCAATGAGCTGCATTTCTTCTGACGTACAACCTGAGAGGATGAGCTCCATGAAGCCCAAGATGAAGAATAATTAGTTAGTTGTGCTTTTCACACTCTTTGTTTCGGTCCATACTGGTCAGAACTGGTCAGATGCCTGACAGTATCTTAACTTAATGAGAGAGTGAGTGCATTGACTAATACTAACAGACGACAGCAAAAGGATCAGTCTCCACCGTGGAATGAAATCCACACTAACACTGAGCCAGTGGAGCCTGTGGGAAAACTGACACATTCTGCAACACGGACGCCGCCGGAGGAACCGACAGACTGGGAGAACGTCTCTCCGTCTGTTTACTTCACCCACTCGCTCTTTTACACTCAGCGCCCACAAATCCAGTGGCCCTGACTCACGGCAGATGCGAGCGGACAGGAGACGGGTAAGAAAAAAAAGAGAGGGGGGGGGGGGGGGGGGGTTGAAGAGCAATAAAATGTTCCTCTGAAAACAACAAACAGCAATAAAGCACATCTGTTTCATGCCTCCCCTAAGGTCCACTTGTCTACATGCATTCTTGGTGGAGGACTACCTGCCCTGGGCCAGCCACTGCTCCACATCCAGAATCAGGTTACAGTATTAGTTGTGAGAGTGGATGCGGGCCGCTGTGCTGCTGTAAAGCAGAGGGCTCTCACGCCTGTCTGCCTTTGATGTGTCCATCCATCATCCCGACCAGGCCTCTGTCTCTGCCTAATATTCCATATGGATGGGACTACGTACGCTTCCTCTCAGCCCCACCTCGTCTGCGCCCCTTTAATGAAACCTCCCTTGCCTTCCGTGCCTCACCGGCCCTAATGTTTTCACCCCTGCTTCATCAGACCCTGTGAACTTTCCTTCCTGATACTTTCATCTATTTTTGCTCATTGCTCCTGCTCTTTTTTCTCCTCCTGCCTCATTTCTTCCTCCCCATGGCCGGGACTCATGCAACTTTTACTCCCTTATCCTCCATCTGCTCCTGTCCTGCATCTTTTATCCATCCATGCTGTACTTATTGCAGTCTCTTGTCTGTCCCTCGTCTTTGTCCTGGGGCTGTGTCTGTTAATGGAGAAGGGGATAAACAACTACGCCATATGCTGCGTTGAAAAGTTGAATGACTCAGGAAAATCTTACCTGGTCGGTTGTTAATGTGGGCCAAGGCAGAGCTCTCCATTATAATTAGCCTGTATTAACGACACTATTGACGACTCATTAGCAAACCATATGTCACGTCTTCCTCCGCCCAACCTCCTGCACCTCCAACCTTGACCCACCGACTGGGTTCCGCTCAGCTTTTCCAAAGGGAGCTATTTAGTATCAGTATCAAAGTGCTTTGTAATTGCCCATATGCGCCATCTTTTTCTGAAGCTAATTAAGGCATTTCCGGATTAACAGACTCTAATTTCAAGCCTTCGGGGGAATGCAGCAGAATCCACGTGAAATGATGCTGCCCACTGGTGCTATATTATTCATAACCCACCGGCTGACATAATCTGAGCGGCAAACTCGTGTTTGCGCGTGACGCATGGGTACTTGAAGTGTAGCATCGTTGTGACTCAACTCCATTGAGGCCCGTGGGCAGGTTTGCGTCTTACCCCAGAACCAACACGGGAGTTTAAAGGCGCCACATGCGACGCAAAGGTTCAGGCGCTAACCCGACCGTGCCTCCTGGTGGCGTGCGCAAACACGCAGCGGTCTCTGCGTGACACCTTTACATCCAGGCCGTTACGCAGAAATGTAAAAATGGATTCCACCCGGTTATCAATAATAATTTTACATTACTTAATATGGAAAACATATTTGATCCAGAAGCATCCCGTCCCTGTAGCGGACGTGATTAGATGGGGGAGGGTGTGGCACTCGCGCTCGGAAGTGTCCACTGGGCGTTGTTCCTGTTTAACTCAGCAGTTGTGTGCGGGACACCTGAAAGTCAAAGCCGTTGGGTTTAACTCGCATTGCGTCTCAGGTGTAGTAATTATAAAGCTTCACTCACGGTAGAAGATGTACTGTGCGTAATTGGACCAGACTCGGTCATCTGCGTAATGACCGATGGAGGACGCGGTTAGGGACGAATTGCAGGCCACGATGTGGAAGCCGCTCTCTGACAGCATGTCAAAAGCCCGCTCCAGGTGCCTGAACTTGAGGTAGAACCTGCAAGTGTAACGGTCCGGCGGTCGCTCCGTGTCCCTGTTCTCGTTCAGGGCGTCTCCAAACACCTCCTTCGCCAAACCAATCCTGCTGCTGATGAAGATCCTCGGTGATTTTTTGGCTTTGGCGTCGCTTTGGCTTTCTCTGCCCCCCGCGGCGCACACGCTTTTGAAAGCGACCGTGATGTAGCCGTACCTGCGGTCCAGGGAGTACGGGGGGTAAAACCTCTGCTCGCTGCCCTGCGACGCATCATCTATGTCACTGCAGTACACGTCGTCCGGGAGCAGTTTGGATTCTTCCGATGCTAAAAGTTTGGCCAGTTCTGGCAGTTGGAAGTATTCCGCCTCTCGTTTTAACCTTCCCCTCTCGGGAAAGTGGTCGGGGAGGACAACCTGCTTGTCTCTGAGGTAATCCAATACATAGCGAAACAAAAAGCCATCTCTGTCAATGAAATAGCGGCCCCTGAAGTCCCGGGACAAGTCGTTCGAAGACCCCTTCTTGTTGGAAAACAGTTTCCCAAGTAAAGAACTCGGAAAGCTCGTCAAAGTGCCATAACGAGTGTAATACACCTGTCCGCCCACATTCAGCTCAATAACATCCGACGGGGGGTTCTGCACGGAGCCCTGCTCTTTCGCAGGTAGCGTTTTGCAGTTCTCGCTCATTTTTCCCCGCGGGTCTGTCGAGAAATCTCAGTCACGGCGCGAAGACGTCCAGGAAGTTCAGCGCGTCGGGCGCAGCTGCATGGCGTGGACGCACTCAGACCGAACGCGCGATCTCGACTCGAGCTGCAGTCCATCCAGCGTCAGGGCGAGCGGTCCCACGGTGCGCCTACAGCGTGTGCTTTAACCCAGTGCGTAAATATGCGAGTCCAGGTTGCATCCTTTTTGAACGCAATCGATTGTCCGGCATCGTGTTACACACATCCACTGCGATGGGACGTCAGGCTACTGTGACTTTAAAGACATATAGTCCTCACTTCACCCGCACGTTCAACAAAACGCCCCACAAAACACGTATTACGCGCAGGTTTTCCGTGGAAACGTCCTCCTCCTGTGTCCGGATTCTACTTCAAACGCACAAGTCCAAGATCCATTTAGGCACGCGCCCGCATCCCGTCATTGTGCCGCCGAGCGCTGGGATGCTGAGGCTGCGAGAGGAGGAGCGCGACTCCTGCGCGCTCTCATCTCTCCAAACTGCTGAGTGCGGAAACGCTTGGTCCAGCAGAAGGTCTGAGATCATTTCGCTCCAAGCTGTGCGAGAGAGAGAGAGAGAGAGAGAGAGGGAAAATCGTCCCGAAAGAAGTAGCGTCTTACATCATCTTAAAGGAAAATTGCATTTGCAGACGATCGACACACGGCGGGCTGATGTGGGTGCATCTGTGCCATTTTTCGTGAAATTCCGATCTCGCCACGGGCGACGTGCAGCTGGCAGAGGGGATTCAGGTCCAATGTAGTTTTAACATCCAAGCGTTGCGGATTTTAATCCCTCCTTCTAAGTCTTCACAGAAGCTTTCACATTTACATTTAACGCTCTTTGCTCACGCGCTTATCCCCAAAAGGCGGGTGAGAGGTTAGGTCCCATGCCGCGTCTTGCTCTAAGACGCACCGGCAGTGGCAGCTCGCGACCAGAGCTGGTGATCTACAGGACAGGACTATCTAAACGTCCATAAAGGCTCGAACGGAAGCTGGAATAAACGAGATAGTCCCACTGTGACTGGGAATGCAAATGTATCCCTTCAATGATCCCATTGATTTGACCGAGTTATTTCTTATTTCAGCACCATGGAGAGATCTTAGTCCACTTCTTTCACAGTTGCGTGATCTTTCCTCCTTCCAGTCTGGAAATGACTACAAAGTAATGTGTTCGATTAACTTGATGTGCTTTTCATTTTGACACAAACTGCAGGTTATATACAGAGTGAAATCCTTATTACGAGCACTTTATTCTGGATTATAGGAGAAGGAGGAAGAGGAGGAGAAGCAGTGGGACTTGTATATTATTGCTCAGGGTCTGTTCAGTGAATTTGTCATAGAGCCATCAGAACACTCCACAAAGCCAAGGGTGGAAAATCCCGTTTGCAGGAGTGAGATGCTAGGCTGAATTTAACGCTTGACAGTGCCATCACACACACACACACACACACGCACGCACGCACACACACACGCACACCATCTATGCTGCCACATGTAGGTCACAAGCAGTCATTGTTCATAGGTTAATGTGTGAGCGCATGTGTGTGGCAGAGGAGGGGACGGACAACATGCATTTAAAGGCTCACGCTCACCTGAATCGTGAGGGGCTCCTATTTACTCACGGCCTGTTTGTTTTGAAGATGAACTTTCAGGTCCCACGTAGCCACGGCCCACATCACTGGCACCGCTAATCTGGGCTTCAGACTGTTTTGTAGCCTTTGTTTGCTTTCAGGCTTGTTTGTGTTTTTGAAGGCCGGTTGTAATAAATCCAATGCTTTTATTGCCGCGACGCTGAGCGAAGGCGTTGGAGACGGGAGAGCACCCTTGACTTGCGGTTTTGAGGAGGCAGCGGTCACGCTTTACCCTGTTAATTCAGAGTATATTGTGCCGGAGAGGGGTTGCTAAGCAGCCACGGGGGACTGAGTGGGATTCAAACAGAGGGGATTTGGAGCTACAATGAGCATACCACTGCTCTCTTTTCCTGCAATGTGAGGTTTCGCTCTTGGGTTAAACACAATAATGTCATATTTTGTATAATATGTAATTTTAGCCTTGAAATAGGGTTCATGATCTAAATTATTCTACAGAGCTCAGATTGATTCATCAACTTCCTTCTTATGTGGGTGACAAGTGACTTTGAGTAGCCGTTGCTTAGGGATGACTCTCTCCCCATATGTGCTATAAACACTGTTTCTTATTCATATCACTCACGCTGCTATTATAGCCCATTTCCCTGCCTCCTGCCTTTTATTTCCTGTTCGTGCGCTACTCCCAGGTTAGATTCTATCTTTTGGAAGGGCTTGAATTTCATGCAACTTCAGCATGAATAATGTAAGACAATATGAGCCCCAGCTGAGAGTGAAGTAAGAAATTCGGCATGGGCTGTAACATTAAATTGACAGCTGCGGGTTCTGCAAGCTTAAGAATAACTAATGTTTAATATGGGCTGTGCCAAAATACTTTTTGACATCCTGAAGAAGAGTGGCTTTCTTTGCACGGTAATAAACATATAGAATGAGGATAAATTTCAACAATGTGCACGATGAATCTTCTGAGTATGGTGCGCATATTATATATTTTTCCTTATCCCCATGCACATATTATTATCATGATTTTAGTGTATTTCCTTTTTTAATTCGAGACAGATATTAGATTAATCAAATGTTAACTAAGTTTGAGTGTTAATTTTTTTTACAATACTTTCAGCATTAATTGGTTAACGATGGGTCACAGGTCAATAGGAGAAA
This sequence comes from Betta splendens, assembly GCF_900634795.4. Taxonomy (NCBI): domain Eukaryota; kingdom Metazoa; phylum Chordata; class Actinopteri; order Anabantiformes; family Osphronemidae; genus Betta; species Betta splendens. Next base: position 9,935,106 of record NC_040890.2, read on the forward strand.
ATGCAGCCTGTTGGTATCTTTCTAGGGGCAATACACTGTGTAGACAGTTGCAGTAGTAACTCTAGTAAACATATTTGTTATTGTCTATTTGATGAGCATGAACAACAACTAATTAGACATAATTTTAAAAGACTTTTCAGAAGTGCGACCAATTCTTTATGCGAAGCATGCACTGTAGCTTGCATTGCACAGCTAATACAAATAAACCACTGCTGAGTTACGCATCAGTCCATGATTGTCGACGATCGCGCCTGAGACTATTCTGAGACAAATGCTGACATTATGATAAGCATAATTTTTGTAAATGTTGTCAGGATTGACATTCATACGGTGTTTCTTTGTTTATGGTAGGTCTTTGTGTATATCCATAATTTAATTACAAAAAAGCGGTGATTACCGTGTGTTTCATTTTAAATACTCAAACTTCTGAGAGCTGCTCTAAACTCGTTTGCAGCGTGCAGTGACGCGGCGCGACCCGCAGGGGGCGCTGCGCGTTGTAAACAGACCAACCATGGGGCTGCTCGTCTCTGTTCTCCATTTTGTATGTTTTTCCTGGAGGTTAGCGCCTACTTTCCTAATGGCTAGCTGCAGGTCCCCACAGCTCAGCCAGTTCAATGCAGTTTGCATGACTGTTCCCAGCTAGATCGAACTGGATGACCGAGGACCCCCACAGGAAGACCGAGGCTGGCGTGTCGTCGCATTTCTGGACATGTAGCTCGGACGCGACGCGTTGAGTGTAACGTTGACAAACAGAGTCGAGCTTGTGTTGCGTGGTGTTGACTGCCAGTTTCAACGAAAACAATGTTGACAGACGACATACGGACACCTATCAACAAACAGTCGTTTCAAGGGTAAATATCGTTTCACTCACACACTATGTAATATATGTGTTAGTTAAACACGGCTCCAATAACATAACTCCCGTCACATTATTTGTGCAGTTAAACGGGCTGTTAGCGAGCAGGCTAATATTACTGGAACGAAACGCTAACTTCACCCGATAGCCGCATTGCTAACCGTAACCTAGCATGGCAAAAGTTAGCCGGGAGCTAACGGTAGCTTGTGTTGCGTTTGCATCAACTTCGCGGCTCCGTCCGCGTGTGGTTGCCGCGTGACGCCGCTTAGACCTTCTGACGTCGGGTGTCAAGCACCTCGGGCGCGGGCAACATTTTGTGCGCGGCGTCGGTAAACGCGGCCCCGCAGCGTTTGCGCCGCGGCGCGCCGCGCTCCTCGACCAAGGGCGCGTATGCGGGACGTGCCCGCTACAGTCCGGTCCGCTTGCTTTCTGCACGTGCCGATCCTCAACCCGGGTTAAAATCGTTACTGCGTGAGTAAGTGGCTGTAAACGGGGGTTTAATCAATACGGCGTGACGCCGGTGCACGTTGCGTTATGTCTGCTAACGCTCCCTGTCTCTATCCTCCCCCACGGACAGATGGATAAAAGCTTGAAGAAGGTGCCATATCCAAGAGAGGACCATCTGAGCAAACTGGTCTACACCGAAAGCCCTGAGCTGGGAGGTCTGTTGAAAGTGGCCCCTCGCAATGCCGTGTCCATCGCGTCTGCCGGCCCTGTGATCCTCCCATCCAGCCCGTTGATGCAGCCAGGAGAGGTGCCGAACGGCCTCAGCAACAGCCCCCTCCCAGAGGACCTCGCCTCCGCTTTCATCACTGCCACATTGCGGCCCTCCTTTGACAGCGCCGGCCCCAGGAGCCAGAGCAAAGTCCAGAGGCCCCAGCTTTTGTCCCACACGCACACGTCCACGGCACTAGGGAGTCAGAGCCTGGCGGGACATTTCGAGGCCGGCATCGGAGACCACACCCATTGCTCCATGGATTCTCTCACCGGGGGGTCAGATCCCAACTTCTTCCCCATGAAAAACGAGGACTTCTCCATGGATAAGGGAGACCAGGATCCAATCGACCTCGATCATGATTTTGGGCCGATTGGGAAAGATGTGGACGTGAGCCAGAAACTGGTCAATGAGAACACGCTGGACCTGCTCCAAGACTTTGAGCTCACAGGGTCTCCCTCAGATTTTTATGTGGGAGATGATGCCTTCCTTTGTACTCTAGGAGACGATTCTCTTCTCGGGGACGTTACATCGGAGAAGTTCGAGAGCAGCAATGGCAGTGGGGCGGTCTCTGTTGCGCTCAATGGGAGCAATATGACAAGCCCAGATCAGTCCACCTCTGGCATATCCTCGGCTTCCCCGCTGACCCCTTCAACTCCTCTGTCTTTATTGGTAAAGAAAGAAAAGGACGCGGGCTTCATCCAGCTGTGCAGCCCGGGAGTGATCAAGCAGGAGAAAACATCTGCAGGCCACAGTTACTGTCAGATGAGCGGCGCGTCCTCCGCAAATATGCCCAGTTCGAATCCCATATCCATCTGTGGGGTCAGCACGTCGGGGGGGCAGACCTACCACTTCGGAATGAACGCAAGCGGCGCCGAAGCGCAGCAGCACAAGGACCAGAAGCCCGTGTCCGGTCTGTTCCCCCTGGTCACCACCATCGGCGGCGCCTGCAACACCAGCCAAGGTCTTGGGGACGACCTGTTGATGCAGAGGGCCAGCGAAGCCTTCTCCGCTGCTCTGCCCTTCCCCACCCCCTTTTCCAGGTAAGCGACGGAGGCAGCGGCATTCTCTGGCGCACAGTTTGGTGTATTCTGCATTACAGTGCAGTTTTTCTTTTCACTCCTTGTCGGCCCTTCTCAGTCTGTCACAGAAGTAGCCACACGGTGGTTGATAAGGACATTTTGGAGCCAAAAATAAACCGGAGATGTGCAGTGTCTTCACTTGAGGCAGATCTGTCTCCAAGGACTTGGGGGGAGTTGGTTCAACAATAGGGATGAATGAACTGCGGCTTTTACTGAATGGTTTGACTATAAGAAAGAATTTCTGCCTGTGGAAAAGGTTCCACTGAAAGTTCTCATTCAGATGAATGTGTGTCACAGTATTGGATCCACCCGGCCCTACAAAGTGTCTTTTGTTCAGTTATTATTGGCGTCCCAGTATGATTTTATGGGTTCAGCTGTGGAAGAGCTGAATAGAAGATGTTCACCCAGCAGCTGTCTGCCAGAATCCAACATCGTAGGGGCCTGTTTGTGTGTGTCTCTCACACTCGTGACAGATTGAGTCGCAATTTTTAGCATAAAGCGATCAGATCAAAATGGTCACGCACAAGTGTGGGTGGGATTTTACAGTCTGGTCAAATGATGCTTGGTGCGATCTTCACAATCTCCCCCTCACTGTAATGTCTGGGCACGAGCAGTTGAAAAGAAACACAACATACAACTCACAAATGGCTTTAATCCTGTCATTTAACTGATGTGTGTCAGTTTAAACAGGATCTTGTGCACATAGTCTGAACCTTGATGATGGTATGCATTTGGGTCTATGGCTGTTTACATTTGGGCTTATCAAAGTGTAAACTTAGCGTTTCTCATGTGTGTGTGTCTGCCTAGTGAGTAGGAGTTTGTTTTTTTTGTGGTGGATCTCCGCCTCAACCTGTATGACATTCAGCGGCTAGAAATCAACTGAAGGCCTGCTTGCGGTGGATCTGTGGTTGTGAGGCGGTTGGCGTCAGGTCACCATATCCTCCAGTTTCTCACGCAATGGTGCCGTTTGTGCTTCCTGCTCTGGCGTCACTACTGATCTGCAGTGTTGTGAGTGTTGCCTCGCTCCGAGCACGTCCTTTTCAACGTAGCTGCCGCCGCCACGCGGCTTTTCATTTTTCTGTGACTTCTCTGTTCATTGACTGCTTCACAGTTTCCCAAAATGACTCGGTTTAACAGTGTGACTCATCGACCGGTTTTCAAACGAGACGAGGAATGTTTCACCCTGAGAAAAAGTCCGCTTTGTTCCAACTCACACACCCTCATCATATGATTACATGTTTTGATGTGACGTGACCTGATTTACACTGCGTTTGCCGAAAGGAACAACCTGCTTGGAAAGACGGGAAAGGCGGATGATTTTTTGTGGTAGATGATCTCAAAGCTCCTGTTGAAGGACTGTATTATGTAACTCCGTGAAGTCGAGTGCTGTGGCAGCTGAGACAGCCTGACATTCTCCTCCTAAAGGCTTCTTCAGTTCTATTATATGACCTTTGTTTTCAGCATGGCATTTCCTGCCCCACAGTGTATAGTCCAGTTTATGGGTTAAGTGTAATTACTTGGACTTGGACTTAGTTTTATTGCTGTTTGATTAAAACCGTTGTGCACATATGATCTATAAAAACATTCTAATTGTACACTGTCCCTGGAGTTTCTTGGAGGCATTTTACTTAATTGTTTGCAGGAGCAATAAAACTGGTTTTGTGAACAGCACTGTTCTCACACACAGGCATGTTTGCTGTTTGTAGTCCTCACATGTTCTGTATACAGTGTTTAAAGAAAGAGATGCAGCCATTCGTCGCGGTATGACCAGCGCCGTGAGCCTCCTACCGCCTGACTCCTAATAATATGTAGATACCACCATGCAGTTTGCGACCTGCTGGCCCACAGCCTGCTGTGCAGAGCGAGGCACGCTAAATAGAGTAGTGCCTGAACAAGTCCAACAACAAATCTGACTGTCTTCACCAAGGTGGTAAAACTCCAGGGAATGTCACATATGGGAAGACTGAGTCAGCTTTGGAAGCTGACTCACCGCTGAACAGAGTACGTATAAATAGAGAGAGTTTTCCTCCGTAGAACCGGTGCGCGTCCTGCGTCCACGTTTGCCTTTTAGAACCCTGAGTAAGAGCTGGAACGCTCTCCACGGAACCGCCGGCGCCGCTGTGCTTCCCAGCCTCAGGCCGCGCGTCACACTGCACGACTTTGTAGTAGAACTGTGTTTTCACAGCCTGGTTACACGAGCACTTTGTGCTTCTTAGTCCATTTATGTAGAGTCATGTATATATTTATAAGGGGTTTATATTTAGTGCATGCACACCCTCAGCTCTGTTTCAGTGTAATCTCTGGTCAGCGTTGCTCCTCGGTTGCTCTGACACACCCCTCACCACTCTCTCCCTTTGTTTGTCGTCTTTTCCTCTCTCACTCTTCTGCCCCTCTTCCTCCACCGCAGGCGCTCGAGGCCCCTCGGCCCGCGGTGGAGGATGACCTCTGCTGTACTTTTGCTCGCGCGTGACGCTGGCGTTTCATATCTCGGTGCGAGAGTGTGTAGGAGTGCACATGTGTGTGCATGTGGGTGTGCCCTGCGTGCCTTGCTAGTCAGGTGGACTACAGAGCGCCGCCGCCAAGCTCTCACTCTCCTGACCTACTTTTAGTCTCGACTCCGCGCAGCTGGCGCCGATTGAACGCAGCAGATCAAATGCCAGCCATTCCAGTTACTTTGGTTATTATTGCATTCCCCTGTAACCACAGTTGAGCCTTTTCTGCATTTAGTTTGTTGTGTTTTGACACTGAACAGGCTTATAGAAATTCCCCATATTGAGGTTAAGAGGGTAAAGCGCGGCCTGCGCAGTGCTCGTGCTCTTCTTGCTTTTATGTTCACAGTCAACAGATTCAAACTTTGGGAGTGGATTCTTCCTACATCTAGTTGCAAACACGTACAGCTGAAGATATTGCAGTTATGTGCACAGACAAGCCTCCAATTCATTTTACATGCCACCTTTACACACTAATGACTCCTGCTATGGAAACTCAAATTCTTTGGGGATATTTCTCTTGGGCTCATGGGTTAAGTTTCGTTTCCTGTGCTGTTAGTAGTAGATGCTGCTTGAGGCTACTGCTTGTGGCCATTATTAAAATTGTTTTGTCAGTTGCACAAGCAGGAGACAGGTACAATTTAATCTCATCCTGAATATTATACAGTATGGAAAATGTATTTGTTTGCTGCCACAGCTTGGCTTGTGTTTAGTAAGGGTGTTAATGTAATGTCAGTGTCATAATGAATATATACAGTCTGTTTTTATTGGAGCAGATATTTTCAAGGCGTGCAGCCCAGACTTTGGCCAAACACCAAGTCTCTCCACTCCGTCATAGAGGATGTGTTGTTCTGCATGTGTGAATGGTTTGGTGCGTGCAGACCAGTTCCCCTTTTCTGTTGGATCTTACCTCATAGAAGAGCACCTCCGCCTGCTCCTCCTCTGCTCTCTTTACTCGCACAGCTTTACTCAAGTTCAGAGGTTTGTGGTGCTGTTGTTCCATATCAGCGTCGGTGCTAATGGTTACTCATTCAGAAATCGAAGTGGACGCTTGTGCCATTTCGGTATGGATCCTTACTCTGTCATTTTAGTTCTATTCAGGGGCCTGTGCTCACCGCATTTAACCACAGACACACGCGGTTGAGAAAAAATATTGTTCAGAGTTTGTCTCTGGGTTGAGTGAAGTACTGTAGGTTGATACGTGACGCATTTATGTCACTAATGTGCAATAAATGCAACAGGAATAGATCCATCACACTCTTAAGGAAATGGCTAAGCGCTAATATAACTTTAATGGCTTCATGTGAAGGGACCTGACGAGCTACTTGTGATAAATAAGGCTAAAAGGGGATTATGAATTGTTAAGCAGGGCACTGGGCCACGTTTGTGAAGTGGATTGGCTCATTAAAGCCCACGTTGATTGATCTGTCCTACACACACACACGCAGTTGCCCTTCTTAGCGTACTGCTCTGGTTGAAGCCGAGGCCCTCGTCAGGGTGCCTCTCTCCCTCTGACTGAGCTTAGACCGACAGTAAACCCGTGAGGGAATGAAAGAACTTCCTGTCGATGGTGAGCACGCACTTTAACAGATGCCTTCAAAAAGAGGAAATGGACTCTCCCCCCGTTTCTGTGCAGCTTTGATTGTTTTTCTCGCACCAAAATAGACACGGCCCTTCTTTATGACATAACTATGTTGCCAGCTGTAAATTGAGTTTTGAAGTAAAGCAGCAACGCCACTTGTGACCTACTGTGTGGTTGGACACATGCAGGTCTAGCAGCTGCAGTAATTGGATTTAGAGCAGTAGCGTAAAGCCATAGTAAAGCTGTCCTGCTGACACTATTCCAGCCCCTGACATCATTATCAGCGCCCTGGGTTAGGTTCACCACCTCCACCCTCCCTGCTGGACGCCGCACCCTTGCGTCGAGCCTGAACCGCCTTTTGTTTGTGTGGGTCCGTACATGTATGTCTGTGTGCGATTGAGCTGTCAGAGGCAGTGCCCTAAATGTGCATGTCAGACAGATGCTGCTTACGTCATAACAGCGACGGAGCTTTTACATCATTTGTATGACCGTTCACTGCGGTTGCTGGTGTTTTGTTTAGATTTTTGACTGCATGTTCAGGCATGTTCCTTAAGAGAGTGGAATGAGGAATTGAGGAAACATTAATAACCATTCCAAGTAATAACTACACTGTAGTACCTTTTAGTTTGTCATAACAATTATTGGCAAGCCTATACATAGTGTTTTTTTGTTATTAGTACTGATTCTGCACTGAATCATTAGTTTAGACCTTAAACCTTATTCCTTCTTTTTTGAAACATTTTCCATTTTGCTGTCAGGCAAAGATGCTGTAAACACAGCAGACATAATCGCACATAATCACATAATCAAGAAAGTTGTTATGGCAGCTACTATTTATTATTAACTGAAGAACTGGACCTGGTAGCGTTGGTTGGTGGTGATAAACAGATATGCTGTTGATGGTGGTGTGCACCTTTCACGTTACACAAAGTCATTTGATTCATTGCTGATTTGAAAATAGCAACGCGGGCCGCGTTTAGCATAAGAGATGCAGCAGAGCACCAAGCCAATTATTATTCTGTCCATTGAGGGGGCAGGTGGATTGTGAAGTCATTTCACCTGCATCGGTGTAATAGAGGGGCAAGTGGACACGTGCCAGTGTTCCTACCGCTGCTGCTAGCAGAGTCTGCAGCACAGTCAGGTTGCACATGTAGTCCAGGCATTTCAATATGATCCCTCCAGACCAAGCACAAAAACAAAAATTTTAACTTCTTGCAAACTACCACCGCTTGTGTTGAATACAAACATGCCTATTGACCGGAGTGTGCTGTCAGTGGTGCTCACGCAGCTTTCAGTCCTGTCATGGCTAGACATCCCCTCCGAGGTCTCTGCCTGATTGGTTTCTAATCTGACTGCTCAATGCCCCTGGACTCTACGCTTTGATGTCTCACTCATGTTTGCCCGTCCTACTGCGCCCGCTGACTGCCGGGTCCCGTCCTGCTTTCATGCTAATTCTTTCATGCTGTTGAATGAACTCCAGTGTGCAGTGACATTTCAGAGCACATCACATCATATGCAGCACTGCAGTTTGTTTTCATTTCAGTGGCAGTTGCGTAGACACATGGACAGACGTGCACGTCTCCAGCTCAGTATCCCCTCACTGTGGGCGTTGTTGTTGCAGAGACCAGTGGGTTAGAAAGGGGGTGTGGACTCCTGGTGTAAAGATGCAGCAAGGCCTGACTTCCTCTAGTGGTAGTTTTGTAGAAGTGTCTAACTTTTGCATTTGGGTCTGGAAACATTTGAGGAAGAAGGGCTGATTTATGCCAACCACTGGATTTAAGATGCGACCACAGGTCTTCAGATATGTTCGCCTTAAAGGCTAAACCCACAAAGACACTCTCACTTTTTTTATGCTGAAGGCACGGCTGGGAAAAGTGGGAGGAACATATTGACTCTGCTAGAAAAATGTGCTGTGTTAATGGAAGCTCTGAGTTGTAAACTTGCAAAGCGTGCGTCATAATATGGGTTTGACCAATATGTGTGCACAACTAGATGATAGCACTGTCACTGCAAAGCATATTATTTCTGCATGGATATAAAAGACTGGCTGCTGCTGGTGTTTCTCTGCTTTGTCTCAACAATCTCATTCTCCCTCCAGTTCAACCACCAAACTCGATGGGGGCATCGGTACATCCACGGCGCAGGGAAAGAGCAAGGCTCAGAAAATCTGCCTGGTGTGTTCTGACGAGGCTTCAGGCTGCCACTATGGCGTTCTCACCTGCGGCAGTTGCAAGGTCTTCTTTAAGAGAGCAGTGGAAGGTACAAAGCCTCAAAGTTTTTTTTCCCTACTGATTTAGTCGTCATGGTTTACTCTAGTTCTGGTGTCGTGTTGATTTTGGGTGGATCCAAGGTCATCACATAGTGGAGGATTATGAAACAGCTAATTAGTTTCTCCCTAGATTTCTTACCACGGCTATGATGGTAAATAAGAGATTAATCTTCCTCATCTGCATCCCTTAGGGCAACATAATTACCTGTGTGCTGGGAGGAATGACTGCATCATAGACAAGATCAGGAGGAAAAACTGCCCCGCCTGTCGGTTCCGCAAGTGTCTCATGGCAGGCATGAACCTGGAAGGTACACATCAGCCGCACTGATAACATCTGATAGTACATCTATGAGTTTGCTCCTGTTTTCTCCTTACTTAACTCCTTCCTGCATGTTGGCGCCTGTTTGTTTTTTTTTCGTCTGCAGCGCGTAAAACCAAGAAGATGAACCGCGAAAGGCGTCAGCAGAGCAACCCGCAGGAGCTGCTTCCCCCTCTACCCGTGGAGACTCGCTCCCTTGTACCCAAGTGCATGCCTCAACTCGTACCCACCATGTTGTCTCTGCTGAAAGCCATCGAGCCGGACACCATCTACGCTGGCTACGACAGCACGCTGCCCGACACCTCCACCCGCCTCATGACCACGCTCAACCGGTTGGGCGGGCGACAGGTCATCTCAGCCGTCAAGTGGGCCAAGGCACTGCCAGGTTAATGCTCCACTGTGCCATCGGGAGTGCAATGCTTTCCATTTGTAGCTAGTGTCTCCAGCGCATGTAGAAAAAAAAAACGGCACAAAGGAAAGTCTGGGATGTTGCAGTTCTCACAGCACATTAGAAGCATGAATAATTTACAGACGTGAGCTAAAAGCAGGAGAGTTTATTTACTGTAAAAGTGCAAAACATTGTTGTTCTCTGTCTCAAACAAGGAATCACGTGGATCTGCTGTGTCTGGAGACATGTTGACATTTTGGCACATTTGCTACACAGCGTTATCTGATGGTGCTGGTGAACAAATATTGACTTTATGGACTGTTCATTTGGTATTTCCATCCTCCTCAGGATTCAGGAACCTACACCTGGATGATCAGATGACCCTCCTGCAGTGCTCCTGGCTCTTCCTCATGTCGTTCGGCCTTGGCTGGAGGTCTTATCAACAGTGCAACGGCAACATGCTCTGCTTCGCTCCAGACCTCGTCATCAATGAGTATGTATCTGTTTTCTGCCTGTGCTGTTTGTTTTGCAGAAAGTCGTCCTACTCTTAATACTACACTAACACTACTGCACATCTATTCTGCAGATGGATCATAAATCAAGTGCTGATTATCATAATGTTTTCCCCGTCTGTGATTTTTTTTTTCCCCATCATTCTGCCAACGCATCCATCTGCTTGTTTATGTCTGTCAGTGCTGCTCTCTGCTCTGTGCTGTGCGCGTATCATCCAAGAATCAGTGTCTGTCGGCTGTCATGTAATCCGTGTTTCGTCCTTTTTATAGACTTGATGCCTCCTTTTGTAAACAGCCTTGTGAACATAGTGAGCGACGTCAGCACAGCCACCTTTTTAGGGATGTAATAAGCCTTTATTTTGTTAACTAGCTGAAAGATGTAATTAAAATCTAATGAGGTAATTTTCTTATGAGTCAGTTGCCAAATTTAACTTCTGCCTATTTCTTCATTGTTTGTCATATTTGCTTTATGTTACTGTAGCATAAATGTTTTTTAATATTTAATTAACATTTTAATATTTAAATAGGAGCCAATAACTCTTTTTGATAATGAGCTATGTATATCTTCATTTATTTTATTTTTTATTTTGTCTCATTTAAGAAGAGGAAAAAAAACTGCTTGTAAGCAACAAACATTTCATAAGGTTTTGCATCAGCATGACCTAATTTTCACACTCAACATGATCACTGAGAAGACACCAAATCACCTTCAGACTGACTTCTTAACTTTCTGCTCTAACAAAGTAATTAGCTGAATTTTCACAAAGAACGTCTTAATCGAATCCACAAGTTGTCAACCACAAATTTATAAACATTCTTTCAACAGTGACGTTAAAGGGAACTGCTTCATCTTCCAGATGCAAAGGCTGCTGTACAGACAAGTATTTGCCCTTTAATAAGTTATGAACTTATTTGTTTTGTGATTTTTGTCAGGGAGCGGATGAAGCTTCCCTACATGGCCGAGCAGTGCGAACAGATGCTGAAGATTTCCACTGAGTTGGTCCGGCTGCAGGTGTCTCATGAAGAGTATCTCTGCATGAAGGTCCTGTTGTTGCTCAGCACAGGTTAGACTGGTTTTACCTTAAAGTCCATGCATCTAATGAATGTGGCACTGTGTATAATGTGTTTTATATTGTAGGATATAAAATATGTCCTTCCTACTTGGTCCTGGAAGTGTTTCATGTGAAGTATAAGTTTCTGCTGCAAACTTCTCTACACTGGCAAAGTACATTACCGTTTCCCAAATGTTGACCTTGGGTGTTTTCTCTCTCCTGCAGTGCCAAAGGACGGCCTGAAGAGCCAGACGGTGTTCGATGAGATTCGAATGTCGTACATCAAGGAGCTGGGGAAAGCCATCGTGAAGCGTGAGGAGAACTCCAGCCAGAACTGGCAGCGCTTTTATCAGCTTACCAAGCTGCTCGACTCCATGCACGAGGTACTAAGAGCCTGCGTGTGTAGCATCATGGTTACATGTAATCAGGAGCGGCCGATAAGACGTAATGGTGATCCTTAAACACAGTCAACACAGTGAATAATCTGGCTGTTATTTTTAGTGAACTGTGCTCCAGTTATATAAAGTTGCATTGGGCAGTTTTTAGAAAGTGTTTACATTTAGGTGCAACAATGACATCATATAATCTACCTAATCTTTCTAGTCCCATGTTTTCAGTCGAATATTAATAAAGACTGCATTTGTCATTTTAGGTGTGGAAGTCTATACAATATTAAAGTCTTATGTATGTCCCTGTAAATGTAGCAGTAATGGTTTTCCAGCTAAGCATTTTTGAAAGCATGGCTACATCCCAGATATGTCGAAGCCACTCCATGTGATGTGCATCTTAATTTTTAAAATAATATATAGAAGTGGAACAAGATTCACTTCTGAAAGAGATTGTGCTAAAGTCTGCACATGATAAAAGCAGGAAATTGGTATCAGCAGTTAGCTCGCCCTCTTTTCTAGTCCAAATTATATAAAAGCGCTGGTGGATTCCGACTGTGCGTGTTGGTTTTGTAGAAAATACTTTGTCAAAGTTGTTGAGAAAAACTTGCTTGACAACGTGCTGACAAGCAGTCTCCTTTAGATACTAACTAAAATCTGCCTGTGGTTAAGTGTTTCCAGATCACAGTTATACTGTCTGTATTATGAGATGGATCTTTAGACATATACTGGATGGATCTGTAGGCAGAAGAATATATTTGCTGATTTTAAAACCTATACTTGTATCTATTGTATTATGGAAAATGGCCTCTTTAATCAGCCAGTTATGAATAACAGAAATCAGTACATGTTTAGCTGCATGTAAACTTTGTTTTCAATTTCTTGCACCTGTTTTCATGAAACAGAAGCTTTAAACCCTAACTAGGCCACATTTAGATTAAACAGGTGTTGGGAATATGAAAATCACCCTCTGATATTTTCTCCTGTGTGTCTGCAGATGGTCGGAGGGCTGCTCGATTTCTGCTTCTACACCTTTGTGAATAAATCCCTGAGTGTGGAGTTCCCAGAGATGTTGGCAGAGATCATCAGCAATCAGTTACCAAAATTCCGTGCCGGCAGTGTCAAAGCTCTCCTGTTCCACCAGAAATGACGAGTCCCCGTAACAGACAGAATGCCTTAAACCGTCCCCTCATCATCCCCACCCGATAAGCGACAAGGAGAGCGCTGACGACGTGAGACGAGGGACATGGCACTTGTTATGTTTTATTTTTTAATTCTTTTTGAAAGCGACTATGCAACGTTGCGTGGTGGCTTGCGTGTCTGGAAGGAGGCAGACTGCGGACGTTTGTGTGGGAAACCCGACCGTGAGCTCACAGTTTGTTTCATTGTGCAGTCTGAGATGTAGTGTGTAAGAAAAAGCAAGAAATGTTTGTAAGATAAGAGAGTTAATCTCAGAGTGGATAACAGACTGTCTACGTCATCTCAGGTTTCTTACCTTCAAATACAGAGTGATCTCTAAAAATAGATAAAACAAATATCTATGTACAGGTTCTGATAGTATTTTCTATGTTTTCAAATTCTAACAGTTTCTACTGTTTTCCAGGTTATTGTTGTTGCTTGGAAGGTAACAAAGAATAACTAACATACTCTTAAGTAGGCTTTTAGACTGTAAGCTTTTTAGGAGGTTGTAATCATGTTTTGAATCATTTTAAAAAGCATATTTTTGCTTTAGTGGATACTTTGGACGTAATAAGCTATTCTTTTGGATTGTTAAGCGATCATTCAAAAGGTGATTTCTCCCACAAGCCAACCTCTTCCAGGTTTACACACATATACTATAAAAAGGGAAAAATATGTGCCTTTTTTGCTTCAGATATCATCTTAGCCGTTTTTATCTTACGTGAGTTTTAGCCCATTATACTCTACCTTCACCATATGCTGATTGTACTCGTCATGTCACACACAGATGCAGGTTTTTCCTTTTAACCTTCCATGGCTGTGGTATATTTAGATGCGGCAGCTCGGCTCGTCGTTCGTGCGTAGAAGTCCTCCTTTCGTTGGAGACCGAACATTCAAAGTCTGCTCTCTGTCCCACATTCTCCTGCGCAGCACACCCTCAGAGTGCAGTTCAAGCACTTTGTACCTTGGCGAAACGCTTTAAAGACTGTGAAGAAAGACTGTTATATAGTACAAGTCAGTTCTATACGATTTCGGATGGAAGCGGAGGACTTTCACTAGGAAATAGCCTTTTGGGGTTATTTAGCCCCTCCTGTCCTGACAGTGTGATAATGAAATGCGATAGATATGTGCGTCTACCAATCAGAAATAAAGGTCATGGTTTGTTTTTCTTTTTTATTCATTTTTCATTTATCAAATCTCCTTCCTGTTGTACCACACCTCAAACTAGATGGAAGCAGGCATTTGGACAGAAAGTTCTACTTTGTAAAACCAACAGAAGTGCAGACGACGGAATGTCCACGTTCTCAATAAGCATCTGCTCTAAGTAGTATGATACTGAAGCCTCTGTATTGTTGCTTTGCTTGTCGTGTGCTTGAAAGGAATTGTTTAACGTTTTGGGAAGTGTGCCTTTTTCCCGTCTGTTTCTGTAAGTTCACCAGCTGCTATTTCACATTTAGTGTTGCGCACGTGCAACTGTCAAACCCTCAGCGAGAGAGCTCATAGATGACTTCCTGAAACGTGGAGCAGCTCCTTTCAAGGCGCACCGTTTGTCTGATCGATGGCTTGTGTGTTCAGCACTTTGGATGGTGTGGATGCTGACGACCCCTGACCCCTGCTTCCCCAGTGTTGTGTAGCCACCTTGTCTTCATGTCTGTGAGTCTTGAGTACTTTTGCACGTTAATTGGACTGCTTGTGTCGTAGTCACGCCCCAATGTTCATAGCACTTCGCGTTAGTTACCTCAGAGTTGTATCGCAGTGAAAGTGGAGCATCGCTGACAGAGGGGGCAGGCAAAATGGATCCTTTTATTCTCTGGGAACTATTTCAGTGCCAAACTCCTGTTTTGTCTGTTTTCAGTGATGCTGAAAGTTGGTCAGTATTTGTAACTCAAGGGGAAACTGTTCCCAGAATTGAAACTAATTGATTTGACTTGAAAGGCGAAAGAGTGTAGAATTATCTGAGCTCCATTCCACTGGATTAAGGTCTTTGTTAGTGAGTCATAAATGTTGGGAGCACACGGCGCTCACAGACGTGATCATACAGAATATTGTAGGTCTGTCAGTTTTCTATTTTTTATAAGTAAGAACTTGAAATATGTTGCAACATTTTCGTTCAGTTGAAAATGTCTGTGAAGTATCAAAACCCTGACATGTTTGTGTTATTCAGGTTCTGACACGAGTGTGAACCTCAGTCGTTGAAAAGTCTAAGGATAATGCCGTCAGTTAGGAATAATTGGATAAATGTGTCAAGTGAACGAGTCATCACAGGTGCATTCATAGTTGAAACATGTCAAAATGTTCTCGTGCTGAACGAACCCCAGCATCAAATGTAAAAGCGCTCTTGTAGTTCGAAGCGACTCCGTGCTCAGGATTGATGTCTGATTCACAGTTTGTGGTCGTCCGTGTTTCGTTATTTATGTTCTGATAAGAACCAAAAAAACATTCAGTCTGGCTCCTGGGATTTCATACGTACAGTATCTATAGTTAGGGAAAGAAGTGAACTTGAACGATCCGAAAGTTTCAGGAACGTTCTCCCAACTTTATCCTTCGTAGACGCACACTGAAGAATACGCTGGTTCCTTTTTCCACTTTATTCGATCTAGTTGAAAACCATTTTCTCCAGGGTTACTTTCACATTCAGTCTACCCAGATCTCTGCTGCTGCTGCTGCTCTTTATTTCAGTATATATATATACACACGCACACAGACCGGCCCATATATATTGGGTTTACGTGCACAATCTAGTGATCGTGGAGCGTTCCCAAGGTTTTGGATCCCATTAGATTGTACATGTCTACCCATTGAGTGGCATATGTATCGTAAACTGGCCTCTTCTCTCTCAAAAATGTATCTCTTTCCACTAATTGTACATTTTTGAGGCGGAAAGCTGAATATGCAATAGAAACAGATAATCTATCACCATCACATGGCGTAATGTGGTTGCTTCCTTATTTTCTGATATAAGCTATGGGCATATGGGAGGTGGTTGTATATCTTTATCTCTGCAGGACAGATTTTCAGGAAAAGATCCACTTATTCAGTCCACTCAGACCGCATAAGAACAGCCTAATTGAGTTTTGACTACGAGGTGACCAAAGCGAGAACAGACAAATTTGAAATGTCAGCGTGGCCGAAGTAGCTACTAAAAGACAGATGTACAGTTATTGTTTTTAACGAAACATTTTCTACTCGGAACATCGTGACTTTGGTCATATTGTGTAATACTGTGAATAGGATAGTCAGTCTATTTCACACTCATACTGTTTGTGAAAGTAATCAACCAGCTTGAATCTAAAAAAAAAAAATTGCACTACCCAGATATTGTTTTAAAATCTATTTTGTATAAACATATGCAGACATTAACTTTTGACAACAAAGGGCCGACCATGTTCCACAGGTATACGCTTTCTCTAAAGAAGCTTTTTTGCTTAAAACCTGAATATGTACATATAAACCACTGTAAAAATGTTCTGTGATTGTCTCCAGATAATTTTCTATGCCCCCCTGTATTATTTCCCTGCTATAGTGTGACTCTGGTTGAACTTCCCCTCCATTGATTAAAGGTCGACTTGTATGTGTCTGTGTGGTACTTATCAAACAGCAACTGTATGCTGATGTTTGCCATGATGTTAACTCATTAATTCTGGAAAATGGAAGCCGCTCATTGTAAGCCACTGTTCATGTTCACAGCAAGCACATCATCCAATAAATGCGCTTTTCCATCCTGACACCTGCTTTTTTTGTGCAAGTCTCAGTAGCTTTTGTGTGTCTTTTGGGGGTTTGTGTTAAAATGACATCACACAGCAGATTTGGACTTTTGATGAGGTCATGCATTTCTGTATTGAACAACCTGTGTAAAGCAATCAGTATAAATATTTAACCCTGACTGAACTTATGTTAGTTAATCTGTGATTTAACCAATTTTAGCTTCCACTCAGGAAAGTATTGACTCTTTAATAGCCCAGTAATATGAATATATTAATACAGCGCTATCTGTGTCCTTCTTTACGGCATCTGTGTTTTACGATTCATCCAAATCTTTATTGACATCATGAATATTTGAACTGCAATAGGCCGAGATCTCACTCCACAGGCTTTAGGTGGATGCCAGGAGTCGGGGGCGCGCACCGAGCTGCTCGCGCGTGAACGAGCCTGTTCACCTGACCACTGCGGGGGGATTGAGCCCGCTGGTTATTTCCCAACCGGAACCGCCCAGAGTCCCCCCACCCCGAGCCGCCGAGCCCCCGAGCCGCTTCCCCCCGGACGAGGATGGCGGATGACGAGACGCTCGCAGAGGATCCGAGGATCGGGGACAGCGGCCTGGCGCCGCGGGACCACAGGCGGCTAACTCGGCTGTACTGCATGAATGGCGGACATCACCTCCAGATCCGGGCCGACGGGACGGTGCGGGGCCAGAGGGATGGCGGCGACGCTCACAGTAAGGCTGCAGCCCGGCGCGTCCAGCTCAAAGCTCGGGCCTCGGTGTGACGCGTTCAGGTGCCTGAACGCAGGTGTGTGTGCGGTTCAAAGAGCAGGAGGAGAAGCACGCGTCCGGTGAATTCCCGACTTATGGAAGAAGGTGGAGTGAGACGTTGGAGCCAGTTGGCGACGCTTATATGTTCACCTCGTAAAAGATACTGTAGTCATCATCTGAATGAGTCCGTTTATTGAGGTGCTGTACTCGAACTTAATGCTCAGCGTTTGCTTCCTTTTAAATCAGAGACAAAGGTGGTTTGTTCACTCCACTGCCTCTATTTAACTGCAAATCTTTCTGGATTCTTTAGATTCTTGCAAAACTACTGATTAACAAATAAAATGTACCAAGCAGTATTTAAAGCGCGCACACCGCTCTCCTGGGCCGTACAGTCCAGCCAGTCTGCCCTGAAGTGAACCAACCACAGCCCAGACTCATTAAAGTCCAACATCTGCGTGATCTGTGGCATAAACTGCCCATTTCCAGATGTGCAAAGGAATATCTGAATTGTTAGATCTGTCTGATGAACGCTTCAAACTCTGGACTCCTTCCGCATGCCAGCATATTTCCTTTCACCTTCTGCTTTCAGCTGTGTTAAAGATAAAGGCTGTGGACAGAGGCGTCGTGGTCGTCCAGGGAACAGAAGCCGGGCGCTACCTGGCAATGAGCGACGAGGGCACTTTGTACAGTTCAGTGAGTATCTGTGACAGAGGTAGATCATGAAAAGCTGTCGTCGTCGTCATGAAAACTGACTTCAACGTTTGATTTCGAACCCGACCGTAAGTGCTGTCAGCTCTCGGTGCTTGTGTGTTTGTGTCACAGCCCTCGGTCACCGACGAATGTTACTTCCTGGAGAAACTGGAGGAAAACCACTACAACACATATCAGCCTCAGAAATATCAGGACAGGAAGTGGTACGTGGGTCTGAAAAAGAACGGCGAACCCAAACTGGGTCCGAGGACTCACATTGGACAGAAGGCCGTGTTCTTCCTGCCGCGCCGGCTCCACTCTGGGGAGTGAAGACGTAAAGTGAAGCGAAAGCTGCTCGAGGATGCTTCTGTTTGAAAACATATTAAATGCTTCTGAGCCGGCTGAAGAGGTGGTAGAAGTGAGTCAATGAGGTCAACTGGCTTCTTACAGCTGATGCATGTTCGTTAAGGCAAAGAGCCTCTGCAGGTCTGTGGATGCTTTGTCCTTATTTTATTCAATCTATTTGGATTGAGTGCAACTTGGGTCAGAAAAATAATAAGAGGTCGATTTTAGAAATAAACTTCAGTCATGGAAATAAATAGTTTAACATCTAATTGCATTCATTAGGAAGTAAATTTCCAGATGTTAATAAAGTTTGCTGGACAATGAGGCCAGGAGAGGAATGAGTAACTAAAACCTGGAATCCAGAGCCACATAAAGAATCATCGTGACCTAGAAAAAATGTCAGAAATGACACATGAAACCCTGCTGCTCCAAATGTGTTGGCTTAGTCACCATCACACACAGTCTACGCTTCATTCAAGAACTGGGTGAACTAAAAGCTTGAAAATGCTGAATATTGCAGGGGAGAACTCAAGAGGAGTGAGTGAAAATGTAGGAATCTGCAGACCTGCACGTCACTAGTTCAGTAACAACAATGACAAATCGAGACAAGTCAGACGTGACGCATTAAAGGTGACATTTATTTAACACTAAACAACTTCTGTACAGTTTCATAACAACAAAACCCCAAGGTTTCAGCTCTACATCACAGAAACAAGCACAATGGGTCTGTATCAAAGCCACGATGAAGGATGTGGTTAACTGAGTTTGCTGGACCACATTAACATTCATATTAACTCGTTCCATTTAGGACTGTGATTGGATGGTGAAATCTGCAGTATGTTGACTTTACATTGGAAAACTGAAACAAACTCATTCCTTGTTTTATCCGTTTAATTGGTGATGTGAACATCTGGGTTTTTGGGGTTTCGATTCTAAAAGTGCACCTGCAAAGAACATTCTTTGATATAGTCGATCGCTATATTTTATAAAGAAGAAAAAAAAATACTTTTCCATTTTCCAGGTGTCAATTCAGTCTTAAGGCAAAACCCACACAGAAGTTATTTCCATGCTCTCAGAGAAGTTGATCCAATGTTAAAAGACAAACCCAGAAAGTTAAGACTCTAGTGAACATGACGCCAACTCCACTGATTCACTCAGGGGTCATGAAAAAGCCACCCCGCTAGATTTCAATTAGCATTTTCAGGACGCGAACCAGAAAACGTGCTCAAACACCCGTGAAATCGCTGCTGTCACCGTCCAAAGATTCCGCGTCCCCTCACCGTGAACCGAGCTGCTCTGGGGGTTTGTCACTTGACATTTGTGGCCATCTGGTTGATGGCCGCTGCTTGGTGTTTAATTAAACAGTGCAGCACCATCCAAGATCATATCTTTAACTTCAACTAGACTTCCAGTGTAGTTTTACCCACCAAAAAAACCTAAAAGAAAAAAATCAACCAGGAAAAAATCTAAATCTGACAAGGATGCAAAGGCTATACTGCATTTTGATCACATCCTAGCACGCTTTGTTATGACAATGCCCTTAATGACCAGTTTCTAATGACTGAAAAGCAACAGATAACACTGCCCTCTCCTGGTACAGAACAGAAACACCATTTAAAGCCAAATGGGCGAGTGAAAGCAGTGGTAATGCATATACTGGCATTTACAGCTTAACTAAAGCTTTAAGTGTATGTGTGTGTGCGGTTTCTAAAACAATCTAGAATATTCACAATAAAACCATAAAGTCAGATTAGTGCAGATTACGAAGTATGTTGCATGCTATGGCAAGTCTACAATGTGTAGACCAACAGGAGACTTTCCCTATTCATTGACCTTAAGGGCGGATGCATGCTTGTACGCTACCATCAAATTATATAAGGCATTACTTATACCATACAGACAGAAATGTAAATAGCACTTAACATTTGCTACTAATGAGTACACTGAGGGACTATTACTGTTAACAATTTCTCATTAATCAAGTTCCCAAACAAAAGAAAAATGGGTGATATAGTTCCTGAATATTTTATTGGGAGGTGTCTTCATCTAGAACTCGTCTGGCTTATTTCTCGTTAAGGGTCTTTAATTTAATTTTAACCTCTTCAGAGACTTGGTCGTATCCAGTTGTTCCACATCCAGCATCCTTAATTTTAAAAAGGTATGGTTAGATGTAAAAACCCTGCATTCATAATAATAATCTCTTCTACATTGAAGGACGTGTGGTACAGTTGAATGACCGGAGTTCATAATGTTAATATTGTGCCTTTACTCCCTTGCAGTGAGAACCTGCCTTACCTCTAATAGATGAAGAGCACCCTTGTTCGGGGGAGAGTGGCATAGGTGGGATCAGCCAACTTACGCACTCTGGAGTAGTTAACAAAGCCTCTGATGAACAGCATGAAGCCTAAAGTCCACAAAGCAAAAAAGGTGATCAAACAAGATAAGATGATTATCAATGTGTGATGTTTTTTCCTATCTATTTGTTTGAGTCTCACATACCCAGGGCCAGGAACACCCACCACAGCCAGTACTGCCCATCAAAGTAACCAGGAAAGTAGGTAGAGAACTGCAAATCAACACAAAACACATAATCAATGAAGTATAAACCCCCCTACAGTGCCCTAGCATCCATAGAGTTTTATAGCTTTCTGTGGTGAATAATTAGTCCACAGATCTCACCCTGACAATGAGAACCCATTTAATTAGGGACAGGCCAAAGCCAGAGATGGCCCCGTATCGACCAGCGGCCGAAGTGGTCAAACAGAACGACAAGAAGAAGCCAATCCAGTTGAAGAGGAATGCCACTGGTGAGAGAGAAACACGAGAATCAGTAAAAAGTTGTTAAACAAACATTTTCTGTAGTTTTTAAGTATAAAGCTGCTTGTTGGGTTATAAAATTCATCACTTCATTGTTGAGTTTTTTAAACATACGAGGTTAAATAAACCCGTCTGTCCAGTGTAGCAGTATCATTTCTGCCTGATCAACCTCAAATAATGTGTTTAGTCTGGTGTGAGGGGGTTTTTGCAGCGGTGTATTTAACAGCCTTTGTGAACACGTTTAGAAAATAGTAAACCAAACCTCCAAGATTAACTACACAACAGATGTTTATTAGGTAGGGAAACATTAGGATTCGGTTCCCCTCCTTTTCTGGTAGCCCTAGGAAGAGTCTCAGTCGGGCTACATTTCTCCAGTTACACAAATATTTAGGCCACTGTGATCCTGGTAACACCCAAAGCTTTAGAAATGGTTCATACTATTAGTGTGACAAGCGCTTCAGCATAAAACGTTCTTTGGCCTTTGCTGCGTGCTATCCTTCTGACATGCAAACTTTGTAAAGCTGTGTATAAACCCCGTCTAACCATTTGGTTACCGACTGGTCCTACCCAAAAATGGCTGAATAATGGGCTGAGATCCTGAACAAAGGCTTACTGAAGAATGTGAGCATGAAGATGCCGTCGTTTCCTATCCGCAGCTGATCAGCATCTTCAAAGTCATCTCTCGTGACAAAGTCATCCTCCTGCATTAAGAGCAACAAAAATGGCCAAACATCACGTTAACTTGTCATATCGAAACACGTTAGTTTTGTTGATGCATTAGCAAGTGACAAAAAACTGAATCATTGAGAGAAAGGTTAAAAAAAAAAGAGGCAGATACCGTGACTCTTCCAGGGACCAGAGGGATGGCAGCCTCTGCTTTGCTCCTCTCAGCCTCGTCATAGGAGGGCAGAGTGGTGGCAACACTGTAAGATGGAGGATTGGGGAATCGGCCTCCATCTTCTTTATATTCGAAGAAAGCTGCCAGCGGAACAAGCAAATATCTATTACATCTGACGGAGCACTCACGGCAAAATTTACATTAAAAATTGTATCTGACAGTGTTAAAAGGTATCAGCTTAACCAGAAGGTTTTTAAAGGGTAAGTGGTTCATTAGCATTAACATCCGGGTATGCTGACAGACAAGAATGAACTTTTCCTTCCTTCAAAATAGAGAACTACAAAAGCAGCCTGGGGAGGGGTCACAACAGGAAGCAAGTCATTAGTCACGTAAGTGTCCATTACTGCTGATGTTCTTTTCCATACAGGCAAAGATGGGCTTTTTTCAGGGTCATCTGGCAGCTATCCAGCAGCATCCTTTGAGATCTTCAAGCCCTAACAACACTGAACCACATCAATGTGCTTACACAGGAAGGGCTCAAAGCTACAACCACTTATGCAACATCTTGACCTTTGCCCTTTTAACAAGCGAAAGCATCAGAGAGCATTAGAGCATTAGAAGCATCACATATGGCCTTGTAATTCCTCTCTACACAAGTCATGTATATTTGGACTTGGCCAGCAGGTCTGACAAAATTATACTGTTATTGCAATTAAAAACATGATGAGACAATAAAAGCACAATATGGTTATACAGCTATCAGACAGATGAGAAACTAAACGGCAAAATAATTTTGTCTGAGTCAAGCCTGGACAGTACATACATACAAATATTCCTCCGTCTGCCCTTATTTTGAAATCTCGGTCAAAACACAGGTTAATATTAAACTGACACTGGCCCTTCAGTCTCACTGAAAAATACCCATTCCACCTTTGGACCAGACTTAACCAACAGTATGTAGAGTTTCCGCTGAGCTTTCTAACCTGCATTTGCTGCAGCGATGCTGCTGTAGGGTGGTGGTGCATCCTGGGCAGGACCATCCTGGGATGGCTGAGCTGCGTCCTCCTCATTAACCAGCTGCAGAAAACAAGTCGATGTCACATACCATTAAGGAAAACCTGAATTCTTGGCTGAAAGGAATTAAATCTGAGTACACAGATTTGGAGTATATGGTCAATAAAACCGTTGCTGTATGTCACGGTGTAATACACTTTGGATTCGAGGAAGCCCCTTAACGAGTCTGACATTCTTTGCTGTGTAATACTGTGAATCTCGTGTTTTGTTGAACCTGCAAACACCATCTCACGTTACCTTCCAGATTTGGTGTGTCACGTTCTTGACACGTACTGTGCAACAAGTGTCTGCATCTTTAACCAGTCCTCGTGAAGGGACGACAGACCAGATGTGCGTCTCTTTTATCATGGCCAATTGAAAGTAGTGGCGGATTCGGGCAGTCAGTTATAATGTTTGGACGGCGCACACACAGCAGTGACATTCTACAGCCTAGCTTTCCTGCCCTGTCGAGGCCAGTCTACAGGCGTTCACGCTAGCAGCCTTCCAACTTGTACAGCTGCTAAACGAAAACGAGTGTCGCGTGCGTTGTTGTCATCGTAGTTGCATATTTGACTTAGTTTGGTACTAGAAACTAGTTTGATAATAGCTTAGAATGGATGCGCTTCACCCGTAAACAAATGTCGGGCTCTTTGTTTTCTCGGCGAGAGGCTAATGTTGACTGCTAATAGCTTCGCTAGCAGCTAGCTTTTAGCAACATTTTCAGCAAACGCCCACCTACCTCCTGATATCTCACGTTGCTGTTTGGTTCTGCCATTGTGGATGAGGAGCGAAGTATTAAAAATGTCCCCCTCGCACTTCCGCTGCACAGATGCGTTATACAAATGAGTCTCGCAGACGAAGTCACAGGGGTAAGATTCCTCCTAGTCGGCCATCTCCTTCCTTCACCCCTCCTGACTGACTGTTGCTGACGCTTTTGCTGCCTTCAGGTTTTGTCAGAAACTTTTAACATCGGTTTGTTAGCAGACGATTTGTCACATTTTCTTCATATAAAGCTCCACGATCTAACGTTTCCCTTTTATTACTATTGTATTGTACAAATATTAGCATTACTGTAGCGTTTTACTTGCGTTTATATTGTAGAACGTTACTTAACATAATGGCTAATCAGTTGTTTAAAATGTTTGTTACAGTAGTAGAGCATTAGTTACGTTGTCGTGTTGTCACAACATCTTTTTAAAACGTACAATGAAATCAGAAAACTAATTTGCATATAATATAAACTCTAATACGAATCTGGATGTTGAAACTTACAGGAAGCACTTAAATGCAACTCCAGTTTTTCTGTGTTGTCATGTGACAGTACGATGCAACTAAAAACTACTTTCTCAAAGCACTTAAGAGACAGGAAAAGACTTTATTACAAAACAAAAATGCATAGCACAGCTATCAAAGTATAACAATCATCTGAATAGGTAAAGACCTCTGTGATACAGGCACTTGAATAGTAATATAGAGATTCATTGATTCCAACGATTAAAATGACTACATATAGCAATGCGTTTCCACCAGAACACAAAGGAATTATTAAGGAGTTAATTGTGCTTCAAAATGCTTCATTAACCCACAGCGTTGGTCTCCTTAGATCACTTCTTCTTAGATTCTGAATTAAGTGACTCCACCAGCTTGTTGTGCACATGCATCATCCCTAAAGAAAGAGCATTGATCAGTACTGTTGCTAGGACTAACATCTATTTTGCAAAACGTTGTCTTAACCTAGTTACAAATTGATGCAGCTGAAAAGGGTTTTGTATCTTGTTTCTTTAGTCTCACCTTTAAAGTATTTCACGGTTTTGACTCGCAGTTCTAATGTGGCATCTTCATCGCATACAAAAACAGTCTGTGGGTGCTGCTGGAAAGCAGATACTGTCCACATGTGATTCACGCCGTCCTCTATAGCTTTATATAAGGCAAATGCCTTGTGCGCACCAGTGATGAGGATCATGACCTGAAAAGAAACTGAAAATGTGACCTGTGGCCTTGATGAAAAGCAACGAAAAAATGGGTTCTGGTGTGATAACCCAACAGCTGTGCAACTCAAATCAGTGTTGCAATAGTCAGTCATCAATTATAAAACAGAATGTGTATGACCGTTTGTTGATCATAAAGTAACTCAAACAATCCTAAAATGTCAATATCAAACTGGGCTCCTAACCTCTTTTGCATCCATGACTGTGCCTACTCCTACAGTCAGCGCCATGGTGGGCACCTTGGAAAGATCCCCGTCAAAGAATCGGGCATTAGCCATGATTGTGTCCTTTGCCAGGGTCTTTACCCTGGTCCTGGAAACCAAGCTTGAACCAGGCTCGTTAAAAGCGATGTGACCGTCGGGTCCAATCCCTGACACAGAAACAGCTTTGTTAAAGACTGTGACAACAGTGGATAATAGGATAGTGAAATGGTCTATTATTTATGAATACCCTCCTGACCTCCAACAAACAACTCGATTCCTCCAGCATCCATTATCTTTTTCTCAAAAGCATCACATTCTGCCTGCAGGTCAGCTGCGTTGCCATCGAGGATGTGAGTGTTCTCCGCTCTTATGTCTATGTGCTTGAAGAAGTTGTTCCACATGAAGGAGTGGTAGCTCTCAGGGTGATCTCTAGGTAAGCCTGTGCATGGTTTTATGACAGCTTATTATGCAAGACTAGAGGAATGTCTTTACAAAACCTTTTATATGTAGACAATAACAAAGTGTAGACTTGCCTACATATTCATCCATGTTGAAAGTCTTTACATACTGGAAAGAGAGTTCTCCATTCTTACAGTACTGGATCAGCTTTTTATAACAACCCAAAGGCGTACTTCCTGAAACAAGCGGGAAAAAAGCTTAGAAGTGTAAAACAAAACAACAACATGAGAGGGAATTCATTTTGAGGATATAGGCTTTTTAAATTCATTGCTATGAGGAAGTTAGTATATAAATATGTTTTCTGTTGTTGTTTGTAGATCTATGCAGATAAGATGACAGGTTTGCTCAACATAACCCAGTAAGCACATTTTATTTGACATTTTAAATGTATAATACCACTTTTTTTATTAATGGATTAAATAGGTCTTGTGCTATGTTTTAGCTAACACACCCATGTGTGCAGAATTAGCCCAGTCTTACCTGTGGGGAGACCCAGAGTGAAGTATTTGTCTGGACCGGGGCCGAACAGTAATATCTTGTTTCTGATGTACTTTGCAGCCCACTCGCTCGCCTGGTCATAGTCATTGAGGATGATCAGCTTCATGGTACTGCAAAGAAAAACAGCGGAGTGTGTGAAGAAGCAGAGCCTCGAACGACTTGAGGACAAAACACACCTCAATTAGACTTTAGCCTCATCAAGTAACTACATCCTCAGTTACTTCGCATGGCAGTTAATGCATTGCTAAACGCGCTGACTAAGACTATGTCATCCTGACGCAACAACGCCGTGTGACTATAGCCTTCGGCGAAAAACACAGTACAGGTAAAAGTACTTCCACACGGATACCTTGAATCGCTGCAGCTTTCTATCGGAGCCGACGGCGTCTTGGCGGATCATGTGATTCCTGCAGGAGGAGGAAGCGCTGGACTCGGAGGTGACGTATCCGCTAGCTAGCTCCTAAGCTAATGTGGTAGCTTTGCTTAAAAAAAAATGAAGTGAAAAAGCTTGAGGACGGAAACTGGGTTTGTCGGACCGGTTTGCAGTTCTAACGTTGGTTATGTGCGACAAGAAGCCAAGCGGTACCATGTTTCTGGGTTTTTAACGGAGGTTCACTGGCCGGTTGTTTAGCAATGGTTGCTAAGCGACGCACGCACGGACGCACGCACTTGGATTTTCACTGAAGTGTCAAAAACCGAAATAAAATTAGTTTAAAACTTAATTCAATTAAAAAATCTAGCATGTGCTACACAAGAAATATAAAATCATTAGAACCCAAAGCCGATCCCAGAACCAAAGCTCACCTTGTTCTCGGTCCAGACACATCCACACAGTGATCAGGATTTCCAGTAACTTTATTAAAACCATATTGTGACACAGACCAGAACACTTACAGAGCACACAACAGAAATAAATACCATCATGTGTACAGCGCTCATCGTCAAACAGGCTTATTGCAGCTGGTTTTTGATTTATGTCATCCAGAAAGAGAGAGGGCATGCTATGTCATCAGACAGAGACACCATGAGGAGCTGGGCTCAGTGTGCCAATCACCCTGCCTGCTTTTGACTGTGGAATGCAGTTCCTGAAACCCTTCACCTGCTCCGATATACACCAAGCTTCTTCCTAATCTGAGGCAACCAGCTCCTGTTCAGCTTCGCTAAGGGAGGCGGTTAACGCCGCTTTAATCAAGGTCCATGTCAGGCTTGCTTTCTGTGGTTTCTGAGGTGGGGTTGCCTGTGCTCTCGCCCGTTCCCTTGTCTGCGGGTTCCTCCTGGGGTTTGTCCTGCCCGTTGACAGGCCCGTTCTGCTCGGCAGGCGTCTCCTCTTTGGGAAGCTCCACCTTGGGTTTGGGCTTGGTCACAATAGGGTTACAGCTGGAGAACAGCTCCTAGGAAATTACACAGGTCACAACATACAAATCGGGTCAATAGAGGGAAAAAAAAAAAAAAAAAAAAAAGACTGAGGGCAATAAGCATAAATTACGGTTCAATAGCAGCATAGCGACCTCCTTCTCATGCAAAGACCCTTACCCTTGTTTTTGCTCTAATCTCTTTGACTTTGACAGGAGGATCCACCGTCAAGCTCTGTTTGCTCTGCTGGTTCATGGTGCTGTTCATCCAGATCATGGTGTCGTTGGTCAGTTTGTCCACTTTGGTGACGTCTGCCTCATCTAAATGATCGTACTGTTCCTCCTGAGAAAGAAGTGAGATGGCTGCGTTACTAATATTCACAAGAATTTTGACCTTTTTCTTTTAAATGGTAAAGTTTTAGATGATGTTTAACAGTCTCTAAGCTTTACCTTCATTTTGTATGCTTCAATAAATTTCATGTACTGCTGAATTTGTTTCCCCAACTCCTCAAAAGCTTTGGGTCTCTCTTCAGCCTCTGCATACCTCTCCTGGATAGGCTGGCCCAGTTTCTGTTATCAACAGAATCAGAAGTTAGACAAATCCAAAACAGGGAAAAAGGGATATTACTCTAACAATAACAATAATTACCTTCAAATCTGCCAGTTTGTCAATGTACACCTGTTTGGGTTGATCCTCTCCATCTTCATACAACCAGTTTTCAGTGTCCTCCAGTTTTAATGACAAAGCATCACGGTCCTAGGAGTGGAATAATTCCACAATAAGTGAAAGACCAAACAAATCCATAATGTGTTGAATGTTCATGCATCAGTTATTTCAGTCTGCAGTGTTTTACTCACAGATTCACTGACAAACTTCTCCAGCATTCCATGTAGCTTGTCCCTCATCTCATACACATACTCCTCTACATTATTCTTGGCATCATTCCTCTCCTTTTCCAGCTTGTCCTGCATGATCATCTTGCCCTAAAGAGAAACCAAACAGTAACTGCCAAACATGCCGCGTAGTGTTTTAAAGTGGACAGGTTGACTTGTTATTTTGGTATGAAGCGCATGTGATGGCTGAGACATAGTTACCTCACTTTCTACGAAAAGGTTGAGCATGTCATCTGCTAGCTGCCACTGCGGGCTGTTTTCAATTGGAAGCTCCAACACCTTTGTTTTGACTTTGGGTTTTTTAGCCTGCGGGGGCTGGTCAGACTTCTTCTCGCCTTTGTTCTCCTCTGTTGTTGTCTACAAAATACACAACAACATTTTACTGTTTTTCCAATAACACAATATTATATGATCATATAAGCATTGCATTAAACTCTGTCAAACATACAAAGCTTAGGTTTTGTTTGCACTGTTTCAGATATGCACTTTATTTTAGCAGAATGTCTAAACCTATTGTAACATTTAGGGTTAAGATTTTAAAAAGCACAATGTGAGTCACTGTTTATTATCCTACCTCCATCTCTTCATTTTCACGTGGTGTCTTCTCTTCTGTTTCTTTCTGACCTTCTCCCTGAGCCTGTGCTTCGTCCTGATCAGTCTGCATTTTGCTCTAAAGAAGATGAAAAACAAATGTTGTTAAAACTATTGGTAAAAATGTACATCTGTAATCTAAGACCCATTGAAAAAGAATGAATTGTGAAAAGACCGTAAAAGTACCTCTGCATCTTTTTCAGTGGCCTGTTCAGTTTCCATGGGTTCCTCTGTCTCATCCGACTTCTGCACTTCGACCAGGGAGGCACTGGACACACTAAAGATGCCATGAATGTTCACCCGCACCTTGACTTTCACCTTGGAGCTTTCACCAGATGCCTGTGGAACAACTTTCTGGATCAGAAACTGACCTGAAGAGAGAGAGAAAAGGAGTGGAGGTAAAACATCTGTATTTCCATTTTGCCAACTTGGAGTATTTATATCTCCAATGGTTAGAAGTCACTAAAGGCAGGGACACACCTGAGGACTAACAGGTACCTTCACAAGATTGGACAATATGATGTCAATAACAGCTGACTTAGGCAACAAGCCCAAATCAAATCACATTCACTGCTGGCTTGAGACTTGTCAGGTGTGTCCCCTGCCTTCAAAAATGTAGTTGCTTACCAATAATGGGGTCAGGGTAGGGCAGCTCGTTAGGGCAATTGTAGTACGCTTCCAAAGAGAAAGGCTCTTTCCGGTAAAAGGTCAAGACTTTGGAAAAAGGTGCTGCATGGTTCTTAGGAAAGACCTCACAATCACTGCAACAATTGAAGTTCGCATATTAATGGAAGAAACATTTAAAGAAGACGCACAAATAGTATAGAAACAAACGTGTGGTGGTTTACCTGACACCTTCCTCGACAGCAGAGTGCCACTTCAAGGAGACGGGATAGGGAACAACATCTGTGATGGAGAATTCCCGAACTTTGAAGGCAGGTGACAAGATTGCACACTGTGGAGACAAAGTCACAATAAAAAGAAATAAAGAAAGAATTAGTTTGGGACTTAGTTTGCCACATGCTGAGAAGTGACATTTTCTGGTGACAACGGTACATGATGTACTGTACCTGCAGGGCACATCCTCTGGCCACAGCTTCATCAGCATTCAGTGTGGTGCTCAGCTCCTTCCCAAAGAATTTGCTGATTCTCTCCTTAATTGCTGGGATCCTGGAAGCTCCACCCACTATCTCTACTGCATAGATGTCGTCCTTTTTCAGTTCTTAAACAAAAAAGAAGTAGTTAAAGCTTTGTGATTAATAAAATCAAATTAAAATGAAAATAACTATTCTGATTAGGTAAACTGATACTGACTTGTACTCTCCAGCAGGCTCTGCAGCGGAGGCTCAACTCGGGTCAGAATGTCACCACACATCTCCTCAAACTGACCCCTTTACACAGCAAGGAAAAGAGAGATATGTCAGATTTGAGTTTTTAAATATAATTACAAAACAAAACAATTTCGCTTGCCTTACCTGTTCAGTTTTCCAGATACATCAATGTCATTCATGAAGCACTCGATGTTGAGTGGCAAGTCTGAGGAGTTGGCGCTCATCAGTTTTTTTAATTTCTCACACTCCTGGTAGAGCCTGACCAGAGCCCTGGGCTTTGACTTGACATCCAGCTTGTACTTTTTGCCAAAATCTTCACAGAAATAATTGACCAGTACCTCGTCGAAGTCCTTTCCTCCCAACTCTGGGTCACAAGCTGTAGCAAGGACCTGCAAGACAGGATGAAATTAGATATGTAAAAATAAAACAGATTAAAATTAGGAATGCAAAATATCTTGATACACACACACCTTGAGTTTGCCCTTGTTGAAGGCACACACTGATGTCTGGTATCCAGAATGGCCCAGATCCACAAACACTACATTCCTGGCCTTTTCCTCAGGAGCAGGGAGATCCTGTTTATAGATCCCATAAGCCAATGCAACTGCAAGAGCAATAGTTTCATTGTTAGCACTGAAATACACGTAAAATGCTTGACAAATCCCGATCTGAGTAGTGGACTTATTCATTATTGCAGAATCTTACAGACCTGCCGTTGTCTCATTCATGAGCCTCAGGCAGTTGAGTCCAGAAATCTGAGCAGCATCCACTACTGATCTCCTCTCAGCATCAGTGTAGTAGCAAGGGACCTGGTAATAATACAACAGGCTCATCTTTGCATAAGTGCTTTACATACATCTAAACTCAGTACAACTCTACGTGGGGAAATACATGAGGTCTTCAAACAGAACCATAACTTTAATAAGAAGATGCAAGTGAAGACACCTGTATGGATAATATAACGTGTGGGACGATTTTGTTCTTACAGATATGACACAGTCAGCCACAGGCTTTTTTAGTGCATTCTCGGCCGTCTCCTTCAGCTTGGTCAGCAGCATGGCAGTGACCTGCTCAATGCTGAACACCTTCTCCTCCTCCATGTACATCACCTACACAATCAAATTGCCAGAACAGAAAATGTTACAGGATGGTTCAAAATGAATGTTCTGTACAACAAGGTAAATAGCAGACAGTAAAACCAAACACTGTTCAGATAGATACAGATAAAGTTTGTCAGTGCATCAATCATTATACTTCCACTGTCCTAACAAGACTTTCAAATCCTCTGTTCATTCTAAAAGGTGGCACAGACACCTGTTGAGAAGCACACAGGTGCAGCCTCAGATATAGGTAAGTGTTGCTCCTTTTGGTTTTGTTGTAATTAAAGCTTCTACATCACTGAGGCTACTAAAACACTGTTTTTAGAAATATCGTGTATATTCAGGAACTCAGCATCTGTCTCAGCTGTAATTAGTACAATATGCCAAAATTACAACATATAGATTTAAGTGTCTTTGTCTCTTACCTTAATGCCAGCTGTTCCTGAAGGCATTTGTGCAATATCATAGACCAAACTGTTTTTAAGTTTCTGCACATATGGGTCTGAAAACGCACGGCCATGAAACCTCTTGAACCCCTGGACTGTGTTTTTGCTATTTGTGACGACCTGGTTAACAGAAAAATAGAAAAGCACTATTAAATGCATGAACTGACCATTTATGAGCTAATCGTTTGTTCGGTGAGGTCCTGAACTTGATGCGCTGCTAAGGGCTCCCACTCTCTCTAGGCTCCATGTGACCCACTTCATTGCACAAAAACATACCTGACTTTTTGCAGCTGCGCCAATGGATCGATTCCGGGGTCCAAAAGAAACACATGCTCTAGAAAAAACAAAAATTACAACTCAGATAAAAAAAACAACATCAGATAACCAATAACCTATTGTAAGCACATTTTACAGTGATTCTGTTCCATGCTATACAGAGCTGCTAACAAAATGGTAACTGTGGGTTTAATGCAGTGATAAAGTCCTAACAACTTTTCATGTTAGTAAATCTATACAATTTGTTCAGTTTTGCCTCGTTTCTATGAACTGTACATTGAATCGCTCAAGCCGTTTTGACAGCCGGGATCCACCGGCCTCCACCTTTATGTGCGAATTCATGCCTGCAGTACAAAAAAAAAGACATCACCTGACTGGGCAGATGACTTATTACAGTCTCCACCTTATCTCGACGACGTTGTCGTACTAAGACAGCACAGTAACAGTTTTATTATGTAAAGTGGTGCCAGGTTTTCTTTTTAGTCACAATGACTTCACTCAGTTAGCATTAGCTTCAGCACTCACATGCTGTTTCCTGTTGTGAAATCTGTTAGCATGCTAGCTAGCGCTGTAGCTAGTTAGCAGTATTAGCTTCCCTTAGTATTGTGATAACCAGAACTGAATTAATCAATTAGATGTTCCCGGTTGTAGCACAGCCACTATAGCGTTGGTAGAATCCTCAGATAACCATTTGACAAATGGTACTTACGGTGTACATCGATCGCTGTATTCGTTAGCGACAGTTTCAATCCCTCCGGCTCTGGCTACCGCTACATAGCAATTCATGAACCCGACGTCAAATCCGACAACTGACATCTTCACTAGCTAACCGAGTGGTGTAGAGTGCAGTATGTAATAGGAAGAACAGAAATACAGTTCAGCGATCAAAGTGACAGCAGCAGCTACAGTGGGGTACAGTCAGTAGATGATGATCCACCCTTGTTCTTGTTCCATGAAGCTGAGCTACAGCATGCGGTACGTACGCCGGCTGGTGACTGAACGCGTTCAGGAATCTTCTGTGTCCTGTCGACCAATAGCGTCCGACTGCAGAGCTGAACCGCGAGATCATGCGCCCCCCACTGGCCTGAAACCGCCACGACTGCGTCTTCAGGTATGGATCTGTCTAATTTCCCTGCCGCACACCCAATATTCATGGTCCTGTCTAGACGATGTTACCGAGTGAAAATTGGCACAAGCAACACAGACACGATTGCATTTAAAGTCACGCTTCTGAAAAATACTCAGGTGTCAAAGCTATAAACAATAGCTATGTACCCATGTGAGCCCTGACGGATATAACAGACCCTTTTGATTTCTGCTAACAGTGATGCATGCACAGTTCAAATACTACAGTAACTCGAGTAAAGTAAATTATACTAAGATCATAGCTTTCACTTCTTTTGAGTAATAATAGTTGTTTATTGGGGCATTGTGTCTGATCTATAATCAAAATAGTTTACACCAGTGTTCTACAACTATTATATAAACATTCAAAAATATCTAAATCTGCTGCTCATCACCTGTGAATGCTGCGTTTCCCAAACTGCACTAAACACCCATCTGTCTCACCCACACAAATTCTGGTGCACCCAAAACTTGCTTTCTGCAAATACCAAAGTCATGTTCATTACTAATTAATCTGCCCACTGTCATTAATGTTTAACATGTAGAAGAAATTACTACAATACTTTATTGGACCCCAAACTTGTAATTAAAAAAAGGGTTGAATATAATTAACCAAGGCTGATGTCACATAAATGTTTTCATCTTTATTGGTTGAACATACAGAGTTGGAAATACCAGCAGCTTGTGAAAAGGAGACAGGGATTTATTCATCGTTCTCATAGTCAGCAGGATTCTTTCTCTTGCTTTGCTCATGGACACTATTTCCCCAGGTGTATGTCACGTACGCGAGGATCATTGCTGCAAAAAAGATCACAAAAAGAATTAGAAAAAGAAATGTCAAGCATCTGAGAATCCCACAATCAGTGGCTCAATAAACCCTGATACAACCAAACAAGGTTGTGACCAGACCAGACAGTGGATTATTGGTAGATTATAAATCCCAATTTGGATCTACTTAAAATATGCAAGCACTCATACAAATCTAACTGTTCTGAAATGGCATGTAAGCATAAAAAACTTCAGCAAATAAATATCAATGTATATTTTGATCTTTTTTTAACTCTAAAACATTCATTTACTGTAAACAAAAACTCACGGGGAGCAACTTTGAAGAACGATGAAGAGAATCTTCTCCACACATTAGGGATTCCCTTGGAGAAGTAGTTGGCAAATGCCCTCTGCTCAAAAGGGGACATAGTGTATGTGATAATATGCCTAACCCTGGCCAGGTCTCCAAAGTGAAGCCCCATGATCTCCAGAGATCTGATCTGCAATGAAAATAAGCAATTTGCAAAATTATGCTTTAGTCCTCTGATTCTATTGTCACATTTTGAATAGCTGAAAAAAAGCAAAGCTAAAAAAATGGCTGTCTGACCAGTCTAAAAACCAGGGAGCAAGATGAGTTAGATACAGTAACCTGAGAATAAGACTGTCACAAGAAATGTTATTTATCTTTAATCTGCAAATAACATTTGACACAAAGATAAATCCAGGGATATATCCTGTGTACCAGGTATTGCAATTTCAAAATTACTGCTGTATCTCGGACTATGAACATTTTCAAGTAACCTCCATCTTTAAAATTGACTGGCAATAGGATAGTTGATCGGATTATAGTGTTATCAACCAATTTGAAATCTTAGTAACACGTTTAAATAATGAACACCCTGTAAAAGTTTCCCTAATTAGCGCTGCGTAATTGTTCAGACTAAACATTGCAATGACTACGTGTAGTAACACGGCTACTTAATTCTAAATCTATTGACTACGTATAAATTAAGGTGAAAGGAAATAACGTTAGCATAGATCGTGCTAGTACCCATTGGCTAATGCTAGCAGTTAGCTGCTAGGGTACAAACAGACAACGCATCGTTAACAAACGCGTAAACACAGTGACTTCATCGATAAATCCCAAAGCCAAATAACCTTCAACAAACTAGACACACAGTATACCCACAGCTAACCTTAACTTAGAAGGTGTAACTACAACAAGACAAGTGTTGAAACCGATGACATTGAAGCTCACCGTCTTACTCCTAGCAGTGTTCTTTAAAAAGGTTCCGTGTTCTTCTGTTTCAGATAAGCGTCTGTTATCACTCACTCACTACCGCCACCTGTCGGACTGGAGATGTTCACCAGCCTGCGTAAACCACAGCTTGGCAAATATGTTGTGCTATTTTACCAAATACACAACCTTTCTATTAAAATGTAACTGTAGTGAATTTGACTATCATGTCTTTTATTTAGGTTTATAAAGAATGTACTGACTTCCTGTGTCTCATTAAATAGAGTTTGATGTAGTGATCTTCTGATAAAGTGGCCACTGCTGTTCAGGATGATTGTGCTACAGATACTGATACTGTTTCTCCAAGTGTGCCCCTTTATTATAATATGTAAAACATGTCATAAGACAGGTTAAACCCAAAAATCAAAACTGTGCCCATTTTCATTATATCTGATTGGACTTTTACTAGTTGCATACAAAGAAACATTTATGCCTCATTTTTTATTTCCATTTTTTCATAGAACACGTCTACACATTTTCATTCTTTTAAATATCCCTGAGCACAGACACACACTGAATTCATTCAGTTTTATAAATAGACATGACATGCATTTAAGCACATTCAACCAGCACAAAGTCATACATATGCAGTCACTCAGTGACCAGAAGTAATAAATATACACCGAAACCTTGACAACTTTCATTCTGGACATTATGAAGACAGCCATCGATCCGACAGCTGCCCTTAATCCCCAAGAATAAAACGATATGTAAAAGGTTTGATAAGAATATGCAACTGCTTTTCATCTGTTGTGCAGAACAGGGCTACTTAAAACATGGCAACTGTGTTTAATTAAAGAATAATGACAGACCAACCCACCAAAAAATAAGTTAACAAAAAGATAACTTAAAATAAATGATACAAATTATATATCACACATTTCTTCAAGTGTGTTAGATTCAGTACTACGTTCAAACAGTAAGCTGAGGAACAGGATCCATTTGCACCTATTCTTGTCTCACCTTAACAAAAAGGAAATTAATGTCACATTTCATTAGCATAAAATACTTTAAGTAAACACACCTGCTCCAGGCCATGCACAATTTTATGAATTCATGAAATCACTGCGTGTGGACAGAATGTTTACTTTGATAATGAGGAGACACTCAGAATCCACCTGTGGTGACTGTTGGCATTGTGGCGATGTTCTCTTCAGCCTGTAGAGGGAGAAACCAGACATGTTGGCAGCTGCCTTAGCGACACGTGCACCTGGTTGCGACCATGTCTTCAAACTCCTTGTAGACGTAAGAGCCGTCCTCCTCAAAGATCATGACACTCAAGGGGCTGTAATGGGAGGGAATGCATGACGGCCTGGGCACAGAAGAGTCAAGCATCTCGTAGATGATGTTTTGCACCATGGTGTGGACAGGAGAACCATAGATGGAGCCCATGGTCCTCGGGCAAATGCCGCGGCAGTACCTGGGGTTGTACTTTGGTGGAAAAACAATCCAGTGATCGAGTTTGAGTTGGCTGAATCGCACCCTGAAATCATACAAGGCACAGTCGCTGGTGGGGAATTCAGAGCTCGGGAGCAGCTCGGGCAGGTGGATATCCAGGCCTTTATCGCCTCGCTTGCTCTTCTGAGATTCCCTTTTCCACCTCCCCTTGCGGCCGAACCTCTTCTCCGCCTTGAACACCATTTGCTTGTGAAAAGCGTTAGCCGCGGTGAATGACTCGCGACTTGCTTTGGCGCCGGGGGGTGAACTCTGGTGGGCGATTTTGTTGGTGTCACTGAGATAGAGCAGCAGAGGAGGGGACCTGAGGCTGGACTCCACCGGCCCCCGCTGCCACTCTCCTCCGGCTCCTTGTTCCTCTGGGCAGGTCACGTTGATGAGCAGGTGTATGTTGTTCTTCTGGAACTTGAAAAGGTGATGGAGAAGCGAGGTGACGTCCACCTCCACCCAGTTCCTCCTGCTCCTCCTCTCAGCGCTGGCTGTGAAGTTCACGGTGTGGTTGACCCCAGGACATAGCTGACACTGATTGGACCGCTCCTGCTCCTTGATGCTCAGGTGGCACATGAAGCTCCCGCGTGGTGTGTGGTCGTGATCAAAATGGTACAACAGGGCAGACTTCAGGAGCTGCTCTTTTCTTCGTACTTGATCAAGGCTGTAGGAAAGATCCTGCATAAAACTTTCTGAAGGAGAATGGGGAAACGTTAAGCACCGTTTAAGTGGGTCGAGAGCAGTGCACACACGATGACTGGCCAGAATATACTGTAAAAGGACTAAGAGATCACCTGTCAACAAGTTGATCATGTGGTAATAACCACTAATAAGACACCGGTTCAGTGACTTGTACCAAACATATATGGATATGGACACATCCAGCAAACTACTGCTATGATCATTTTTGTCTTCTTAGCAATATTTAATAATCGTTTTAAGATAAGATTAAGATATTTTAAGATCATTAGTTTCATTTTGACTAATCACCTTTTTGAGTCAAAACACACTGTCTCTATGTTTTTAACTTCATGGATTTGTCCGGGTGTCCTTTTAGAGTAAAACCTGTTTCAGGGACTTGTTTCAGGGACCATTTTCAAGCTCCACATTTCAACCGCCCCAGCACTGGGGATAAACACAGCTCACCTTTATAACTTTCTACAGGACATTCTTCTTGAGGCTTGATCAGCCGCACTGTGTTGTAGATCTGATTCCCGTCCACACTCCTCTGCACTCGGGAGGACGTCTTGTAAACCTCCGTCAGGTATTTCATGTACTTGTGTTCGGGCTTCATCTTCCTCTTCAGGCCCGGGTTCCACCTCGACCCCCCGTGCTC
This sequence comes from Betta splendens, assembly GCF_900634795.4. Classification (NCBI taxonomy): domain Eukaryota; kingdom Metazoa; phylum Chordata; class Actinopteri; order Anabantiformes; family Osphronemidae; genus Betta; species Betta splendens. The sequence continues at coordinate 9,973,256 of NC_040890.2, forward strand.
CGACAGCGCTTTGAGCAGCGGGGAGAAGATGCTGCCGTACGGGTACGGGACGCTGCCCAGGGCGTGCGGCGCGCTCGAGGAGCCGGCGGAGCCGCCGGCGAGCGGCCAGCCGCGAGCGAGCAGCAGCAGCAGCAGGACGGTGTGGACGTAACGCAGGGTGGCTGACATCAGCGTTTGTTTTGCCATCATAAACAACGAAACCAGTCAAAACGCAGACTGTCCGCTGAGAGCTCGAGGACGACGGGATCACGCACGTGCCGCCGCTGATCAACACGCGCAGGTGTCTGCAATCAATTTAGAGTCATAGTAGTTTTTCAGGGGGAGATATTTAAGACCGACATTCGGCCTGAGAGCTTAACGCGTGGGGACCACTTTACGGTGACATCATAGTTAATTTAAATTACAGCACGTTACATCCCAGTGCATCACTGGTTCCCATCACATAGTGACTCACAACATTTAAAAGGTTTCCAGCTACTAAACACTCTAGTCCAGGAGGTGGCAGTAAACATTGGAAATTGACATGTGGTTTATTTCAAACGAAGAAGAAGAAGAGGAGGAGGAGGAGGAGGAGGAGGAGGAAGGAGAAGAAGAAGAAAACTTCCGGTAGGTAGAAATGTTTCCAATTAAACGTACGTAAAACTATCTCACGCCCTATTAGTTTTACTTGTGAAAAGAATTTATAAGAATGTGAATAAGTGTGGAGGTAATTTTAAACTGTCAGAGAGCTACCTTTTTACAGTAAATGAATCCCTCAAGTGAACTTACAGCTGAGGTTAATATATTTAATATTAATAATAATACATTATATTTAGTGTGCCTTTCTAAAAACTCAAGGACACTGTACAGCAAGAAAGTAAAATAATATTACAGTTAATATGAAATTTTGAACAGGTGAGTTTTGAATCTGGCTTTGAAGACTGGAAGAGAGTCGATGTTACGGATGCAGTATTTAATTGTAATATATACTTGTTTAATTTGTAAGTTAATTTAGTTTATTCAGTCAGGAATTTTAGCTGTGTGTACAATATTGGGGGAGGGAATAGTCAACACTTTGTCAAATCAAACACTAGTTCAAGGGTCTGGTTATTAAAATATCAAGCAAAATTATGGACCAGCATCCATTGAGTATTTTACACCTAATAAAAATGTCTATTGTTAGTTTATTGTTAAAATATATTTTATACTTTACATTTAACATCTGTTTCCCATTTCCTCAACATCCACTTACACTACTGTTAATATGCTGTAATGGGTTTGTTTTTGTTCCTTAAACTACAGCAACAGTCATAGATAATAGCTGCTTTTCAGCATTTCATACTGACAGTAAGCACCACAAGAACTGAGATTCTGAGGCAAGAGCTGGTGGATAGTTGCTGCTGCAGCTACTGCTGTCAGGACCATTGGGAAAGCTACTTCTTTTCCTGATAACAAGACAAAGGGCATTGTTCTGGAACTCTTTTGCTTGTGCGTTCATTGTGTGAACCTTTTCATGTCATTAGGGATTGTTTTCTCTAGGTCAGATTAGGACATAACCAATGTTTTGTGAGGGACAAAAAAACTATTATGTTATTTTCATGCATGATGAACTGGAAAAGAAAGTTTGCACAATTGTTCACCCATCATGACAACAGCATTTGTTCTGATCTTAGCTCAAGTTCTTTGATTATTTCTTTATAAGAGCTAATGTCACAGATTATCCTGCTAGGTAATTGTTGTGATTCAAAATTATAGCACAAAGAGGAATACCAGTGTCACATTATGTCTTAACTGTGCCTTTTTTACCAGCAGTCCAGGAATGGGGCCCTTATGTCCCACAAAAGGGGGCCTCTTTCATCCATTACACGCCTCATTCACAAAGGAATCGATAAAGGAGGCATTCTTCAAACCGGGCTCTCAGTGGCGTTGATGTGTGTGTGTGTGTGTGTGTGTGTGTGTGTGTGTGTGTGTGTGTGTGGATATACACTATCACAGTCTGCAACTAAATATAAATTTGATTTACCTAAATTTGATGATCAAATTGTCACACGTATGATCATTGTACACAAAAGCAAACTGTACAATATAATGACACATTTTACACCAGTGTTTATAGGTTTCAGGTTTGGTCTAATTCCATTTTCTCATATGCTAAAGTTGTGAATCAAGGATTACATGACGTGCAAAATATTAACTACTTTTAATTCACTTACTTTAAATAAGTCAACTCTAAAATATATGTTAAATTCAATTTAAACTACATACAGTGATACACTGTGTAAGACAAACAGACCTTACATAGTCAGTAACTACACATTAAGTGCTACAATTAAAGTGATCCATCAGCAACAATAGTTTGATGCCTGTTTTATGTCTTACAGTTGGATATTGTCCATCAATGTCCCTCTCATCAGTCCAGAGCTAGCCTGGTTGATGCCTTTTGTTTCCTTCCAATGTGGGGCTGGAACAGTTTACTGATGGTGTTGAACCCCTTCGGGGGGTCTCTGGACTCCCCATCCGTCTTCTCCACGTACTCGCTCTCTTGCAGTCCTCTCAGAAGTGCTCTCACCTCGGCGGACGCGCCGCTGCCCAGGTAGTGGAACGCCTTCTTTCCATCATTATCCCTCAAATGAACATCGGCTCCATAAACCCGCACAAGCACAACCATGACCTCCGTGTGGCCGTGTATGGCTGCAATGTGCAGCGGCGTGTATCCTCCATGCGCTTTGCTGTTGACGTTGACGTAGGCGCCTCCCGTGTTCTTTGCGACGTCCATGAGCGCGTGCATCATCTCGCTGTTGCCGCCCTTGGCGGCCCAGTGCAGCGCTGTGAAGCCTGACATGAAGTCTTTCCTGTGCGCTAAGCGAGTGTCCAGCATCAGCAGAGCGTAGATCTGCCCCCACAGCCCCGCGGCACACTTCACCAGCCACTCGTGAGCTAATGGCTCCAAAGGCACTGACTCACAGTACTTTGAATCATCTGTCTGTCTTGTGGGCTTGTTCGGGGGCCTCGCCTGGGGAAATCCTGTCTGCCTGAGTTTCCCAGTGAGTGTCCCACTTATTAATTCATCCCTCTTACAAGCCGGAAAGGTTAAGTTCAGACTTGGCACAGTTGGTGCAGAAACTTTACTTCCCACTGCCATCGGCTTGCCTGTGTTCTCATGCAAATCCACGTGGGATCTCAATCCATTCTGAGTTGCTGGTGCGGACTCTCTCGGTGGGGACTTGACTGCGATGACCGCGAACACGGCTCCAGATTTCCGGGCTCTGCTCGTCCGATCTCCGGTGATATTCAGGACTTTGACGGTGGCTGCGTCCACACCGGCGTCCATCGAGAACGCCCTCGTGTTCTCCCCACGCGTTTGTTGGGCATCACAGGTGTCATTGGCGTTTATCGCACAGCAGAGGTTGTTGTTGTCCATGTCTGCGCGCATCATCCAGGCTGCGTCCGCTCGATGCGGAGACGTGTGCGCGAAGCTCGCGCTTCGGCTCGAGACACTTTCATCCGTCTGCGTTTCCGGCGAGCCGCCGTGCGCCGCGTCCCTAACGAAGTCCCGATACCGTTTCTTCACGACTACAAACTTGACCTCGTCGAGCTGTTTGACCACGGCCACGCTGTTGACCAGCCGCTTGAAGAGCTCCCTATTGTGCCGCTGTTCCGCGGTGTCGCTGCTGTTGATCTGGCTCCTGAAACTGTTCACGAGCTCCGAGTTCTTCGCTTTACCTCCGCGCTCCAGCAGAAAAGACAGCACAGCTTCCTGGGTTAGAGACATTTTGGGCTGAAAAGACAGACAGACCGCTTGGGTGGAGGCTTTGATAATCTCGGCGCTCTCCTCCCTGTTGTGCTGCACCAACCTGCTGCTTCCGGCGTCTCCTAATGAATTCACCCCCTTATGATAATGGAACCCCCCGTTACCGCTGGCTCTGCTGCCAGGGCCACACTATGCCTCGTGATTATTTTAAACGCGAATATAATATTGATTAAACACATTTTTTTGCTTATAATTTTACTAAAGGACTCATTGTTTAGATGATCCTATGTCGCAGTTTTAGCTACTTTAAAAAGTCACGTTCTAACGCGGTTTCAAATTCACAATTTATTTTTATTTAAATAAATTTAATTTAAATTTAATAGAGCTTATGAAGTTTAAAAAAACAGCTCAAGAATAAAAATAATATTTAGGACTATGACAGTGGATATTAATATGTGTCCTGCACTCAGTAGCTGCTGTAATTATAAGCTTTGCGCCTTCTGCTATTTCATATTCTGTTCACCTAAATCGTAATAAGAGTAATTATAGCAGTCAAGTGCGTTTTAGAATGAGAGTCTAACTTTTTATTTTAGGGAAATACTCAAATACATTACAGATATCAAACTGTACCACCACAGCTGCGCCCTGGAGGTCATCGGTCGTCTGGATCGCGTTGCTAGGATACGGCTGGTGTCCAGCTGTGGCCGCTGGACACACAGCTAAAAGTCCTAATGCTGTTGCAGTCTCCGTGACGCCGACAGTAGCTCCTGGTGCAATAAAAGTAAAATATATTCAAATTATTCAAAATTATTAAAAGTGAAAAGGCTGTTGTAAAATATTACTACATTTTACCTAACAACCATTTTAACATTTCTCTAACCTGAAAAGAATAACAAAACTGGTCTGCTTTGCATAATGTAACAATCATCAAGGAGTAGAATAAAGTAGATGTAATGTAACGTTAGGTTGTTTATTCGCTGTAATGTCGCCCTCCGGTACCGAGGGGGTGTTGCCTCCAAGTGGCCATATTGAAAACAGTGCGAGTCTGTCCCTTCGTGATGTGCAGAGCAGGTCTGCGTGAAGACAGATAATTCCTGCACACAGCCACTTCTGACGATGGCGGCCAATGACGTGGACGTTTTCGCAGTAAGTATAATGATGGATGTCTGATTCACTGTCCTTGGAGCGCGCGTGGAGGTGCATGGGAGCAAGGTGATAGGGATGCGACGCGTGTGAGGAATGCAGCAACGCTGATGCGGTAACGAGAAAGCCTGTCATCCCTAATCAATCGGGATAAAGACGGCTTTTCTGCAGCGGGTCGCTCGCTCAGTAGAAACGACGCGTCCGCGCCCGTTTGGATGAATCCGCGGAGACGCGCGGGGGGGAAGAGCGCACTTCAGCATCCGAGCACCTCGAAACGGCAAAGCTGCGCATCGACGCGCGGGTGTTGACCATGTCAGCACCTCTGACAGGTGTTCAAGGGTGCTGAGCCACAGAGGCAGGACGCTTCTGAATGAGAGGACGCAGGAAAAGGCTGAGTTAAGAGGATCGAGCACGAGCCAGATAGATCCAGACTCATCATGTCAGTGCAGGTTAAGCGTTCATTGGTCAAATGTGCACTTTGTGACAGTAGAAAGGCTTCATAGCCGTGTGCAGTGTTTAGTGTAATGGACCCAGATGGCATCACAAACTATGGGCTGTGAGTTTGGGCGGTGTGTGTGTGTTTGTATAGTTGTGAAGGGGGGTCATGGGTACCAAGGCAGCCAGCAGCTTGGATGTGCTCTCACCCTGTGAAATAGCATCCAGATAAAGAGCTCTTTGTGTGTGTGTGCCTGTTTGTGTGTGTTTGTGCTTGTGTGTGTGTAAAGAAAAGGAGAAACTGATGATTGTTGCATTGAACACATCCTGGTTCTCATGTTGAGCCTTTTGAAAGATGCCAGTATCCCAGGGTGTGTTTTGTATAGGAGTAAACCTCATCCCACACTATGTACACAGCTCAAAAGCCTTATTCCATTTAGTTTTCTATTTTATATTTGCTTAATTAATCCTCAAAAAGTAGCAGTGACAATTGAAAACATTATTATGTGCGCTTCAACTATCCCAGTGTAATTTGTGACACTCAGACAGAAGCTTTTTTTAGGCCAGACTATTTTGCGTGATAAGTGCAAGAGTGAGTTGACCTCATTTGCGAAGACTGCTTTTAGGCTTGAAAGCTGAATGCGGTGATAGGCTGTGGCAGAAAGACTTTTAAATCTTTTCCATTTCATTGATTGTTTTGCCTTTTTTTGCAGCCCATACTGGTACAGTATGTGGTTGCAATTCTGAAACACTGATGTAATGCAAGACGTTTACTCTAATAATATCTTTCTGCTCCAACCTCAGAATGAAGAAAAGCGCAGCCTGGAGCTCGGGGGTCACGTGGGCTTCGACAGTCTTCCGGATCAGCTGGTCAGCAAGTCGGTGGCGCAGGGATTCTGCTTCAACATCCTCTGTGTGGGTAAGTCTGAACAGGAGGACTAATAGTCCATATGGTTTTTGCTCCGTCTGTGGTCGCTTCATTTACTGGTTTTTCCTCAGGTGAGACAGGGATCGGCAAATCAACATTAATGAACACGCTGTTCAACACCACATTTGAAAACGAGGAATCCAGCCACTATGAGAGCGAAGTGCATCTACGCCCTCAAATGTATGATCTGCAGGAGAGCAATGTCAACCTCAAGCTGACCATTGTGCACACGGCGGGGTTTGGAGACCAGATCAACCGGGAGCAAAGGTACTAATGCACGAGCTTAAGTTTAAAAGGGGAATTTAGTTTAAGGGGTTCTGGTTATTCTATCTCCCCCGCTTCCACTTGCAGAATTTGGATAGAGGATCTGCCCTGATGTTGGCATGTGAATTGGAGGAGGAGAAAGAAAGTAGTGGGGTGACTGATAGAACGAATGCATTCTCAATAGACATTTGTGTGCTCCAACAGTAGGGAGCGTAAAACCCGGACGTGCTCCACTCAAGAGCTCGTAACCAGGATGCTAACTGTTCTGAAGGGAAGCACGTGCCAAGATGAAATCCTGCTTTTCTCTCGTGTCTCTGCAGCTATAAACCTATCCTCGAGTATATTGATGCCCAGTTTGAAAAGTACCTCGAAGAGGAGCTAAAGATAAAACGGTCCCTGTCGAATTACCACGACACAAGGATCCACATCTGTCTGTATTTCATCGCCCCCACCGGACACTCCCTCAAGTCCCTGGACCTGGTCACAATGAAGAAGCTGGACAGCAAGGTGAATGTGGCTCTGTGCATTCCAGCCCACTCACCTTTCACTCCACTCACTGATTCTGTTCACCCGCGCAGGTGAATATCATCCCTGTCATCGCGAAGGCCGACACGGTGTCCAAGGGTGAACTGGACAAATTAAAAATCAAGATCATGAGCGAGCTGGTCAGCAACGGGGTGCAGATTTATCAGTTCCCCACGGAGGACGAGGCCGTGGCAGAAATCAACTCCTCCATGAACGTGAGCTCTGCAAAGACACCGTCACAATACACAGTATTGTATTGTAATGAATGTGGCCTGGGTTCCTTGTTCTGGAGTGATTTGATAATATATATATATATTATATATATATATATATATATATATATATATATATATAGATATATATATATATATCTATATATATATATCTCTATATCTATATATATATATATATCTATATCTCTCTCTCTCTCTCTCTCTATCTCTCTCGCCGCGCGCGCGAGGCGCGCGCGCGCGCGCGCGCGAGCGCGCGCGCGCGCGCGCGCGCGCGCGCGCGCGCGCGCGCGCGCGCGCGCGCGCGCGCGCGCGCGAGACGCGCGAGCAGAGAGAAAATATTTGACTTTGTCATGCAGTCATATTGCTTTTGACACCATTAACCAAATTAGTTCTGGATATTTTATTACTTGGTAGTTTATAGTGGACATATATTGTGAAGCGTGTTGTTGATCATACTGTGTTGTAACCATATCTATACTCTGTTACAGAGTCATCTGCCGTTTGCTGTGGTTGGAAGTGTGGAAGACATTAAAGTGGGAAATAAGATGGTAAAGGCAAGACTGTACCCCTGGGGATCAGTACAGGGTGGGTTCACCAAGCAGATTTCATCAGCATCGTGAAAATCTGTAAAAATCTTTAGTCATATGCACACTGATGGAATATTAAAGCCTTTCTGTTATACAAAATACAAAAATAGTAGAATGATATAATTACCATTTCTGTTTTTTCCTGATTATGTGACTGAGCGTATCTTTGTTTTTCCAGTGGAGAATGAAAACCACTGTGATTTTGTGAAGCTGAGGGAGATGCTGTTGCGCGTGAACATGGAGGATCTCCGGGAGCAAACACACGCTCGACACTATGAACTCTACCGTCGCTGCAAGCTGGAGGAGATGGGCTTCAAGGACACCGACCCAGACAGCCAGTCGTTCAGGTGAAACCAGCAATGCCGCTGATGTTGTGCATGCAGGCAATAAGAGAAAACGTGTGTGTGTGTGTGTAAAAATTGCTGTAATTTGTGAATAGTTGTGCACATAGGATTAAGATATTTCAGATTGATGGGCCTTTATATTACAACTAATCTGAGTCTGAGCTGCAGCTCCAGAGAGTAAATACTAACCGGGTCCATTAATTGATTGAGCTCAACATATTATTTTTCTTAATCTTCAGCCTCCAGGAAACATATGAAGCCAAGAGGAAGGAGTTCCTCATCGAGCTGCAGCGCAAAGAGGAAGAAATGAGGCAGATGTTCGTCAACAAAGTGAAGGAGACAGAAGCTGAGCTGAAGGAAAAGGAGAAAGAGGTGAACGTCATAAAATAAATACTTACTGCATATGCTCATATCTGGGTTGTCTCACACTTGGTCCTGTCACATCTTCGTCATCCTCTCCAGCTGCATGAGAGGTTCGAGCAGCTCAAGCGGATGCATCAGGATGAGAAAAGGAATTTGGAGGAGAAAAGGCGAGAGCTGGAGGAGGAGATGAACGCCTTCAACAGGAGGAAGGTGGCGGCGGAGACGCTGATGGGACAAGCGCTCCAAGGCTGCTCACAGCAGCCGTTCAAGAAGGACAAGGACAAGAAGAAGTAAGTCTGTGTCTCTGCGTGTTCTCTCAGGCAACAGGATAACTGGCCGAACGTCACGCGTTCTCAGGTTAAACTAGTAAAATGTGATTAATGAGAGAGCGCCGTCATCCCAGGCGCCAGGTCGGCTCAGGGGCCGATACGGGGCCAGATTCAGTGTGACACTGTGTGCCCGGACACAGCAGCACGGCTCCCAGCGTGCCGGGCAGGGCCTGACGGGTTTCTCTCTGCAGGCTCAACCTGCCAGACTGCGTCTCAGCAGTTCTTTTCTTCACCGTCTCACTGATACTCACACCAACGCAGATGATACTTACACATTTAACATAGAACCGTGGCCTTTTTTTGCAGCTGGACACATGACAGTCTATGTCAGGACTGATTGTAGATGATTAAACTTTACATGCATGGTTTGAAAGATCCACAATCACAACACTGCCTCATTGAATGGCAAAATAAAAGACTCCTTTAATGGGAGCTACCACTGAAATATAGAGTAGCAGACTTCTCCACGGTTGAAGACAGTGTCAGTAACAGAATGATTCGACAGGAAGAAAATGATTTTAGTTCCATCTCAAACACTGTTTCATTCCCACTCATTTCATTCATTTTGTTTCCTTTTGTTTCTGTCACACTTCAAATCCTTCATTGTTTTTCCCCATGTTGTCTAATTTATTTTCCCCTTTCAGTTGATTTGTGGATCAAACCTCCCGAGAAATGAGGAATGTGTCTGCCATCAGGGTGAATATGTGACATGACTTTCTGACACTCTGTGTGTGGACTCAGTGACTGTGCACATATGTGACATGTGACAACTGTAGGCCAGAGTCTATATGTCTTTGGGTCTTTAATTTTTATCCTAGTGCTGCCTCTGCTAAACACACAGTAAAAGATCCAGGGAATTCCTCACAGTTATTTCACCTCTTGGTTTTTATGTATTTAAGGAAACAGAATAAGAAATAAATCTGTAAGTTAGGTTAGAGATTAATACTGAGTAAGCGTTTCTGTGTATTTATTTATAGAAGCATTAACAACTTGAAGGTTGAATTTTGTTTATATTTTGAGGTAACATAACCTAAGAACTAAACTGATGTTGATTTTACTCCATAAATGAGCTGAGTTTGTTTCAAAATAAAGACTGATCATTCACAAGCGACTGGCAGCAGTTCATCTGTTGGTTTGCTGGATCCCCTCCTGTTCTGTGAGACTTCATCACATCAACCCATAGTTCACCTGTTGTCACCATTCCATCTGGTCTGGTCGTCTGACGCCCCTGGTTTTCAGTGTTAATAATACATGTGACCGTGATGAACGACAAATGACTTGCTTTTCCTTTCCTTTTCGTAGCTTCTTTAGTCTCCCATCTGCGTGTTCCCTAACCTCAGGAAGGAATTTGAATTAGAAGACTTTCTACTACATCAAACGCTTACAGACTAATACTCAAGTTTGTTATTTTTACCCGTGACATAACCTTTTTTTAGAAATGCATTTACCATCCCTGGAAGTGCGTCACCCTGAAGACTTCCACGCCTACTAAACTCTCCTTTAGACTGAGCAGCGTTCTGTAGCATGGTCTCTGCATGACTTCTAACCTCCATTCCAGCAACTATTAATGATCTTATTGCCAAAATGTCTGTTTTGTACTAATGTGAAATCTGTCATGCCATGTAAACCTCGTAGTTTTTCACTGACAATTTACACTGTGAAATTATAAAGTGAAATATTATTGCTGTTGAATAGAATATACGTTATGATTTACAAGCACTTTAAATAAATTGTAGTGGAAATGCTATCCTTACCCATCGTCGAGGGGCGTCCTGTCATACACACGTCCATTTGGTGTCACTTAAAGGCGGAGTTATGAATATTTCAGTTTTAAACTGGAAGAACTATATAAACTGCTGTCATGAAAAACCCTGGATGGATATAAATAAATTCAGGATTTAACCTCTTGATGTCAGTAGATACAGTACAGAGTGGATTTGTATTGGCCTGTATGCAGATTTGTATATTCTCATGTAATAAAGAGTTAATTTATTGAAACCCTGTCTTTTTTGTCTATAAATCTTCATTTAGACAGAGAAACCATGATCCTATTGTTTTTATTTGGAAATGTAACCATTCACCTCTTGTGAAAACAAGCAGCCATTCACTCTCATGTTAGAGTTTTTAAGTAATCTGACTTCAGAAAACTCCACACAAAAAGGCACCAGACCGACTCTGACATGAGAGGGAGTCAGATCTGCGACTGAACGAACTGGAGGTGAATGACCTGCGGTCTCTCTCACCATCTTCTTTGGTTTCACTTCGGAGACCTTCTCTCTGGCCATCAGTTTACTGGATCGCTTCCTCTCAATTATGAAGGTATGAAATGCTGCAAATGTATGCATTTCTCTGTGCATGATTAGCCGTCGCTGAATTTACCCTCCATTTGGATTCAGCGTCAACATCGCATCAGCCAGAATGGCTTCACTGTGTATGACATGATGAAGCTCTACTGGAAGGTGAAGGCCCCCACAGCTCTGCGTTTTCTCCGCCTTCTTCACAGCCACATCCAGGAGCAGCTTGACACTGAGAGGTAAGGACAGATGGTCACACGAACCTGCAGGGCTGAACCGTGACTCAACGAGATTATATTTACCCCACTAAAATGTGTCTTCTCATATTTGGCATTAAAGAGAACAGTGGCCAGAAACATTTTAAGGCCAGCAGGCATATTGGAAATCATGTAGAATTATGGATAAGTTGACATGTGTTGGAAAAAATAGAAATCCTCCTATTCGTTATCTGTTTTCATTGTTTTATGGTTCAAGCAGATTTTATTTTTTGTCTTTAAATGGACTCAAGCTGAATTAATTTAACCCTATAATTACAATATTAATACGTTGACATTTGTACGGTAATCACCTCATTAATCGAGAAGGTCAGCAAAATTATGTTCCAGAGCTGCATCAGGGCATCGATGATGTCCTGAAATGTCTACATTAGTCCTTGTTGGCATTTAATACGAAGGTACATCATATCCCACAGGTGCTGAATTGAAGTGAATGTTTGTACCATGACTCCAGGTACTTTGGCCACACTTTGGCCTCATGTGGCTGGCCATTGTCCTGCAGTGGGAGGAAACCCAGCGCCCACTGCACCAGTGTCCTTTCTAACAATAGCTCTAAGAGTTTCATACCTCAAAGCAGTGAGAGAAACACAATAGAGGTCCCATCAGCAGCTCAACAGCAAAAAGGTCACGATCAGTGATGTTACAAGCAACATAACATTCACCACAGCATGTCTAGACTCTTTCACGCCTGTCACGTGTGCTCAGTGTGCATTATATGTTGTCCGTCAAGAGAGGGGGCAGCGGTGGACGCGCCAGTTGTGCTGTTCTCTTGTCACTGGCAATTAGGCTGCACGGTGCTGCGCTGTGAGCACAGGTAGAACTAGAAGAGCAGCCAATTATTCCATTATCCTGATGGAGGTCATATTTTAGAGATCTCCAGCTCCAGCTCTCCTGGTGTAACCGCTGGTATCCTAGTGTCAACGCCGAGACCCCAAGTCCTTCTGTCTGCATCTTATGAAAAATTGCACCTGGTGTCACTTTAGCTAAAATGGAGTTTACTGTGATGATTCCAAAGTTCGTTTCAACAGTGTTTGCATCTGAACGTAAGCTTAATGATTTTTAGTCCAAAAACAAGCTTAAACTTTTAATCATGGGGGGGAATAGTGAGATAAAGATTAATCATTTAAAATCAAATAGTCATTTGTTTTTGTTACTAATTTACTCAATGATTTAATGTCATAAATGAGTCTGGACTATATATATATATTATATATATATATATAATATATATATATTATATATATATAAATATATATTATTATATATATATATATAGATATATATCTATATACACAGCAAGATTTATATATATTAGATCTAGATATATAATATAGATATATCAATCTCTATGAATATATCTATATATCTTCTCTATATCTATCTCTATATCTCTATATCTCTATATCTCTCTATCTCTCTCCTATCTTCTATCTCTCTCTCTTCTCTCTCCTACTCTCTCTCTCTCTGTCTTTCTCTTCTGCCCCCTCGCTCATGTGTTGAATGTTTGTTGCTTTTTCTCTATACCTGTTCAGAAACCTAGCTCCAGCTGACAGAAAACAGATTGTGACAGGCTGTGCTTTCAGAATGTTCAGGTTACTACCAGATTGTTCCAGAAACCTGCCAGTAGTGTCCATTCAAGAAGAAAGGAATGCAGCTTATTGTGACCAGATCTGTTCTGTAACAACAAGCAGCATATTTTGGGTATTAGACATTTTAATAACTCTGGTACAGTTTTGTAGAAAATCTACTGGATATCTATTTGAATGTTTTTCTCCCCTTCTTTTTTTCAAAGTGGAGAATTAAGCGTTGGTTGGTAATAAATGTGCAGTTATACAAAAATAAATCTGACAGTTTCTAATGATCATAAACATCCAGAATATTTATTATTAATTAAAATGTATTTTGCGCAGTTTATATGATGTGATTTTCCTAATATTAGCTGAATTAAATGCAGGCTTTACATCAGGTCCCGCCTTCTTACAACCGATTGGCTCTCCAGCATCTATAAGGCGGGACATATTTATGACCAGCTGAAAAAGCAACCAATCGAACGCTCAAATTTCGCACGTCCTCCATTGACGACCAATGATAGCTCAGTTTTTTGGGCCTGAGCTCGTTTTTATGCCTCCTCTAATACTGAAACTGCCCTTTTCCCCATCGCCTTTTACCGAGGGTAGGGGGTGTGCATAGGCAGAAATCAACCTATGCTTAAAACTTTCTTTAGGGAAAGTTTATACTTACATCTTTTTGTGTTTTAATCCGCTACTCATTCGCTTTTTTGAAACACCGAGTTTCTTTCCCCCACTTAATTTTTTATCGTTTTGTAGGCAGTAACTTGAGCAAAGGTGAGTAGCGTTAAACCGGGGTTTTCTTTATTTGTCACAGTAAATTGTCACAGTTGTTTTAATATGAAACTAACTGTGCTGGTAATGATTGTAATACGCGTTGCTGTGTGGCGACCGCTCATCAGGAAAGTGTCATATAACGTTGTGAACTGCATTAGCTGGTGTTAGCGCTGGTAGCTAACCGTTAACGTTACGTGAAACTAACTAGTTGATGTTTTCCGCTGGTTTTCCTAAATCATAACGAGACATTAGCTTAACAATGGCGGCGTCGAGACGCGTAGTTTGGTCCAGAGTCTGTCGTTGTCGTCGTTGTTGGTGATGTTGTCATGAGGTTGTGCTTCGTTCTCCATTAGTGTGTGCGCAGGGACATGTCCCGACATGACGCAGGTTCTGTCCTACACTTACAGTCACACACACACACACACACACACACACACACACACGGGCCCTGCTGTATGAAGCCCAGTGCTTGTAAACCTGGGTGTTTGCTATAGTTTCATTAAATAACACGTATTACAGAAGTGTGAGAAGTTGTGCTGACTGTGTACGTCAGTTCCACCACTACCTGATTAGTCTGGTTGAGTCCAGTTCAATGACAGCTGTTGGTGGAAGGCTCGTTACTGGATAACCTACAAATATGGAAACGCTGGCCTGACTTTCATAATCCGGAGCAGCACGCAGCCATAATCACTCTATTCTTATTGGAACCGGGGTTATTATTGCTTAGCTGTTTGCATATTGTAGCGCAGATATGATAAAACAAACACATTATTTAACAGTTTAACGCCTTATCCAGTTAATGCACTGTACACTTGGTCTAAATTACTTTATTATTTTTGGTGTTAAGGGGAATCCATGCTAACTGCTAAATAGGATAGAGTCTGGAATTAGGTTTTTGGAACGTTGTGTAACTGCTGTTCTCTTGACGTAGTTCACACATGCAGGTTTGTAACACGCCTGACTGTTACTGTGGAGTGATTAGGTCATTTGTCTAACGGACCACATCACCCTTTTGCAAAGTCTTGAAATGCTTGACATGAACCAGCAGTGATGCTGTGTAGGTTTCGGCTCTTTGGCAAATGGTTAATTATTTATGTTGTATGCAAAGTCATAACTATGCTTGTAAAGTCTTTCATACTATATCGTGATCTAGTGGTTATCATGAACATTTCACAATTCTGATGATATGACAATCAGTAGAACTGATACAATCAGTGAAAGATATTAGTCAAGTAGGGATTTAGTCCAAAATAATTAACTTTTTTTTCTCACATGTCCAGATGATTGATACAGTAACAGGACCTGGAGCACAGCCCTTTGCAGTTCAGCTGAAGGCCCTTACAGATCTGGAGGGCCGATACCAACCAAAGCTGAGTGGTTTGAGGCTGATTGAGGGAGCCCAAGACAATGGCCTCAGGATGACCACTAGACTGAGGGAGCTGGAAGTGAAGGACCTGCTGTCTCTGACCAGGTTCTTTGGTTTCAGTTCTGAGACCTTCTCCCTGGCCATCAGCTTGTTGGATCGGTTCCTCTCAGTAATGAAGGTGTGTATGCTATAATGCTACAAATGTACATGTAACTGTGAATGATTAGTCATCAGTCAAACTGTTTTTTTTTTTTTGTTTTTTTTGGTAAATCTTATCCTTCCGTCTTATTTAGATTCAACCAAAGCACCTGTCCTGTGTGGGCCTCTGCTGCTTCTACATTGCTGTGAAGTCCTCAGAGGAGGAGAAAAATGTGCCTCTGGCCAACGACCTGATCCGCATCAGCCAGAATCGCTTCACTGTGTCTGACATGATGAGGATGGAGAAGATCATCATGGAGAAGCTCTACTGGAAGGTGAAGGCCCCCACAGCTCTGCGTTTTCTCCGCCTTCTTCACAGCCACATCCAGGAGCAGCTTGACACGGAGAGGTAAGGACAGATGGTCACACGAACCTGCAGGGCTGAACCGTGACTCAACGAGATTATATTTACCCCACTAAAATGTGTCTTCTCATATTTGGCATTAAAGAGAACAGTGGCCAGAAATATTTTAAGGCCATCAGGCACATTGGAAATCATGTAGAATTATGGATAAGTTGACATGTGTTGGAAAACATAGAAATCCTCCTGTTCATTATTTGTTTTCATTGTTTTATGCTTTAAACAGTTGAATTATTTGTTTATTGTCTCTTAAAAAAATTCACTAAGTCAATTTAATTGTATTGGGCTGTGCAAAAAACTATCTAATGTGATGAGTTAAAGTAAAAGAAATTTATTTTTACAGTAAGATGATCCTGAGTCTTGAGAGGCTGGAGTCTCAGCTGAAGGCCTGTCACTGCTCATTTGTCTTCTCCAAAGTAAAGGTAGGCAAAAAGAACATGTTCTCTGTCTGAAGAATAATCGGGTGAACCATACATTTGATACTTTCCTTCTGCCACACTGACAATTAAGAAGTCCAGGCGTTAGGCTGCTCTTGAGCTTTCATAACTGGTTTTGATTATTGTAATTATTCGATTGCTTAACTTATTGTTCTGCTTCTCTGTAGCCATCTCTGCTCGCCATGGCTCTCCTGAGTTTTGAGGCCCAAGAACAACATGACCCCATACACACTGACAAAATATCAGAGATTCTGACAAGTCTGCAGCAGCTGCTGAATGTAAGTCCAAATTGAATACACAATTTTAAATTTGTTCGGTTTGGAATACTGGAGTAAAATGTTGTTTTAGCAGCTTATGTTGTAGCTTTCTTAGGTTAGAATTGCAGTTGTCTAATTTTGGGGTTTGCTGTATAATTTGTCGTTGTGTCAGATCAAAGATGGAGACCTGCTCTGTGCACGTGAGCTAGCTGGAAAATGCCTGACTGAATACGCCACCACTAAGTGCTCAAAACCCAACAGCCAAAGGCTACGCTGGATTATTTCAGGAAGAACCGCACGTCAGCTAAAACACAGCTACTACAAGATCACTCATCTTCCCACCATACCCGAGTCAGCTTGCTAAAACCTAGGCGTTTGAGTGGGTGACCTTACAAATCCCTAAATTACCTCTGTTGTCTAATTGGCTGCATCTTTTTTTCGGTAGGGTCACCCAAAGCTCTAGTTACATTCCTTACAGAAATTTACCTGTAATTTCTGTAAGGAAAAAGCTAAATGGTAATTTGTCTCACATTTTGAATCAAGCACACTGTATCTTATCTTCCCCATTGACAAGGAGTACTGTTTGTCAGACAGGTTAATGTAGTGTCATACTGCCAATTTTTGCTTTCCTGGCTGAGTTGCTTGCACAAGTGTACAGTATGTTCTTGTTAAAATCCGTACCCAGATGTTTGGTAATTCCTGGGAAGGGTTGCTGGTTTTAAGCTAATAAGTAAAGAACCACCTAGGTCCTCAGTCCACCATGTGGAAGAGGAGGGAGAAGGATTTTGTGAATAGTAAAAATGGAACCAAGAAATCGGGCCCGGAATCCTTAACTCCCACCCTAGGTTGCTAAGCTGTCCTGAATGCACACTCCTACCCAAGGTGATTTTTTTTTATTTTGATATGGCAAGGGAGCTCTCCGGGGATATCTCCACGATCCCATCATGTATGGTTAGCCATACTGTTTAAGCTGAAATGGCATCAACAGTTACAGATGAGTTTTTTTCACTGACAATCTTGTGGGCACTGAGTGAAGAACCACATGTATTGATTGGTTTTAGTTTTCAATTCTTCAAAGAACAGTAAAGGGGTGATTGCAGTGGAAATTTGATTTGAAATGTGAATTTTCTTTTCCAGTTTCCCTGATTAAGTTCCTTTTTTTTAGTGACAAATCTGTTCTCATGGTTAATTGAATACACCATCTGGTTAACTTATGTACTTGCACCTTTCAATAAAGACTTTATTGAAAAGCTACTGCTGTGCATTTGTTTAATTCCTAAGGCTGCAGATCCAAGGGTTTTAACCAGAATCAAGTCACCAACAGCTGCTAGACTGCCTGTAAGATGGCAGCTTTTCATTCCACCAAATAACGTTACAGCCTTTCATAACCAAGGCAAGTGGCTGCTGTGTTGAACAAGTCTTTTATATTCAAAGTACTGTGGAGGTAAATGTTTGTCACTTTGCAAATACGTGACATGACGAAACCACTGTTCTTCTGCACATCGAAAAATCCTAGTCCTGTTCATTAGGAATTAAAGGACATCAGAACGTAAAGGCAACGGTCACTTCTGTAAACTGGAGAAATCTGGACCACCGCCGGCAAAATTCCCAGAGATTTCAGCACCACTGAAGTCAAATCCAGGGTTCTAGGAAAAATATACACAATTAATTCACAAGTAGGAACTATTTAAACCAATATTGTCAGAAAAGGTTCAAACTAGTGGCTAATACCGAGGGCTTTATACTAAAATCCAACCACGTCTTTGGTGACATACAGTGCTGTTTTTAACAAGGTTGTTGACAATCGGAACAGTTATGCTGTTGAAGCAACATACACTGTAATAATAATTAAAAGGGTTGGGGTTATATCAAACTAACCTCTCGTTGGAACCGCTCCAGTGTGAGTTTCCTCTGCATCTGATCCTGGACCCAGGCATTTGCACAATACTCCCCCTCCAAGAGTGACGACCAACAGTTCCCTGCCTCTCTGTTGGTCTTCATCAGGACGATCCGGATTAAACACTTATCCTCTGAGGATGAAGAACGGTTCAACAGGTCAGACAAAACGCGATGATTAATGCACTTCAAATGTTAAACTATGTGAACCCACCCAGCGTCCATGTAGCTTCGTCAGAAACAGTTGTGTCAAACAGCTTTCCCTGAAGGAACGTAGAAAGATGAGATTGTGAAGTTAATTCATGACGACGTATCTGTCACTAGTGACACGCAATACAGGAGCAAGTACTGAGTGAGAAGTTGTGATGAATGAAGAACTGACTCGTGGATCCAGTTCACAGAAATCCACATCTGTTTATCAGTTACTTACTGTAGCTCTTCCCAGTCGCATCGTGAGCTTACCTTGAATATCTCCCTCCCTTTGACGTGCAGCTCGATGTCTCTGGATCCCAGATTGCATTTGACTTCTTTACCTGACGTCCCATGAGGCACGTCGACTTCGATAAACACCTCCTCCATGGTTTGAGACCAGGAGCCCCAGCTCGTCTTGCAGGGAACGACGCCGCTCCTCTCTTCGAAATGCACCGACATGCTGCGGCTTCACGCCAGCTGCCAGGCTAATGCTGGCTAACTAACTTATGCTATGAGTAAGCAGATGACTTTGTTCACGAGTAAATTACTGAGTTAAGCTTTAACACAACGTATAAAGGCGAACTCTGTCCTAAAAACGCTTTAAGTAGAACAGTTTAGCTCAATACCTGATGATTACATTATTTCTGTTTCACCACCTTCTCTGTCTTCTTCTCTGCTTTTTGGTCGTAATTTCCGGTTGTGAACGCATTTTGTTTTACAACAGCGCCACCCACCGTCTCATAATATGAACTGCAACAAGGACAAAAATCCACAAAAAGGAGACACATTTACACTGACTTTATCATTGTTTTATTTTTTAACTGTTGCCTCGGTTTCACATTTTCATATGTATATCACTATGTGGAACCTGAAAGCAGCTCTGCTTGTGTAAAAATGGAGAGGATTTACTAATCTGTTAATTAGATTACTGCTCCTAGTGCCTCTTGTGTCCTCATGCGTTCGGATCAGTCACTATTACCACACTCGGAGACTCTTGCTCCTCTACAGATTTGACTGAACCGTCGGGTCTCATGCACTGAAGCATGGCCGTCCTGTGGTTAACCTTAGTTACCTTCCTGTGCTGCACACGGTAAGTTTTCGGCCTGTGGCAGAGTTCACTGAGCGTCTGATGTTAATGCGCCTCTTCCTCTGCAGCCTGGAGAGTGTGAGAGGGAGTAACTCGGACAACATCACCCAGATTCTGGATGAGCTTTTGAACGGTTACGACAACAGACTGAGACCTGGATCTGGAGGTAATTCACGGCGCAACTAGATGGACAGACAGAATTATGATGAATGATGCACGTCCAACAGTCGCCGATGCTTGTTGCAGGCGGTGTCACAGAGGTGAAAACAGACATTTTTGTCACCAGCTTCGGACCCGTTTCTGATGTTGACATGGTAAGATGCCATATGTGTGAGGGGCCGTCTACTCTATGCGCTCACTGTGCCGAACATGACAGTGCTCCAGTGACCACTTGACGCCTGCCTTATGGGCAATCTGCCATGAGACCATCTAATGAGCTTTAATCTGTTTGACCAGCCCTATAACTCTATTATTGATGGCCTCTAAATCAATATGACAACATGTCAGACACAAGGAATGGCTGAATGGATTGATTAATGATTATATGGGATGAGTGGCATCCATCACTGCCTCATCATCGCTCCTCACCTTCCGCAAGTTGAAACGTCTGCGCGCTGATAAGTGGTCAGAGCTTTGCCCATTTCAGGGTGCGAATACGCGGCTGTAGCTTTGCAGATGCCTAACGTTCCCACGTGTGCCTCAGGAGTACACGATGGACATGTTCTTCCGTCAGATGTGGGTCGACGAGCGCTTGAAATTCGAGGGCCCCAACGAAATTCTGCGCCTGAACAACCGCATGGTGGACAAGATCTGGACGCCCGACACGTTCTTCAGGAACTCCAAAAAGGCCATTTCCCATAACACGACCACGCCCAACAAGCTGTTCCGCATCATGAGGAACGGGACCGTCCTCTACACCATGAGGTGATTGCTTCCATGTAACTAGTGGTAGTTTATGGGAATGGGACGATCAGTAACCCATGTGATAATGATCTTAGACTCACGATCAGTGCAGAGTGTCCCATGAGCCTGACCAACTTCCCCATGGACGCTCACGCCTGCCCGCTCAAGTTTGGGAGCTGTGAGTTTGGTCCATTTGTCCAAAGCCTCGCCCGGATTTCAGATTGTGACCCGCGGCTCATCTCTGTTTCAGACGCCTACACCAACAGCGAAATCCTCTTCACCTGGAGGAAGGGTCCAGCAGCGTCTGTGGACTGTCCCAAAGAGTCCATCAGCCTGCTGCAGTACGAGCTGGTGGGACAGACTCTGTCGAGTGAGGTTTTCAAGTCCAACACCGGTAACTGCCACATAAACACACTGTGACTCTATGCTTCAGCTGCAGGGTTCGCTTCCACAAAGCTCTCGGGATCTGACACGTGTGAGCGCGAAGGGGTCAAACGAGTTTCTCCCAGCGCTGCACTAGTGTCCGTTACTGCCCCTGATCTGAGCTGAGCCTGAGCCGGTGTAAGAGCCTCCTCGAACGTCCATCTAAGATGCTTAGTTCACTCCTAATGCGCAGAGTGCCTTAAAAAAGAACTTAAAGGCCTGTCAATAGACTGGCAGTGTGTGTGTGCGTGCGTGTGTGTGTGTGTGTGTGCGCGCGCGTGCATGGGTGTGTGCGTGTGCGTGTGTGTGTGTGCGCGCGCGTGCATGGGTGTGTGCGTGTGCGTGTGTGTGCGTGTGTGTGCGTGGGTGTGTGTGTGTGTGCGTGTGTGTGCGTGTGCGTGTGTGTGCGTGTATGTGTGTGTGCGTGTGTGTGCGTGTGTGTGCGTGTGTGTGCGTGTGTGTGCGTGTGTGTGTGTATGTGGGTGTGTGTGTGCGTGTGTGTGTGTGTGTATGTGTGTGTGTGCGTGGTGACGCGTGGATGTAGTACTCAGTGAGACAACCCAGCAGGAAGCAGCGTCAGTGTCTTCATGGCGCATGATGCAGCATGTTTTCAGTCGGGGAACGTCTGCATGCATGTGTTTAGACTGAGCAGGGCAGTGTTACGCATAGTGACACTGCAGGCTCCTCTCCGGCCCCCTCCCCGCTCGCTCCTTCCTCCTCCTCCTTTGTCCCATTTCCAAACGTCTGCTGTGATCATTGCCTCGCTCCTCCTCCCTTCCAGTGCCGTTCTCCCCTGTCCTCTCTCACGCCGTCCTCCAGTTTGGGGACTGTTCCGGCCTCAGCGGCGCCGGTATCGCTCCCTGAAGGGCAGGCAAGGTCGTTGTTTCTGGGTCGCCCCCGCTCTGGCCCCGCGGGGGTTGCTCTCCACACACGTGCTGTTTGTCTTGCAGGTCACTACTCTGTGCAGGTGGTCCATTTCCTCCTCCAGAGGAAGCTGGGTTATTACCTCATACAGACCTACATCCCGCTTATTATGGTGGTGGTGCTGTCGCAGGTCTCTTTTTGGATCAACAAGGAGTCGGTTCCTGCGCGCACAGTTGCTGGTACGCCATTATCCAGTGTGCGTGTGTGTGCGTGCATGTGTGTGTCAGCATCTGTATATGCTGTTTCCCACCAGGCGTCACCACGGTGCTGACCATGACCACCCTGAGCATCAGCGCCCGCGAGTCCCTTCCCAAAGTGGCCTACGCCACCGCCATGGACTGGTTCATCGCCGTGTGCTTCGCCTTCGTGGCGTCGGCGCTGGTGGAGTTCGCGGCGGTCAACTACTTCGCCACGCTCCAGGCCAACCGGCTGCGGAAGCAGAAGGCCCGGCAGGACAAGCTGGAGGCGCTGGCCGCCGGCAGCGAGGACGAGGACACGTTCTCGGTGAGGCCTTGAAATGAGCAGCCCCTCGCCCCGACGCCACCTCCCCGTCTCCAACCCTCTTTCCCGTTGCTCCGCCCCCAGCTGGACAGCGGCGCTGCGGACGGCGCCCGGAGGAGGAACCCCTCGGTGTGCCGCAGCGACCCGGGAGACGCGCCGCCGCTGCTCATCTTCCTGCAGCAGGGCTCGGCCTTCCCGCGGAACCCGCAGCTGGCGGGAACCAGCCCCATCGACATGTACGCCCGCGTGCTCTTCCCCATGACCTTTGCCCTCTTCAACCTCATCTACTGGTACGTGTACCTGGCCAATGACCCCCAGGGGAGGGACAGGTAAACTCGCAACTGAAATCTGAAATCGCAAAGATCGCAAAGATCTTGAGACGGAGTGGAGCAAAATAGTGCCAGTTTCTGAACTCACCTTTTCAAGCAAAACTACAACACAACGGCTGTGGGACCCCCGGTGTTTCACTCTGATGAAGGCAGGAGGTTCCAAAGAGACGCAAACAGGCTTCACGCTTCACTGTTGTGACCCCCTGTCAGCGCTCGGACCCCCGTGTTCGGGGGGAAAACCTCTCGTCATCCAACAAGTAAGATTCCCCCCCGGAGTTTAACCTTCGACCTTTTGAGTCACCCGTGACAAGGCAGCGGATCCAAACAGTCGTTCACGCAAAGGGATAAAAATAGCGGCAATACAGTCGGACAGTGTTCAGCCACCGAGGGAGAGGAGGAGAAAATGTCTGACGACAGATGAATGGTGTTTATCCGTGTTCACTTTGTGTCTCGCTACAAGAGAATTGTAGTGAAAGCCTCATCCAGGCCGTGAAGACATCAGTAATGTCTGGTTGTTGGAGGAGAAGAAGGAGGAGGATGAGGATGTGAATGACGGTGTTGTGGTTGCTGCATTGACGTCGGCACCGGGGCTTTTATCACCGCAGACTTACAAATACGAAAAAAAAAGAAAAAAAAGAGGTGCTGAGTTAATTTCAGAAGGAAAATATGCGTGTTACTCTGTGGTCTTTTATATAAGGCTTACTTACCTGAGGGGCTGGCAGAGCTCCAGCTGTTTTAATGACAACACCGCTTCTCCGTGGGGAGCGGGTCTCACAGGAGAAGCTGCGCTGTGTACGTTGAGCACACAGCACACGCAGCGACGGCTCATTCCGCTGCTTTTTAAGTGAGCCACTTATAGAACAGAAAGCTCCATGTCCAAGAAAGAAATGAGAGAGAGAGCGAGAGAGAGAGGGGGGGGGGCTGTTGTGTTACGTAACACTGGCGAGTGCAAATCTGCTCATCATGCTCCTCGCGTTCCTGTCACACAATTTTTTTTTCTCTGCTACTTTTGTTTGTGATGTTCTGTGAAATCGCCAAAGCGGCGGTGGACTCCCGCTCCCGTTGCACATTTTCACCGCGTCCCCGCTGCTGCGGCCGTGCGCTGCACTGCAGATGGAGGCTCCTCTCACACTCTGCTGAGAGGAGCCTCGAAAAGGCCCACGTGCGCTGGCAGGGACCTTCAGGACCCCCATCCTCACCACCCACCCCCCATCCAACACCTCTCCCAGCGCTCCATCTGCTCCCATCTGATGGAGGAAGTGAATCAGAAGCTCATTCCTTCTCCTGCCTGCACTCCCTCAGTTCACAGTCAACCTCGGCCGCCCGCTCAGGAGCCGCCTCGAACCTGCCACACGACGCGACTTCCTCGAGCCCCACGCACACGCGGGACCCTCACGCACACACACACACACACGCAAAACAACACTTCAAACAAGAAGTGGGTGATATAATCGTTGATGGCTGTAACTGGTGGTGATGCAACAGTGAATCAATGTTTTCGGAAGCCTGCCCTCTACAGAAGCGCATCTCCCACTACAACCAGATCAAAGACAACTTAGAGGAGGCATCGCATCCGTCCTCGCTGCTCCAGAAATGTACTCAAACCTGGCAACCTGAATTGAGGGACTGTGTTTTCCATTCCATTGCGCTGCTCTAGTGCTCCTTGTTGCATTTTGACGTCTACTGCAGTGTCTCTGGAAACAGAACTAGCATTCGGTGCTGACTCTGATTTTCCCTTTCTGTGTGGTTGATGCATGATTGTTGTACAACATATGTATATAATACGTTTGCTAGTCTCTTCTTATCTATTTAACATGTGCAGGACCCAAAAAACAGAAAAGATCAACTTCATAACTTGAATATGTGCCCACTTAATGTTTGACCTTGTCAGGATGTAGACTCACTTATATACTATTAAATGAATTAAAATCCTAATTTGACACTGTTGTTTCTTTTCCTTGTGCAAATGCTTATTTCTTCATTACGCACGTCCACTTGTCCCTTTAATATTTTTCTCTGCAATGAAAACTGCTCAAACACCATCATCAGTCTCCACTCTTTGATCTCGGGCTGGCTGTGCGCATGCGCCCCTCATTGGCTCCTCTGCACTGTCTGGAGTAAGTTGGATGTGCGCTCTCCTCACTCGCATCCCGAAACCATCTCAAAAGCAGTTGCGATGGGGAGGATCAGGAAAAACCACTTTGGGATTTTGACTTTCTCCTTACTAGTGACTTTCGTCTGGGCTCAGAGGTAAATTTTGGCATCTTTCGCTTTTCGTCGCGCGTTCCACGCAGCGTCTGTTAAATCTTGCCTGGCGTGTGATATTAATAAGCTGTTTTTTTTTCATTACACCGCCTCTTTTCTCCACAGCGTCAAGGATATCAAAGATCCGAGCAATATGCCTCTGGTAAAGGAAACAGTTGACAGACTGATGAAAGGATACGACATTCGGTTGAGGCCAGATTTCGGAGGTAACGTGCAAATTGCAACACGGACTGTCATCTTTTCACGCCCTCCTTACGTGCAATACATGTTAAACAACCTGCAGAATTTGCTTTAATTTACATAATCATCGCTTCGCGGCCAAATAGGCCCTTTTCAATTAGGCTGGGAGAAATGCTCTGCGTATTTCACGTGACGGGGACGCGAGACGGGCTTTGGACGTGATCGATTCCGCTCATCGGTGCCCGATTATTCCGCTAAAAAAAAGGCGGAATTGGCGGCAGCGCAGCCGAACTGCGCGCTAAACGTTGGGATTTCTGCTCGGGGTGATGATGCACAACTCTCCTGTAGGTGGAGGGGAGCGGAGAGGAACCTGCGCGCGCGTCACGAATTTGTTAAATTTACATGATAAGAAAGTGCTTCACGTGTCCCGTATTAATGGCCGCTTCTCTCCGCAGGTGCGCCCGTGGCCGTGGGGATGAACATAGACATAGCCAGCATAGACATGGTCTCCGAAGTCAATATGGTAGGTGCATCTTCATGATTATTGCGCTGTTGCAGCCCACCTGGCACGGCTGAGGTGGGCTACTTATCACGGGTCAGCATGTGTGTGTGTGAGAGAGAGAGCCGGGCTAATCCATTTTTTTTACCCGAGAAGAGGACGAAGGCATCAGTTGTGGAGCCCATCGCCGCCGTCCTCCTCTCTCTCAGACTCCGCATTTGCAGCTCTGGTGTGTTGCTGCATTTGAATTCAAAACACACACTCACTGGCGCACTCGGACGCACAGCACAGCTCGGGCTCTGCGCGCCCGAGAGCTGCAGGCGCGTGCGCGTGCCCGTGCGGGCGGGCGCGGGCGTGTGCGGAGACTGCTCCGCGTTGTCAAGCCTCGGTGGTGTAATTCTGTTGACACGCACCCCCCCCCTTCTCCTGGCACTCACCTACAGAATGAATAAAAACAAGCTCTTCTCTCCCAAACCGGCATTTTAATGGCGTATAACGGAGCGACGCTTCAAAACCGCATCATCTCATCTGTATTTTTGTACGTCAAATGAGCGTAGCTCCGCTCGCCTCGTGACGCGAGCGATTTGGTGGATCATAAATAGGTGGTCGCGCGACGAGACGATCGCAGTTGATGCGCACGTGAACGTCATATGCGACACGCAGAGGGGCAGGGGGAAAAGTTCAGCAGCCCGCGCGAGAGCTCCACCTATTGATCCGTGCGGCGCGCGGGCACGTCCGTGCTCGGCGGCGGCGCAGCGCTGCGTTCAACGCGCCCGACTTCCGCCAAATTTGGGGAAAAGACGCGGCTTTCTCGCGCCTGCGAGAAACGGTGGGTTACAAAGGAGCAACATAACAGGTGTTATATAAGAGCGCAGACACAACTTTGCCACTGGGAACGGCGCGAGGTGCGTTTTCTGTGATTAAACGAGCCCCTTGGCGTTGGGTTCGTTCCTCCTGTCAGCCTGTGCGTTGCAGCCTGTCGCTTGTGTGTCTGCTGGTCGTTGGAATCTGCTGAGGGAGTTTCACAGCTGATGTTTGGTCAGAATTTCCCCTTTGATGGAAACGCTGTATTTTTGGTGGACGACGCAGCTAGAGCAGAGGTGCCCCGGGGGGTCTGTGGAGATTTGAAATAGAAACCCCTCACTCGCTTTGGCCGCCCTCCTTTTCCTCTCTCTCTGCCTCCCTTTCCTCCCACCTCCTCCACTGGATCCCCGGCTGTGACTCTGGGTTAGCGTACTTAAGAACGAGGCATCTATGCAGGCATTCATCTGGAAAAAACACTGCTTCATACATCGTGTGTGTGTGTGTGTGTGTGTGTGTGTGTGTGTGTGTGTGTGTGTGTGTGTGTGTGTGTAACAAAACGCAAAACTGTGCACAAACAGTGAATGGCGTCTGACGTCACGCAGCTCCCTGTGGCTACGGACGAGCGTTCATCTCCATCATTCCTCCGAAAAGCTCTCCACGCCAAGATTAAAGACCCAGACAACGTCCAGGACCCCCGTGGTCTGTGCTGTTACCTTGTACCTTGCGTAACAGGCCACCATCTCCTCCTCCTCCCCCCCGTTCCTCCTCCACGTCCAGCTCTTCTCGATGCAGCTGACGAGATTGACCTCCGAGCAATCAATAATATCGCTGTGCGCCGCGATCACGAGGACGGAGTCGGTGACCTGCGGCCGCTTTGATCGTCCTCATCGGGGGCCGGCTTTTCACATTAAAGTGCTGAGAGGGGGAAAATCAACGGTGAGAGAGGCGAGCGTGAAACCTGCAAGGCAGTGCGGAGGGTCAAGGCTGCTGACACCAGGCCCCACAATTATCCCCACGCTCATCAGTGAATGAGGGAGGGAAAAAAATCGAACTTCACATGAACAGGTGAATCGTGTGCGTTCATTGAAGTTGAACTAAGAGTTAAAAAGGATGAACTGATAAGTGCTGAGTCACCTTCCCTGGAGATGAAAGGCTGGTCACAAAATGAAAAGGGAACACGCATTTCTGACTAAGTCAGAGCGGGAAATGGGTGAAATGTGAATTTGCAGTGAATTTGCATTCACGTGAAGAAGGTGACGCTCTCTTTCGGGCGCCGGCACCGACAGCATCCATTACAGCCACTCACCAAACCGGCCCACGTTGGCACCTACGGGCCTCGGACCTGAAGGGAAATGGAGGAGCCGAGCGGAGCCCCGCGCTTGTGTGCGAGCGGGTCTGGGCTGAAGACAGCTGCTCACTCCTCTAATTAAAGATAAAAACGCCCCCGGTGGAGGATGAACTCTGCGTTTAGTTCGGGGCTGATTGAAGCCATTGTGGCACTTTTCGTCTGCGCTGACGTGAAGGGCATGGCGGTGTCGCGCGGGAGGAGGAGGAGGGGGAGGGGGCACTTTTGCTGGTTTTCTTTGTATGTCGCAGGCACCCATGGCTCAAACTCAGACTCAGGCCCAGGCTCAGTTTTAGGCTCAGGTTCAGGCTCAGACTCAGGCCCAGTTTTAGGCTCAGGTTTAGGCTCAGACTCAGGCTCAGGTTAAGGCTCCTTCTCAGGCTCAGTTTTAGGCTCAGGTTCAGACTCAGGCTCAGTTTTAGGCTCAGGTTCAGGCTCAGACTCAGGCTCAGGTTAAGGCTCCTTCTCAGGCTCAGTTTTAGGCTCAGGTTCAGACTCAGGCCCAGGTTTAGGCTCAGGTTTAGGCTCAGACTCAGGCTCAGGTTAAGGCTCCTTCTCAGGCTCAGTTTTAGGTTCAAGTTCAGACTCAGACTCAGGCCCAGGTTTAGGCTCAGGTTTAGGCTCAGGCTCAGGCTCAGTTTTAGGCCCAGGCCCCAGGTCCGGTCCGGCCCGGTTGCAAAGGTTAGGCTGCAGCCTCGCCCCGCGTGACATTACCACCGTTCTATTTTGAGAGGGAAGCGTCCTTCGAGCCCTAGGTGTGAGCACACGCCGTCGCTGCGATCGTTCACTGGGGTTAGTGCAGAACGTGGCACAGCTATGATATCATACCCCCCCCGCCCTCTCCTCCACTGCATGAGCTCTGGCGTCCTGCTCCATCACTCACCTCCCTCACTCAGCAGCCGAAGGTTCGCATTTGCATAATGCAGGTTCTGTTTCTGGCCCGAGTCACAGATCCGGGAGCTGATCTCGGGTCCGTTGTGTCGGCGGCGCGTCCGTGCTGCGTGATAACGTCTACAGCCGCATGTTGAGAGGAGCTCTGCTCGGTGAGGGAGGGAGCGCTCTCACTCTTTCCTCCATGCTGCTTGTTAATTGCATGTAAAATACCTGAGGTTGGCGGTTGTTAAGAGGCACTGCCTGTACTATAATACTGCTCTCTGAATGTTAATTAGCTGGCTGTGAATTAAAAGATTTAAGCAAACCAGCTGTGGTGGCTTCTGGGATGGAGGAATTAGTGGGGCGTGAGCGTTCCCATTATTACGATCATTACCCTGACAAGCGCCGGCTCCCTCCGTGAGTACGGGGATCCGGCCGATCGAGGGGAGCCACTGACCAGAGGTCACCCCCCCCCCCCCTCACAGGAGGAGGCAGTCCCGTGAATAAGCAACCATTTTGATCTTGTTTGTCCAAACTGATCCCGTTCCATTTTATTCTCAGCTCGTGGAAAATAAGCTTGTGTTATTTTTACTCGGCGTTGCCAAGACGACGCAGCTTTTTTTTTTTAATGTGTGGTGGTGGATCTGGAGAAGTCAAGGAAAAACAAATAAGGGAGTTCTCATACATTTGTTATCCAGGTGAAGCTCAAGCTACTATTATTCATTCTGACGGGTGTTTTAATATTGTAGATCGATGCGGAAACCACCATCATCTAGAAGTTCTAATATCCCAAATAAGTCTTCAGCTTCAATTATTTCCATAATTCTTTCCATTTCTACATATATAGAAGCCGTATTTGAACATATTCGTGACATATAAATGCAGATCTCTCACCTCTGTGTTCACCCGCTGCCGCTTTGACTCTACATGCTTGGTTTGCTTCTCCAAAGAGGATGCAGGTTGTCCAGAACAATCTCATTAGTTATGCTGAGTGGACACACAGAGTCACAGATTAATATGGTCAGCAACATAATTACAGCACGAGAACAACACTTAATCCTACAGCTTGAACTCCTCGCTCGCTCCGTGCGTCCGTGTCAGAACGTGAATTTAAAAAAAACATTACACAACATTAAATTACAGTTTATTAGAAAGTCCGAGCTGGAGCGTTTGACACGTAGCGACACCTGTTTGAACAGCGCGTGTGTAGCTTTGCTTCGTCTTCGCGGTTCAAACGGGCTTTCCTTGGAAGGCGCCGCCGTCAAACTCGCTCGTCTTGGTGATGAAAGCGTTTCCCGTCAGCCCTTCGTTCCTTTGATGGCGCTGCAGGAGACGGGGAACGCCAAGCGTAAATTGGCCGTAATATTCTTTCATTACGGTTCATATGGGAACCAAAAAAAGCTGTGTGTCTTAAAACAGGCAGTAAGTTAGCCAGCTCCATTAAGAGCCTTTAATGTGTTGATGGCTCCCTTAATGATTCTGTCAGGCACTTTGTCCACTGAAGCTAAGTAGCTGAAAAATGACCCATTGGAAACGGGAGTAATAAAAGCGGCCATGTTGTCACTCCCCTCCGGACGCGTATGACCAGCAGCTCCATCAGAATGCACCACGTCCCCCATGACTCCTGCTATTTAATTTGAAACCAGACGCAGAGCGGGCGCAAACAAATGAATAAGCTGAGCTCGACCAGCTGATGGGCTTCGGCGTCTCCTCAGGAGCTCAGCGGACGAGCTCGTTATTGTCCAAATGTTGAATTGGCTCCTCGTGGAAGGGTTTATTACCAGCATCAGGAGTGCGTCTGCAGCGCGACATGCAGGCGGGTGACGGCGTCAGCAGGACTGTGTTGCTCCTTCCTTCCGGTAGATGTGCTTTTTTTTTTTTTTATCAGATTTTTTATCTATGAATCAGATCTGGGGGACGGCTTCTCCCCACGTGAGTCCGCAAACACACCGCGCTGGTTGTGTTAAGCTCGTCTCATTGGCAGCTCCCTCCCATGTTGCTGGTGACAGCTGATGTAGTTGTAATGGTGGTGGTGTAACAGCCGGAGCTTGTCAGATTTCTCGGGCAAACACAAATGTACTCCTTGTCATCCTGTCAGGTTCCTAATGGAGGTTTGTTAGCCCAGAAACGGATCTGTGGCGATACACTGTCACTGTGCAACCAGCCCTGATGCGTGTGTGTATCGTCATCACGTTTATATATTCGCCTGCTGTCGGGCCCTTTTTTTTAAAAATATCGGTCCTCTCCACAAGATGTCTCCCTCCCTGGCGCTGTCCGCGGGACGTCGGAGCTTCTGAGGAGCAGCACATAACAAGGAGAGTGAAGGTCGCTGTGACGGGCTCTCATCCCCAGCTCACCTGCATCCCCGTCTCCATCCTCAACACAAAATGACCTTTAATCCACAAGGAGCTTCTCGAACGCTTCGCAGGAGAGCAGCTGCGTAGCGTTCACCTTGTATTTCCTGCACCAACACAGCACAAAGCTCCCATTTCGCCCCAACGCGCGGTATTTTCTGCGCCGGTGCTGAGAAATGGAGGAGGCAGCTGTAGTTTGTGTCCCTCTCTGAGCCCAAGTGATGTCCGAGAGGTGGTAAACAGCACCATCTGCGAGGCTGTAATTATGCTGCCATTTCGCGGAGCAGCCAGGAGGCAGCGTGCAGGTGCTCTCTGAGTTCTTTAACCCCCGAATCGTTGACTGTTCACGTGCAGTTCCCCCAACGGAAACGAGCTAGTTATTAACCGACCGCAAGCAGAACATAGCGATCTTGCTCCGTGGCGACCCCTGGTGGCCGTCAGCATAACGAGCGCCAAAGAGGAAGTGAAGCGATGTTGCACTTTAACACGGGAGACCTTTGTTTTGTGTTTCGTTCAGAAATGATACATGCAATTTGTTATTGTAGCTATGACAGCGAGAACCTTGGGTCGATGCCATTTTGATATAAAAATGATTTTTACAGCAGATGTATCGATGACAAGTAGCTGGTCTCCACCGTTTTGCTAGCATGTGATTTTAAAGTTTTTCCGCATTCAAATATCCAATCACACAACAATTTTAATATCAGAAGAAACATTTTCTAGTTTCTCAATGTGATCATTTGCTGTTAATGACTCATCATATTTTGATTTCCACCTGGTTGCCTGTGCTCCTCCATCACCATGGTGGAGGACTCACAGCACAGCGTACTGCAGGAGACGCTGCAGCTAACGATCCCAAAGGTGATAGAGACGTCCGATGGACGGGCCGATAGCGAGACAGCGAGGGAGCCGCTGTGAGAAGGAGCCTCAGCGGGGGCCTCTCGTAAAACAGGATAAGGATGCCGTCGTCCTCGCTTGACTTTTCTCTCCCGAAAGAAAGAAAAAAATCAACGCGGCAGCAGCTCATGTATTTTTAGATGCCCTTTTATGCAGCGTTACAGTTTCCCTCCCCGCATGCGGTGAATGTTAAGAGTTAAAGAAGCAGAGTGTGTGGGAAAAGCTCGGAATCATGGAAAACGTGTCGATAAGCGACGGCGGCGGCGTCTGCGTGGAGCGAAAGCTCGAGGACCTCGTTTCACGGAGTGTATTTTTTAATTTGTTTTCCCGCTCATCGATTGCTCCGCAACACACTGCAGCCAAGCACATCCATCTGCAGTGCCGTGTTCCACTGTTGCTGTGTGGGTGTTAAGTTTTTTTTCTTTTTTTTTTTAAGAGTGAGAAGCAGAGGAACGAGACAGCGAGCGCGAGAGAGGAGGTGATACAGTTTACCGCTACATCTCCGAGCACGTGTTATAACAAACTGTACAGAATACATGCAGGTTTTCTTTTTTTTAACCGAGGGTGAATCTAGAAATGTCTGTCCTCCACCCCGGCCTATTACAAACCGTCAGAAGTAAAAAGAAGCCAAATAAGAGGGCGCCAGGAACCTACTGACTGAGGCAGCAGCGTCTCTGTGGAGCAGAAAATGTTCTGGTTCGTTCGTTTGAGTGGACGAGCGGATATTTTTAGAGCAAGACAATAGTCAGCCAGCTGCGAAAAGCTTCCCTCTGGTTAAAATCCTGAAATTAAGAGAGGGAAGTTGAATATTAACCCTCAGACTGTTACCATGGGCTCCACCACAGGCCTTGACCTCTCAGACCACCGCTGACCTATGTAAACCTGGAACAAATGACCTGATAGAGCTCAGCTTTGCTCCACTGACTGGAGCCACCCTCCCTTCTGTGCTGCAGGACTACACCCTCACCATGTACTTCCAACAAGCGTGGCGGGACAAGCGTCTGTCCTACTCGGAGATCGCCTACAACCTGACCCTGGACAACCGAGTGGCCGATCAGCTGTGGGTCCCCGACACCTACTTCCTCAACGACAAGAAGTCCTTCGTTCACGGCGTCACCGTCAAGAACAGGATGATCCGTCTCCACCCGGATGGAACAGTGCTGTATGGGCTCAGGTACATAAAGCTTTTGTACCGTTATTGTTATGTTGATCACATGGATGTTTTAGGAATGATGTTACTTCAATGCAGATTTCTTCTTCTGGCCGCATAGACAGAAAAAAACACTGCTAAACTCAATTCAGGCCACTAAAATGATATCAGTGAAATAATATGACTACAGACAAATTTAAAAGCATATCATTTGAAAAAAAGTTATTCTTTCTCATCAGTGTTAAACTACTGACTTGCTCACAACTTGTCTCACTGTACCGCTTTGCAGCCACTGTTGCAGAATCACTTTGTTCCCTGAACATAGCGATAAATGCAGATTTAACAACACCAGTGGAAATGAGCAAAACTATGAAAGCCGCCGTACTGTGGTGTAGTTACACTTCAACAGCTGTATATATGAAGTATGTGGCTAATGAAGCAGCGTGGTGCAAAGAGCCGGCCTGGGCCCGATCGTGCAGAATGTTTCCGGCTGCCCATGAGACGCTTCTTTGCGGTGTCGGACTGTGATGCCTCTGCAGAGGCCGTCATCCATAATTGATAACTCATTATCAATAATGTAGCAGTTCAATACAAACACAGAATCTGTATTTGTACTGATGCTGCGAATTGGACTGCGCAGGCGAGCGCAGCTCGTCTATCACTGCGCCGCCGCCTCCTCCGATCCGTCACCTCGCCCCGTGTGTGTGCGCGCGTGTGTGCGCGCGCGTGTGTCCGCGTACGTGCGTGCGCGTCCACACTGAACGATGACACTACTGCTGCTAATTCAAGATAATGCAGCATCCAGTTGTCTCAACTTCTGGGCCCTTCCTGCGCAAAGACAGCTTAAAAAATTTAAGTCTCTGCACTGCACCAGATTATTCATCGCTACATTTTGTTTCAGCACTTGAGAAAAGCAATTTATAACGCTCCGACTAAATTATATAAGCCCAACACATATTTTTGCATAACAGCCAAAAAGGAGCGGCGGCTGGGAGAGGGCTGTGTCTGAGCGTGCGTGCAGCAGGGGGATGTGCTTGTTACCTCAGATACGTTGTCCTTGTCAGTGCCGCTGCCTCCCGGCTCCTCAATTATTTGGTTCGTGGGTTTGGTCCGGGTTTTATTTGATGCTAGCGAGTCCAGACACAAGCTGCTGTCAGAGTCAGCCCGGCCAGATGCCCGTGCGCTCTGAGCACACTGACACATACCTGTAGAGACGGGCCGGCTGGTTGCAACAGCAGGGCCGGTGCACGACGGCTAACTGAGAGGGGTCGCGGGGTTTTCAGCAGAAAGCAGCGTGTACGTGGAAACGGCCCAGCGAGTCCGTGTCCGTTGGCCTGTGGATTCATTCTAATCACCGTCATGGTAAAGCGTCACTGTCCTGGAGACCAAAGAAGTTCAAAAGTTCTAGGAGGTCAATGGAAACAATAAGGAGTGTTGTAGTGTGTTGAGTTGGAGTTTGGTTTCATAGCTTTATTTGAAATGAAATTTTAATTTCAGGCCCGTACGCGTGTGGGATCTGGGCCCGTGGGTGGACGTGGAGTGGGCCAGTGCTATTTTTAGGGTCCATGCAGAGGTGGAAGAGCGATGGTGTCGTTTAGGCCTCATTCCCTGGTTATTGAGTGCCTCCCAAACCTGCCAAACCCCCGTCTTCAATTACGAAGAGGAGCAGAAAATTACAACACTGCTCCCGACTGTCACTTTAGAGCTCGGTTTGACTCTCAGGGAGAGGCAGTCTGATCTAATTACCCAGCCCCTGAAAAGGCTCAGCCAATAACACAGATGCCGCCCAGGCTGCGAGAAAAGGCACACACACGCGCGCACACACACACACACACACACACACACACACACACACACACACACACACACGACAGGAAGTAACACAAACTCCACTTAGCTTTTCATTTTATGCAGGAAGGGAGGAAAAAGCTAAGACACTCAGTGTATGACTCCTGGAGCATGGCGCTGGAAATTCACAGAGTGCGACTGCACCGAGAGAGAAAGACGTGAAGGTCAGGCTTCATTCAAAATGGGGAAATTATTAGGATTCTCCCTCCTCCCGCGTCTCTCGCTGTCTGTGAATATTGCAACTCCTTTTGCGAGCGGACATATCCTTGTGCTATGGAGACTGACGTCCTCCTTTGTCAGGGCGAGGAGTGTTCCACTCCGCAGCTCAGTGGATGACATCGCATGCCCAGGAGGAGCCGGCGGCTGAGTGGAGGAGGAGAGGGATTTAAATAAGCCTTTCTTCCTGTCAATAAAATCAAAACAAACTTAGCATCTCCTTGAGAGCTACACACGGAAACGGCGGCCGGCCGGTCGGCGTGGCCCGCGTCGGCGCGTGTGCTTGAAGGTGGCTCTGCTTTGAAATGAAGGCGCTCTTTTGATTTGACATGCCTTGGCACACGCAGGAGCCTCTTTGTTGAGCCACTGCAGACTTTTTTTTTTTTTTGTTCGATTTTGGCAACAGCGACTGAGCGCGGGGAGACAATCCTGCGTGCCACGTTTCCTCGGCTCAACATGGGCTCTCAATCCAAAATGGAGGGAGCCTCTCCATCTTAATTCAACTTCTAAAATCAGTTTAATGAAAGGCTGCACGGGTCCGCAGCCTGATTGCAGGGATCCCTCTCTGCGTTCGCTCTCCGCTGTGATGCTCCCTCGAAATGAGATTCTGTCTGGGGTTTTGCGGTGGTTGTGTTATGTCCGTAAACAAGGTCATTTGAAATAAAGGTGCACCGGCTGCCTTAGGGTGGTCCACACACACTCACATGCACACACACGCAGACCCTGGACTGAACTGTGAGGAGAGATAAAAAAAAACACAAACAGCCTTTTTTAGAACCCCATGTCCTATTAGCTCAGACGCAGAGCAAATGTAGCGTGTTTGAATCTGCATGATCTGCCGGCGCTCGGCCTCTCCTCCGGCAGGTTGGGATGAGAGCGAGGGGCTGGTCCTGATGCTGATGAAGAGCAAACAAGCCCGCGCTTCCTCCTCGCTGCTGCCGCCGCCGCTGCTGCTGCAGAGGTCCACAGCAGACTCTCACTGCAGTGACGATGACGATGAGGAAGAGGAGGAACGGCAGAGACGGGGAAAGGATCCTGCAGAGCGCTCCTCGCTCGTCTCTCCTCCTGCTCATTTTTGTCATTGTTTATTAATTGCTAGCGCGGGTATCGGACATGCTAGCTGGGCCCGGGGATGCAGAAGCGGCTCTTGATCATTGATGCAGAGTCTGAGACAAAAAAGCTTTGAGACTTGTGCTGATGATGTAGGTGGGCTATAAATAGGCTGTTATTTTTACCCCTGCCATTTTGGCCTCATTTCCTCTTTTCCCCGTGCTTTTCCTGCCAACGTGATGGTTTAGTGGTGGTGATGGTGAGTGATGAGCGTGGAGCAAGCAAACGCGCCGACTCCCTAAGTTGTGACCGTAAAATGGGTAAACTAGGACAGAACTAAGACTCTGTGTTAATCCCCCGGTGCACCGCGGCACTGCTAACTAGCGCTTACATAAGAGCCCAGAGAGCAAGAAAAAGGAGGCAGAGAGAGACGCAGCCCGAGTGTGAGAGAAAGAAAGTCTGTCGAAAAATGAAATCCCAAACTCGCCAGGCTGGACCCAGGGGAGCTGGGAGCTTATGCAGAAGGATTTTCAACTTTTGCTCTTAATTATTAAAGACAAAGCACTCCTCAAGATAAATTTGTAGTTGAAGTTGAGCGAGGAAACATATTGTGATTGAGTTTGGTACTGCTACAGTATCCGCGTGTTCCCCATTGGCTGAACTGGGAGGAGACTGGTCTGAATGGGCTGCTCTGCGTGTGTTGTACACCTCACATCATTTATCTGCCTTGTAATATGTGAGCATATCATACTTCAGTTTATGATTTAAGTAACAATTCAGAAATTATATTATTTTTGTTTAACAGTTTTATATTTTTATAGCATTTTAATCGATGCATTCACAATAACGTCCAAAGTACATGAATGATAATATTTCACTACACTATAAATGTATATATTGACCTTCTATCACAAAAGACTATCATGTTCTATTATTTACTCTGAATTTAATGTTTACATTGCTTTTGTTTTATTAAAAGCCAACATGTTTTAGGTAAAACTTTATTTAGCAGAACTGAAGGATCTTTTCACTGCAAATAAAAAAAGAGTAGTGACCAGCTACAGTATGTGGAGGCTCAAAGTCCTGAGAGATTCTTAACACCGGGGAATTCTCCCACACTCTTCTATTATTGTTAATGGCTTTATAATGTTATTATGGTTTATAGCAGTCAGTGTGTGTGTGGCTCTGTCCCACCAGTGTAGGATGTTAGATTGAGTCCATTTCACATTCCCAGTTACACTGTGTGTCCAGTCTCTCTCAGAGCGCCTCGGGCCCTGGCACGGCCGGGTGCCAGCCCGTCTCTGCTCTGGCCAACTTGTCGTGTGCAGCGGGAAGTGCGTCGCGCTGAGCGAACCTGTCGGACGTGGCTGGCTCGCGCTTGGCGGCTCTTTATTACAGGACTGTTTGACCAGAGGTTGAACCCTTGACTTGTTTCATCCATGTGAGGGGTGCAAATGAACCTGTGCCTCAGCCCCTCACTTTAACTCCTCATGCAGTATTACATGTATAATATAATAATTTATTATTATTAAATGTTTAATGTAATAATTAGTTTAGTGCAATAAGTAGTAGTTATATTTCTTTACAGTCTTGTTTTAAACATACATCTATTATCAATATGTTATATTTTTTACTCTTCTCATTAGCTAGTCCGTTCTTTCCATTAAGCTGTGAGACAATCAGCAGAAGTTCATTTTTAAATTTGTTTTTAGATCCTTAAATTGATTAAAATGCTTTTTTCTATTGCAAACTTAACGTCATAGTTCAGGATTTTAGACTCTATTGAACACGTGATGGAGGAAAAGCCGTTGTTTTTCAGTTGGCACAGCATCCTGAATGAATTTCCCTATTCAGCTGTTATGTATCAAAGCCGTTCAGCACAATGAAAGCGCAACATAAAAACGTACGAAACTGCTAAGAACAGAGGAAGATCAGATGGTGACAGGGTAAAAGAAGGCATCAAACCAGCAAAAACGCTGGGCTTCAAGGCTGAAGTGTGAGCACGGGATGTGTGTATTTGTTGGGCTTCAGAAGGAAGTGCTCAAAGCCGGGGCTGGAGTTTCCAGACAGTTTGGAAAAAAACAGAGATTAGGTTTGATTCATAAATAATGAATGGCTTAAATTGCTGCAGTTCTTCAGTCCAATTATTTATTTGCTTATATTTTTATTGCCACACTGGGACCTAACTCTGGTCTCTGTGTTTTTTCAGTCTAGGTAAAAAGCCTCTGTTTTACTCTGTCTGGTGTTAAGCCGTGCACGTTCGCCATTATCCTGCTTTGCCGTGTGGCATATTCTGTCGTGAAGGTCAAATGAAATGAACCTCAAACAGCTCTGTGATGATGTGGCCTCTGTTTTCTGTCCCGCTCTGCGACCAGGATCACCACCACTGCAGCCTGCATGATGGACCTGCGCCGCTACCCTCTGGATGAGCAGAACTGCACCCTGGAGATTGAAAGCTGTAAGTACCGTTGTCCCTGACAACCGGCACGGCCTTCACACCCACACGCAGACGTGGAGTCGAACACATCCCGTGCACA
Organism: Betta splendens; assembly: GCF_900634795.4. NCBI lineage: Eukaryota > Metazoa > Chordata > Actinopteri > Anabantiformes > Osphronemidae > Betta > Betta splendens. The sequence continues at coordinate 10,011,943 of NC_040890.2, forward strand.
CGCCGAGCTCCGGAGTCAGGTTTGAGAACAGCCTGCCAAGGTGGAGGGAGGGCTGATAAGGCTGCATGTAAAATGCTGAGAAAGGCTGATGAGATATCAAGTGATACACATCAAGGAGAGGAACATCACTAATGGCTCACTGACAGATAACATCCAGCCTAATTAATTCAACTCCAGCTGCAGTGGCTTCCCAAGGCATAGAGGAGGCTGATTAGGTCCAGTGTTCCAAGGATCCACTGTGGATGCTGCTGCATGTGCACGTTCCCCCACAAACTGCCTTCATGTTTGTATGGAGATCGGAATGCTGCGTGTTTGAGCCGACGGAGGAACATGAGAGGAAAAGTCAAGCCCCTCTCTGTGTTTTCTCAGGGTCCCCAGTGCAAAGCATTATGGGCTGGGATGTGCTGTAGGGCGCCGTCTTTCGAGTTTGATCACACGGTTGCCAGCAGCACAAAAAAAAAAACAAAAAAAAAAAAACGGCGTGGGTCAAAACTGCCTCTCGCTGCTTAGGCTGCCATTTTTCTCCCCATCACTCCCTCTCTCGGTTCTCATCTCCTTTCTTTGCACAGTCTCATCCTCATCCACCCTTTTTATCTCTCTTTCCATCACTCTCTTTTTCTTATGGCCCTCTCAAAGCAAGACACACACACACACACACACACACACACACACACACACACACACACACACACGCACATGCACACGCACACGGCTCCAGTTTTGATCACCAGGCAATATCTGCTCTCACATGAATTAACTGGCAACAGTTTTAACGTAGACATCTCTTCATGCCAGAGCGTGCTATTTTATTCAGACTAATGAGCCCAGAGAACTCCAACACCCCTTGATAAACTTGATGCATTTTTAACAGACACAGGATCCCATGATGCACCAGCAGCACTGCTGTGGCTCAGGCCGGTGCTGTGACTAGGCGGCTCCAGCAATAATTGATTCCTGCTCCTCGGAAGCTAAAGACCCATTGAAGGCATGCACATATGTGCATATTTAACAGCTCTTAGAGCATTGTTTGTCTCTGCTCATCATTCTTGCGAGGCTCTGGCGCAGTAACCCTTTGACTTACAGTAATTCAGCAAGCTTCTGCTGCAAACTTATGTTTTAGTCATGAAATCTTCCTGCAATGCTGCTTTCCATGCCAGAACCTCATTTTTGCATCGCACTCGAAAACCTCCTGATCTCGGCCCATCACGGCTGATCACAACTGAACCCAGCTGCACAACAACGCGGCAGCATGGTCGACTTGGCCCTAATTGGGTTGATGCGTGGAGGCGCAGAGCTGGGGTGATCATAACGCAGACGTGGAGGGGAGCGTGTCTACTGGTTCATCATTAAGCACAATATGCTCCACAGCTGCACCAGGGGTGGGACGTATCAGCTGTTGGGTTTTATTTCTCACTGGCTTGGAGCACAGCAGTTAAAGCATAAGGGTGATGAGCTCATCTGAAGCAAATCAGCGGGAAAAGAGGAAAAAAAACTTGATTGCAAAACTGTTGTGTTATTTGAGAAATGGGGAACAACAAATTGTCTCTCAGCTGTTGTAGCTCATTTCATGTTTCCTGGATACATACTGTACATTCTGTTGTTATCCCAGTGAGACTGGGCTGTTTGGCGTGGCTATGGCCATATGCTAATAAAACTAATAGGCCGAGGTGCAAGGTGTTATTTAAGAAGAAGGAAGGAGGAAGTCAGCTGCTGCAGCTCGCAGCTACAAACCACACAGAATCTGGGTGTACGAGCGGAGAGGCAGCATTTTTTAAGCCCATCAGGAGCAAAGAGCCAATAGAAGCTTTGCTCAAGAGAAATAACACTGAGTGAAAATATATGGTCCTATAGACGCAAAGGTATATGGTCATGAGTCAGTGTTTGGTTATATTAGCTATAGTGCTTTTAAGAAGAGAGGGTATTTCAGCTTCTGCTCATTCTATTTCTATCCAGAAGTGTTAACAACACATTTGAGGCATGTCAGTTCTACAGATAAGAGCAAACAGTGGATGTGGTTAATTCTATATATACTGTACTGTGACCTTTTATGCATTAGAGCTATATATAATACAAATATACATTTCCCTCCTGTTGAGCTCTGCTGTAGTTGTTTTCTATTAGAACCAAGCAAAATGTCTGCTGTGCAAAAGGCCTGCGGCTGAAGTTAGCCGCCCGTCCAACCCACAACAAAGCAACACGCGCGCTGTGACTAACTTCACCTTGAATGTCAGTGGCACAGCAAAAAGAATTATGTGTTGATTTAAAAAAAAAAAAATCAAAGCCTTCGAGTTTAATTATTCATCACATTTGAATAGGTCACTGCATCTATTCTGAGTGCTAGGCAGATGAAGTTGAACCCAGAGGAGGAAGACGTCTGTGGTTCCCAACACGCACGGAGCTGGAAGTGGAGTGTTTGCTTCTAAATCCTTCATTTATTATTCGTATTTATGGTCGTACTTCTAGAAAGCATTTTTCCATATAAAAGTGATTTGTCATTCATCATTTTCTTAATTCTATTGCTGTTTCCTTTGCATTGCTCACAGACATTTTTTAAAGCAAGTTCATGCTAGTGCATTTTACAAACACTGCTTGCTCCTCCACTTGAGGGAACATTTATCTACTCATTTTTGTAAACTGTTTTTTAACTGTGTCCCCTTCTAGGGTTATTCATCATGTTTAGAGGGCCGATGCTAACACACACACACACATAGACGTCCCAAAAATAGCCTAATGTAGCACAGCTCTACAAATGGTTGTCAGTATTTGGGGTGAATCAGCCAAATACTACAGTAGGTTGTATTACAGTGCATTAAGGCCTATGATAATGTTTGTAAGTGTTCTGAATCTGTGCTGTCTCTTGCAGATGGATACACCACAGACGATATAGAGTTCTATTGGCGAGGTGGCGATGGTGCCGTTTCGGGAGTGGACAGAATAGAGCTACCTCAGTTTTCTATTGTGGACTATAAACTCATCTCCAAGAACGTGGTCTTCTCTACAGGTACACGACTGACGCCTCTGACAGCTGACAACCACATACTAGGAAACAGTCAGCGTGAATAAAAAAACATTGCATATTGGACATAGATATATTGTAGACAGCTCCTCACTGCCAGCCAATATAAAGCTTTGCTTGTGCGTCATTGAGGAAAATGTATTTCTATCCCACTTCCTGTTCCCCGTGCTTCCTTCAGGTTCCTACCCCCGCCTGTCCCTCAGCTTCAAACTAAAGAGGAACATTGGCTACTTCATCCTGCAGACATACATGCCTTCCATCCTGATTACCATCCTCTCCTGGGTCTCCTTCTGGATCAACTACGACGCCTCGGCTGCCAGAGTGGCCTTGGGTAGGATTGCCTCACTGCTCCTGAAAAGTGACCCTGGGAAACAACCAAGAGCTAAACAATGGCCAATTTAACATACATGAAGACTTTGGCGCTTAGTCGTTGCTCAGCTGTTCTGTTTTTATAATTATCCTTGTGTGAGCTTTGACTGTTGAGTGTTTTTTTCTATCATTTAGTTGTTCTCTCATTAGCTCTGAGCCTGTGAGTGATAGCAGTGTGTGATAGGCTGCCTGGCTAAATGTCTGTTGTTCAGAGATGACTATATGCATGAGTCATGCAGAGCGAGAAGCACTGCAGCTCGACCTTGAAGCGTGCTGTCTCTCTCTCCGCCTGTCTGTCTATCGGCGCCTCTCGCTGCTCCGCTCGCAGATACCAGCTTATCAGAGGCGAATCGCAGCTAAATTACAGCTGAACTGAATGTGGAACTCGTGCGCCTCGTGTGTGCGAGCGAATGTTTTTGCACCAACGTCAAACCACTGCTGCCGCTCACGTCAGACGCCACGAAGCTCCCCTCAGTGTTAAACTTGTCGGCGACGAGGCCGAGCGGCGGAAATGGCTCAGAGCTTTATGTGTGTCCTTCTTGTCACACACCATTTGTTTTCTGAAGTGGGACACATGCGGGTTGGAGCTGTAGACGGTGCGTTCGGAGGGTAACATGATTTAAAGATGTGCCTGCGCTCGGCTCCCTCCGAGTGTGCAGCGAGCACACGCAGCCAATGAGAGGCGAGGCGCGATGCTACAGCGACACTGTGGGTTATTTATAATGCGTGTGAATCTAACCAAATGCAGATTGTGCATGCAGATGACTAATGTATCAAACGCAAAGTGTGCTCGTAAAAAAAAAAAACAACAACAAAAAAAAAAACAGGTGAATTGTGCTGTGACTAATAGCAGATGTTTACAGTGGCAATGTTGTGATGTTTATTTAGCCTACAGTTTGTTTTGTGTCCATCTGGATAAATGATGTGCATATTACACATAGCTACAATCTCAGGAGGTTCGGAGGAAGGCGCTGGCGTTAAATGCATATATTTTACAGTCTGTGATTAAAAACACACCTTCAGTTTGCTCACGATATGGCTGAGCACCTGGTCTCACTTATAATGATGTGAGTTCCAGTGAAACATCCAATTATTTATTACTCCCTTTTTATTTCTCACTGTAGAGTAAACAGCATCATTTTGCTTCCCAGCCGTTGTGTAACAGGATGCACAAAGGTCGTTTTTGCATGCAGCACGCATAAAGCATCCCGTTGCATCGTAGGATTAACAAAATGCATCTAGTGGCTAGCAATCAGCCCGAGTCGCTCCGATAAAATGGAGGATGGTGAGAACTCTTCACTACTTTATAAATAGGCTGGGATTCAGAGTCTGCAGCTGTGCTGGAGGCGCTGCGAGGATGTGCAGCAGTGCTGCTCGGAGCTAGATGTTAACATTAGCATGATAACGTGCGCACAGTGGCAACACGTGCAGAGCTGAACGTGCTCATTTCAGTTAGCACGTTAGCATTCGTAGCTAACAACCCTTTGGCAATTAGCACTAATTAGCTACTTGACGTCTTTATTTTAGGGACGTCTTCATAAAATATTAAAACAATTAACCTGAAATCATTCTATGGTGAATATGAACGTTTGGAGATGTTTTGCTGAAGGAGGACATGACGAATGATCACTACGGTCGGATTCATGAATGTATATCCCAGAGTTATTGAGGTTTACCTGTTGATTTGTTCAAACTGTCAACCTTTATTTGTAAATGTACAGATGAATGATGTCGTACTGCATCTTCTCCTCTTTCTAAACGTGTGACTCCGCTGATCTCCAGGGATCACCACGGTGCTGACCATGACCACCATCAACACCCACTTGCGAGAGACGCTGCCTAAGATCCCCTACGTCAAGGCTATAGACATGTACCTAATGGGCTGCTTTGTCTTTGTGTTCCTGGCCCTGTTGGAGTACGCCTTCGTCAACTACATCTTCTTCGGCCAGGGCCCCCAGCGGCAGAAGAAGGCGGCTGAGAAAGCAGCCACAGCCAATAACGAGAAGCTGAGGCCCGATCCCAACAAGGTACGTGTGCGGGGACTTTGTCTTAGACGTGTCTGTGCCGTCGGTTAATGTGTGTGTTTCTTTTTGTGGCAGCAGAATACTTCTTCTCCTCTCAAGGTCATTTTGATGCTGTGATCAATGCTTGATGTCCTTTAGCAGCACTATTTACTCCTGCTCTAGCTCTGCGTTTCTCAATGGTTTAGCCTTGTGTATCACCTTTATTACTCAGACTAGGATCTGAAAGCAATGACTGGATTTTGCCTTATCTCCATATTTCTGTGTCTCTCAAAGGGCAAGGAGCCTTGGAAAAGTCACTGGCTGTGGTGCCAAAACCCTCCCTTTAATTTTTATTCAGCTGCTAAAGTCAGCCGGACAAAATAAAACACCCTTTCCTCCTGAGTGTGGCAAGCTACGATTTCCCCCTAAGTAACAGTGCTGATTTTGTATGCTTGCAGTGGCTGGTGGGAAATGTAGTTCAGAGAGATGATGCTCTGTATGCCAGAATGAAACAGAGGGAAATTGACGCATATGACTCGATGTGGGATCCCATCTTTGTGGACGATGCCGCATTAGGACTAGGCGAGCAAAGAAATAAGGTACTGGAGGTTTTGAAAGTCAAAACTAAGTATGTCATCAGTCTGAATCAACCTAGATCAGAGGAAAATGCTGTAGTTTTTGTGCATTTCTTTGATTTTTATAGATTTTAAGGCCACTTTGATCATCACTCCCACCATTGTGTTTTTCCCTCTCTTGGTTTGCTCTTCATGCATTTTCCTGACAAACCCAGCTGTTTGATTTCTGCAAACATCAGTTTAACCCCAGCTCGAGCTGCACATCAAAATTAAAGGTGCAGCGAATGACAAATACAACAAAGTCAGACGACTTCAGTAGCTTCTTTCGAGATTATAGCACTAAGATACACAACAAAAGAAATCAATTGAGCCTTTTAAGACTAAGTGCAGCAACTGAAAAAAATAGACCTTTTGCAGTTTGATGAATGGTGCCAACTTAGTGCCTTCGCTTCAGAGTTACACAAAATGAAACGTAATGAAAATAGCTCCATTGACAGCAGGACAGGATTGGATTATGGGTCCGCTTTCTCTCAGAAGTCAGGCTATGGATGAAGAAATGTTGATCCGAATTCAATTCCCTCGTCTTTCCTGACCTGCCCTGAACCTTTTTAGCCTCTCCTCCATCTTTGCAAAGTCCTTACTCTTTCTCTCAACCTTCTCCTGTCACTTTTTTCCTTTGCTTTCTCTTTTTGTTGTTGTTTCTTTTCCTTCCAATTCAGTTCGTCTTGTGAATCGACAGAATTTTAACCAAAGTCTGGTTGAAATTCTGATATGACAATGAAGATTTCTCCATAAGAGTCAGTTTGTGGAGTGCGTTGTGCTCTTCCAGGAGTGTAATGTCATAGTCTTGTGGCCATAGTGTCGCTTAAATGTTGATTGACAGATGATCAATTATTTATTTATTTATGGCTTCAAAACTGCTTAAAATTCTTTTCACTGTAAGTAACACAGTTTTGACTCATTTGCATTACCCATTCTAGCACCTCATCAGTATTTTTTCACGCAGTAAATGACTAAGCGATCATTGTAGCTGTACTGAATTATAGTTCCTGGTTTAAGTTGGATTTTAAATACACTGCAGAAACTCCCCCTTAAGCAGTAACTTCTCATGGCTCCACCTGTTTTTACACCCTCACACAGATGACCCCCGACGACAACATCCTGTTCAGCACCCTGGAGATGAAGAACGAGATGGGCGGTGCCGGGGACCTCTCCCGGGGCCTGGGAGCACCCGGAGACCCCCGCAACACCATGCTGGCGTACGATAGCTCCACGCTGCAGTACCGCAGAGCGGCCATGGCTCGCCAGAACTATGGCCACAGCGCCTTGGAGCGCCACGCCCAGAAGAAGTCGCGCCTACGGAGACGGGCCTCGCAGCTCAAGGTCAACATCCCAGACCTGTCCGACGTGAACTCTATCGATAAGTGGTCCAGGATGATCTTCCCCACTGTCTTCTCCTTCTTCAACGTGGTCTACTGGCTCTACTACGTCCATTAAACCTGGCAGCGTCCGGTGGCCGGCTTCTGGCAAGCAGGCATGGGGGGGGGTGGGGAGGGGTGGAGGAGGAGGAGGAGGCGGCGGAGGGTGGATGAGAGAAACCGAGAAAGAGGGATGACGCGTGAGAGAGATCGAGACATGAACAGTGCACCAACTTTTTTTAGCTGGTTCATTTTAGAAAATGTGGGAAGTTTGCAAGGACTTGTGGATGGATCGCCCAACACTTCAGTCAGCAGTGACTCTTTTAGGATTTGGGAAACACCTTAAAAAGACTTACAAACACTCGAAAAAGAAGAGCGAGGAGCAAAAAGACAGAAATGGTGCCTGTTCCAGAATTTCAGTATATCACTAATATTTGTCATTCGTAGCTTACTCTCTGTGGATCAAATATTTATGCTTGTGTTTGAATATACTTTAAGGATTTGTTTTGTTTAGTATCTATTTACTTCGTAGCCGAGCAGTCTGCATCCAGGAAAGCTTTATAAATGATTTAAAAAGAGTCATCCTTGATAGTCTATTTTCCTATAATTACTGTATATCAAAAACATCCTTTAAAGCATGCTTATGTTTGATTTTATTTGCATCTCAGCCATGTTGATGATGGAGTGCAAAGCTTTTTAGTTCTACTAATCGAGGTTAGTCTGTCAGTTGCTACTTTGCAGCTTCGGCTCAGCTCTGACCCGTCTTGGCGGGCGGTTTGAGCATCTCTGGATGTGACGGTGTCGATGCTAAACACGAAAAAATCTTCCACAGTTGCTGAAGGTCTCTGTATCGTGCGGAGGAGACTGATGGACACTGACGCTTTGGCCAAGTCTAGGTTCTGCTTTTTGCTGTGCTGAAAATCCGATCCATCTCACCACATGTTATTTTTTTAGCGAGAACTTGTGACTCCTCTTGTATTTTCTGCCATCGCGTGCAGAGCTTCGGGAGATGGACGGGGAGCGGCTTCGAAAGCTGGCGCGAGGACTTTGCTGATGGACAGGCTGAGTTTCATTGCAACCAAAGTTGCTGCATAAATATGGCAATCCACAATCATCGTTACCAGTAGAATTGAATGATAGAAGTATGATGCGTTTCATTGTGATTAGGTTTCTGTTTCAAAAAATAAACTGTAGATAAACATAAATCATGTTTAAAGAAAAGCAGATGCTTCATTTTTATAAAACTATACTCGCATTATTGTGTAAATATTATGGATTAATTCTATTTAAATGGGTCTCTGTTGTTGTTTTTGCAGTTAAATTACAGCTCAAATGATCCATTCAGTCAGAATAATAAAAAAGCAATTTAACTGAGAAAAAAAGAAAACACAGTTCACAACTTTGCTGACTCTGTACTTTTTGAACTTTTCTCTTGGTTCTTCTTTCTAATGGACTCTCAAAGCATCGACTTGCTGAAACTAAAGCACTTCCAGACACCAGTGACTCTTTGGTCAAGGTTTCGTTCTCCAGAAATGACTTAACGAGGACCCCCACTATCCAGGCATTGAAGTCAGGCATATTTTGTACAAAGTTTCTGTAAATTCCAATTGTAATATTTCATAATGACTGTAAATATATTGTGTAATGATTGTCAGCAATTATGAAGATGTATCTAAATTCAATTAAAACTTAATTCAGTCTATCACTTCAGTAACAGAAGACACAGGTGGCAGGTTTATGTGTCTTGTATGATTGTGAGGCTGATTACCGACTGTCAGGCTTATGGCTGATTGGGCGTCTGAATGAGTGAGTGAACAATTAAACCAGACGCAGGCAGCGAGGAGGCAAACGAGGGAAGCAAACGTAGGGGGGAACAGGGAGACGTGAAGGCTGCAGCTGGGGACCGTTGGCTGCATAATGGATGAGGAGGCTGAGGAGTCGGAGTGAGAGGCTGCAGTGGCGGTTTTTGCGCAGAGACGGTCTCTGCCGGGGTCTGAGCGGGGCCTCGGCCTCGGGGGACATTATTGCAGAGAGCCACGGATATGAAGGCTCTCTGTGGAATCAACTGTGGCCTCTTGGCTGCAGGGGCCAAAGCACCAGCTACGGAAAAATAGGAAGAGAAAAGAAAGAGAGGAATTCATCCATCCGTTCATGCCTCCACCTCTCGCGCTGTGTTCTCTCACTCACTCAGCCAACTGCACTCAGCTGCACTCGCTTCCTGACCTGACCACTGTTACACCCCTTAAATGGATGCTTGTGAATATTTTATTGTGCAAAATACTGAATATTTAATATTTAAAAAAAAGGTTTTTGTTTTAGCAGGAGCTAATGTGTAGATATGTTTGAACTAAGAGAAATAAAATGAACACAATGTACCAATGGAGGATGCTGTAACAGAGGAAATATCTAATGAGCAATATGAATAAGAAATAAAGATATGAGCAGGAAATGAGAATTTGGAGTTTGGTAAATATTTTAGTTATGTGCAGGAGTAGATTTTATTCAGTGTGTGAGTGTGTGTGTGTGCATCTCTTCCTCGGTTCAACAGATATATTATCTCACTATTACAGTATTAGCGTAACAAAGCCAGATGCTTTTTGCTCTGTAGTGCGTCCATATCACTGCAATAATTAGGACTGAGCAGGCCTCTGCTGTGTGTGTGTGTGTGTGTGTGTGTGTGTGTGTGTGTGTGTGTGTGTGTGTGTGTGTGTGTGTGTGTGTGTGTGTGTGTGTGTGTGCGTGTGTGTGTGGACGCACACAGCTGCGCCGCTGTGCCGTTGGTGCAGCCAGCCGAGCCAAGCTCAGCTAGAGCTGACTGGGACAGGTGAGAGGGTGAGTCTGGCACAGTGGCACCACGCTGCTCCCCCGCTAAACGCGTATGCCACGGAAAACCGCGCCGCGCTGCCAGGAGAAACGAGCCTTCACGCGTCAGCTGTTCAGTCACAGAACGGGGAATCGGCTGCTTTTATGACGTTAGCTGTACAATAACACCTATCTGCTGTGCATGTACTTACCAGCTACAGTACATGTAGCTTCACTGGTAACATTGTCAACATGTCTGAAATTTAAAATTTCAGTCCGATGCATGAGCGGCCTGGTGAAAATCTGGTGTGTTTGGCAGCTCGCGCTGGAAAAGGCAGCATATGTCACCTTAGGAAGTAGAAAGCATCCTACATGCACACCATCTGCGCGAAAAGCTGCTTTTCTAGTTAACAATAACAATTTTTGCAATTTTTGTGCCGAACAAAAATTTGTACGGGCATCAGCAAAGAACATGATGTTACTACTTTTAATTAAAGGATAGATTCACATTCACGAGTGTCTTAAAGCAATAATAAATCATTTATATGAAAATTTTACATTCTATTTGTGTTTCATAGTTTTAAAGTTTTTAAATTTTAGGCTTTTAGACAGATAATATATGAACTTTTTGGAATTCATAGTAATGAAAAATTGTGCCTTTGTGCTTTTTCTTATCTAACAAAGTCGTCATGTGCTAGTTAGGTGCAACACTGAACATTCTTACACAAACAACTAATCTCTTGCGCCCTGTCGTACATTAAGTCTAAACATCTGATGTTCCATTTGACTGAATAATAGTTTATGATATTTGTTTGTCTTTTACACCCGGGCTCTGGTTCCATCCTATCTGTCTCCCCACCAGACCCAAGGCTGTTAAAGCGAATGCATCTTGTCTTGGAAGCTCGGTGTTCCTTCCTTTGGATAACAAGACATGATGATGCAGAAGTGAGAATGTTTGCATTCTCACTCACAGCGAGATAAGGTGGCACAAACAATTCCATTGCTGCAGAGAGACATTCCACCAGAGCCAGAGAAAGGGGTTAAAAGGCAGAAGCAACTTGAGGATCGTGGGCTCTTTGCATCACACCTTCGTGGTGTGTGCACTGATCTCCCCAGCTGGTTTATTGGTTTGTTGATGTGCACGATCAACATCCATGTTTTTGATTGGCTTTCTCCATTATTTTTATTTTCCTAAAATAAATAAATCTCACAAAAGACAACTCTCTCATCTGCCTCTTTATGGGAAATTTCCACCACAATCATTTAAGAAAACCCTTAGGTTTTTAATACAGTATCTTGGCATTTTGGTCCTGTGACTTAAGGACAGGTACAGACAGACTACATTGCAAAAGCAAGAAAAACCTGCTTCAGGCTTCATATAGAAACTCAGCTTTTGTTTTAGAACAGACTTAAACTATTGTGACACTGTGGCATCACATGAGAACAACAAAACAGGTTTTGAGTGTCCATCGACTCCATGAGGTGTGGAGTTCATTCACAAACGCTGTTACAGTATTTCACGTTCGTAGTTGTGACGCTTTGCTCCAGGTCCTATTGTCGTTTTAAATCTCTAAATTATGACTCACTGTATGTGATTATCAAATCCACCATTGTATGTGTACTGACACTGTCGCCTTGCTGTGTTCCAGTGTTAGTTACCAGCTAAAATTAGATTAATAAAAGAAAAAATACAAAAAATGCAATCAAAGGAGTGATCAAACCCAGCAACCGACCTTCAACCAACCTTCAAGGTTAAAATATGGTTAAAATATTGTCAGTTATTGTTGTGACACTGATGCAACATTAAAACAATGCTTGATCAACATTGAATCAACACTGCCCCATTAACGTTGATTTCAAAATCAACACATAATCCAACGGTCATTCAACCATAATATGACGTTGATTCAACTATGATTCAACGCTAAAATGCCTCCTGGGAAGCTACATTTTTAGCTGCAATTAGCTGCTTTATTTCTGTTCTCCACAACAATGGAAAGAATGCAAACACACCTGTTAATACAAGGGGCGGACTCCGAGGTGTGCTGTCATTTAAGCAGGTATTCAGTCTCGCACAGTCACAGAGAGTCACCACCGGCGAGAGGACGAGTCCCTTTAACTCAGCGCGTGTCAGCATCTGGGATGGGAAGGAGAAGACGGTGAGAAGCGGAGAGCGGCAGTGGCAGCCATGACGTGGAGGAGTCCTCTGGCCTTGGTCAGAGACGCCTTGAGAGGCCAGAGGGCGAGGAGGTCGGACCTCCGCAGCCTGGAGTCCAATCTGCCGTACGAAGGCCTCGGGAAAGCGCGCCAACCCAACCGCCACTTCCCCGGCAACGCCATCAAGACCACCAAATACACCCCCCTCTTCTTCATCCCCATGAACCTCTTTGAGCAGCTTCACCGTTGGGCCAACGTATACTTTGTGGGCCTGGCTTTCCTGAACTTCGTCCCTGTGGTGAATGCCTTCCAGCCTGCAGTAGCGCTGATCCCCATCTGCATTATCATGTCTCTGACGGCCCTGAAGGACGCATGGGAGGACTTCAGGAGGTACCAGTCGGACAGGAAGCTCAACAATATGCCCTGCTTTATCTACGGCAGGTAAGTCCAGCAGCGGGTTCCCCGGGACAAGCCGGTGATGCCTGTGCTTGATGTGGCACGAGGAAAACCCTCGCAGCACCTCCACATCTGTGTTTGTGACCCCTGTTGTGAGTCAGTGTGTAGATCTGTGTGATCTGGGCACCGTGTGTGTGTTTTTTTTACAGTACCTCCTCCTCCTGGTTTTAACACCCCGTGGGAATTTATGACTTAGAAATAGAAAGCGTGTGGGAGATCACTTCTCTTTTGAAGAGCCCAACAACAATATCGCTCTCCCTCGCGCGCTCTCGCGTCGCATTGTGTACAATTGACGAAATCCTCATCTGGGCGTTGCGTCAGCAAAGACAGTGAGGTTAGCATTTATCTATTTTTGAATTACTGGTGCAAAATGAATAATTCACAGGGCACGGTCATTGATTCGGGAGCAGGGTGGGAGAAGGGGGAGGAGGAGGAGGAGGAAGGTGTGGGTTTCCTCTCTATCATGTGTGAATGGAGCCTCCTCTGATGATGAATCCCAACAAATACAATCTCTGGAAGGATTTGTCACTAACTGTTAGCTGGCTGGTTTGGTCGGCTACTAGTGTGTGTGTGTGTGTGTGTGTGTGTGTGTGTGTGTGTGTGTGTGTGTGCAGACTCCAGACACAGAACTTCAGACACTTACGGGACCGCGTCCGCCCCGTGGGCCTGTTAGTGGACACTAGTCGCGTCCGCCTCACGCAGTCAGACAGACAGAAGGTGAATCATGGTAATCGGGTTCTCTCGCCTCTCATGTGGCTCACATGGGTGATGAAGCCTAATCCTGATCTTGTACAGATTAAACTAAATCAATTGTCTGGGATTTCTTTGATCTATTCAAATGTTTCTAAGAGAAGCTCAGGAATACATTTTAGAAATTCACACCCTCGCCTATATTTTCTACCACTTCTTAGGGAAAGAGGCGCGTTTGAGCGTGAGGTGCCTCATCTCCAGGGTCGTTGAATCCACTTGTCTTAGTATGAAAGTCTGGTCTGAGCCGCACTGTGCTGTTAATCGTGCTATTTGAATGTCCGTTACTGTTTTGTCAGGCCCGTCTATGTTTACTTCCTGCTCTCTGCAAGTCTGTAAATCAGCGTCCACACCTCACTGGCTGCTGCTGTCTGTTCTGACAGTTCAATTCATCTCTGACCTTATCACGCGCTTGAACAAACATGTTATCTGTGCAAAGCGTCACTGTATCATCGCTACCTTGTTTTGGGGCTTTATTGCCAAGAAACAACAGCTAGTTTACAAATCAAACAAAAGTGTGTCAGTCAATGAGGATGATATAAGATCTTTAAGACAAGCATGTGTGGAGATGTTTACATTCTCACACCTGCATCACTGGCGTCCAACTACTGTATCAGAGGAAGGAGCGCTAAGTCTCAACAGACAGAGACACAGCGTCTATCTAGACTAGAGTCCAGAGTCTATCAGGCAGAGACAAGTATTGAACAATGTAGGTGAAATGTCAAATACATAAAACAGATGGAAGACAAAACATACAATATTAATTGCAGAACATAAGTCATAAATCATATAACAACTGCATAGAATAAGAAAGAAACTATTTTTCCTCTACAGTTTACACTTTGTTTATTATCTATTTATTAATAGTTAGATTAGAAAATGAGTCTACTTTACATCTCTTGAATATGAAGACAGTCCATAATCTTATTTTGGTATTAAAACACAGATTAACAGCCAGTCTGTGTGTGCATGCTAACAAAATCCAGAAACCAGCACTAGTACTACATAAAGCATAAAATATTTGATGGAGTGTAAAAGCAATATTGTCTGTCTGGGACCCAAGTGACTTAGGTGAAATACATGACTGACACGAATACATACACAAGCAGGCTAGACATGCCCAGGAAATATGCTAAAAGCTTGTACCTTCTAATTAAAAAAAATACCAGAAATAATTCTTTGCTGGTGGCTTTCTTTGCAGCGAGGCGCGGTTTGGTGTTAGTGCTACCACCCTATCAGGTCCTACACGCAGGGCAACATACCTGCAACTTTGTGTCAGCTTGATATGCAGGTCCGAACCACAGACACACACGTTTAACCCTGTGGGAAGCCTCAAACTCTGGGAAGCGCCTAACGTGTAGGGCAACATGTCTTCCTCCAAACGTAGCACTGTTCAAACACATGTGAAACACATCTGGGCTTCTCTCCAAAGCAGCTCAAGAGATTGTTCATCACAATCAAACCTAAGCAGATGCTGAGATTATCTATCTGTAATAGATGAGTCAATATTTTCAGAAGCATGGAAAAATACCCCCATAATGTGAACGCTGCAGTGACGAATCAATATCAAAGGCGTCCAGCAGCTTCTGTGAAAAGAATTTGTCTTTCTAATTGCAGGAAGGAGAAGCAGTTCGTGGAGAGGCGCTGGAAGGATGTGCGGGTGGGAGATTTTGTGAAAGTGGTTTGCAACGAGACCATTCCCGCAGACCTCCTTCTGCTGCACACGTCGGACCCCGACTGCGTGTGTCACATAGAGACGGCCAACCTGGACGGGGAGACCAACCTGAAGCAGAGGAGGGCCGTGCCGCACGTCTGCATCTCCGTAAGGCAGAGGAGCGGCCTCGTGACTGGCTTTTAACACACTTCAGTTTGTAGAAGTCATGGTGACAGACAGAAACACATACTGGTTGGATGACTGTACCTTAAACGTGCTTTGATGAAACCATTCGGAGGTGCAGGCTCAGCTAAGTGCACTGTAGCTGTACTGATCCACACTTTCCTTCTTTGCCAGGATCCTGAACTGGACCCTGAAAGCTTCGGCAGCGTAGTGGTGTGTGAAAAGCCCAACAATAATCTGAATCATTTCAAGTGTTATGTGTGAGTATCAAATACCCAGCGAGCAAAATGAATTACTGCCCACTCACTGCAATGTCTGATGGCACAAGAGGCCTTAATGTGGCCGTAATGCACTACAATCAGCTCCTTTGGGCTCCGCCGTTCTCACGGATGTCCAACGCGCCGTGTCCGGCCGCTATATGGCTGTAAAGGATACCTAGAGGAGATAGATAATGAGGGAGACGTTAGCAGTAATGAATGTCTAACAGGATGTGAAGTTCTAAAGCAGGCCTCTCGCTTTCCCCGGCTGCAGAGAGAAACCTAATAAGGAGAGGGTGGGCGCTGGAATCGAGAGTCTGCTGCTACGAGGCTGCACCGTGAGGAACACGGACCACGCCGTCGGCTTCGTGGTGTATGCAGGTACAGGCTCCATCTGCTTACCTGACCTTCAGCTTGTAGTGAAGGCTCGCTGAGAAGCGCCGAGGCCCTGAATCCAAATGTATCCTGGCGTGACGCAAAAGTTTCTCAGTGCTCAAGCAATTACGCGTCATCTTCCTTTAAAATGCTAATTTGATCAGCTGGTCTGGTCTGATCCTCCAGGTCACGAAACCAAGTCGATGCTCAACAACAACGGGGCGCGGTACAAACGCAGCAAACTAGAGCGGAAGCTGAACACGGACGTCATCTTCTGCGTCATTCTCCTCGTCGCCATGTGTCTCGTCGGAGCAGTGGGTCAGTGATGCCTTACGTAACTCGGCCGCGTGCTCGACGCCTCCACTCTTGGTCGGCGACGGTTAACTCCAGCGATAACAGGAGTGGAGGTGTGGTTAATCCCCGTGTCCCCACGCGTGCAGGTCACTACCTGTGGCTGCTGTCGCTGCCCGCCGCGCCCCCCTACCTGATCCCCCAGGGCGGCCCGGAGAGTCCGAGCCTGACCAGCTTCTACATGTTCTTCACCATGATCATCCTGCTGCAGGTGGAGGACCGGGGCTGGGGGTGGAGGGCTTCGTTCAAATGAAAGTTCATTCCTCCTGCTCACCTTCTCCCTCCTGTCCTGCAGATCCTGATTCCCATCTCCCTCTACATTTCCATCGAGTTGGTGAAGATCGGCCAGGTCTTCTTCATCACCAACGACATTGACCTGTATGACGAGGAGACCGACAACCGCATGCAGTGTAAGGCCCTGAACATCACAGAGGACCTGGGCCAGATTGAATACATCTTCTCAGACAAGACTGGCACCCTCACAGAGAACAAGATGGTGTTTCGGCGATGCTCCATCGGGGGCAACGAGTACCCGCACCAAGAAAACGGTGACGCTCCACAAGATCTCTTTTGTTCAACTGAACACTGTGAGTGATCTACATATAACGCGGCGTTGTGTTTCCTGCAGCCATTCGCCTGGCCGTCTTTGACGAAGAAGAGTCAGAGGAGGAGGTGATCTTCAACCAGCGGACCCCCCCCCCACCCGCCGGCTGGTCCCTGGACGCGGAGGAAACCAGCAGCGGCTACGCACAGCATCAACGCTGCAGCAAACGCCAGGGCTCAGGGGCGGCCTTCAGCAGTCCACTGGTAGGAGGCTGGAAAAGCACATCCAGGCCATAGGAGAATGCAGAATACTGGGGCTTCACCATTCTGACGCTAACTGTACAGTAGGATTTGTGTAAAACCCAACAACTGTTGATGAAATTTTCTGCGCTTCCTCTGCTCCTTGGCCCAACTGTCTGTAGCGGCAGGCCTCATGGTGCCGGTCCCTGGTGCAGATGGCGGAGTGCTCGCTGTCTGTGATGAGCGCATGCATTTGGCTCACGTCTGCCCCCGTGTCTGTGACAGGACATATGGTCACGCTGGGCATCTGGCGCCGGCCGCTGATGCCACATAAAAACTGTAAACGTGCACTATAGATTAGTCACTGTTGTTTTGGTTTACAGTACAGTAGCCGCGGGTCTATTTTTGTGCGCGGGGCGAAGGGGCAGAAACAGGAAGAGACACAAAAAGACTTGTTTGTGTTGGAGGGGGGCCGCGCGGAGCCATCCTGAGCTTTTATCCTGCCGCGCCTCTAACAGGGGACGTTTGTGTGAATGAAAACGCGCGTCCTTCTCGCCTCCTTCTAATCAAAGGCCTGACAGGATCTGTGGAAGCCGAGCACAACCCAGAAACGGTTCACCGGTTGGAGCCTTTAATTAACAAACCGATTCACTTTCACTTCAACAGGAAACTGAGGTGATTCCAGACAGGAAGCTGCTTCAGCAGATTAGCGGGGCGCCGAGCGGCGGAGGCCCGTACCTGGACTTCTTTCTAGCGCTTGCCATTTGCAACACGGTGATGGTTTCCATGGCAACAACTCAGAGACAGAGGGTGAGCGCTGTGTTTGCTGTGTGCAAAAGATAGGAAGCAGAGATGAAGGACACAGTTACAACAGCTACTAAACAGAGCAACTTAGAACACGATGCCAAACTTATATAGACTTTGTTATTTTATTTTACAATTAGGCTCCCGTTCTACAGCAATGCACCAATGTCATCAGCAGCACACACAACAATACAGTTCAAATGATTCTTATTAACCTTAAAGATTAAGCGTATTTGAAAGTGTTTTATCACTGGTCACTAGTAATTCTCTTCCATCTTTAAAGCCCCAGTCGGAGACTCGGGGTCTGAGGCTTTGCTAAATTAGCAACGTAGCACAGGGAGGCTTGTAGGAGCAATCAGGCTTACTTTTATTAATTTGAGCTCTCGGTGCTCCTGACTGTGCTGTTCTGAGGTCGGGCAGATGGGAGAAAGCTGTGCTTGTTTTCCCTTGAGTTTCTAATTAAAGGGAAAAGTACAAAAAGAAGCCAAGTGGAACGAGATGACAAAGTGTTTCTGACACATTGGGTGTATCGCCATCATATATAGTATGTTCGGGTCTAACTCACAGTAAGTGACATGTGCATTTGTTTTACAGGTGAGAAGATTGTCCCAAGCCTGCCCAACTAAAAGTCCACTGGATTCACTGTCCAACCTGCTAAAAGGTGCCGGCTCCATTAAAAACGTGTTCACCTCCTGCCGACACAAACCAAAGCGTCGCACCCACCCCGACAACGCAGTCATAGAGGAGGTCCAGTTTAGTCCGCACGCAAACACGGAGGAGATTGGAAACACCAAAGGGGTCCGGGCACGTTCCCCCCGCCGCGGACCGCCCACAGCGAACCTGGATAATCTGTGCTACGAGGCGGAGAGTCCAGACGAGGCCGCCTTGGTGTACGCAGCCAAAGCATATGGCTTCGTTCTGCTGGCCCGGACCCCTGACAGGGTGACGGTCAGGCTCCCGTCTGGGGAGGACCTGGCTTTTGAGGTGCTGGACACCTTGGCCTTCGACTACAGCAGGAAGAGAATGTCTGTTTTGGTGCGACACCCAATCACCAAAGAGCGTGTGCTTTACACTAAAGGCGCAGACTATGCAATCATGGAGCTGCTCGGAACACCGTACGCAGGTACATGGTGCACTTATTATATGCTCAGTAGGCACTGAGCCACTCTGAGTCATTTCTACTCAAATCAAAGCAATCTGTGCTGTTTTCCCTTCAGAGCACCTCAGTGGTAACCAGAAGGCCATAGCCACTGATACTCAGCATCACCTCAACTCCTATGCTAAAGATGGGCTGCGTACTCTGTGCATTGCAAAAAAGGTACATTATCAAATGTGCACACATTTGCCTATAACACAAGCTCTGTTTGACTCCTTTTCCATCCATGTGCTGCAGGTTGTGAGTGACAGCGTGTACGCGAGCTGGTCAGCGAACAGACAGAGAGCTCTGGCTGCTATAGACGACAGGGACAAGCTAATAATGGACACTGCCATGCAGCTGGAGACAAACCTGACTCTTTTAGGTACTGTAATACACACCAGTCACATGTGATCTAGAATAAACACATGAACAATGCACTATGTATCAAGTCTGGCTCCCAATCTGTGTCCGTCTGTAGGGGCGACTGGCATCGAGGACCGTCTGCAGGACAGTGTCCCAGACACAGTGGTGGCACTGCGGGAGGCAGGGATCCAGGTGTGGGTGCTGACTGGTGACAAGCCTGAGACAGCTGTCAACATCGGCTATGCCTGTAGGCTGCTGGAGGAGGAGGACCTGGTCATTAACATGAGCTGCAGAAACAAGGTGAGCTGCCTCTCCGGAGGCTGCAGCCCTGGTTTTTCTGACTGCTCAGCTGCTGGATTTTACAGCTCACGTGAAATTAATAATTGATCTAGTAACAGTGCAGATTTTATCGAGTGGGAAAACAGAAACAAAACATGTAGGTTTGAAACTATCATATATGGGAACGGTAAAGCATCATCTTCATAGAAAATATACATTTTAGGAATTTTTACCCGTTTTTTAACAGCCCAACTACATATTAGCCATATTTTAAGTAAAGGTCAAACACTTTTCCTTTAGGAAGCATAAATTGTTGGGGGTGGCCTTCATACTCACAGGTCATTAAAGATTTGGAGGAACAGGAATCAGCCCTTTGTAACAGCCTCCAACCAAATTTATAGTTTAGTTGTGTCGAATATACTGTAAGATTTCTGGAATAAAGGGGCCACGGCACTTCTCTCAGGAGGCCTAGTCACTGATGATGAATGGAGAGAACTACCCCCAACATAATTACTAATGCTTTCATATCTAATTAGGAGTATAATAGTGAACTCTCTGAGGAAATACCCTTCCTCTCCATGTGGGGCTTATTGGTCCCGGACTATTTTTTACCACTATAGCTTGATAAGCACTTGGGGGAAGCACTCCCACGATCGTCATCCTACCACACCTATCCAAATCTACTGTAGGCACCACAACAGCAGGACGGGACCCTTGACTTTTGATTAAAAGGTGGGAGGGATTTAGAGATGAAGAGTCTGACTGAAGACGAAGAATGTGTCCTTCCAACCAATTATAGATTTGCAAGGTCCATCCTGCGGTCCCATAATCCACTGTTATGTCTGTTAAAAAGTGTTTGTAGCTAATTGAACCGACGCCTTGCAGGTCACGTGTACGTCCATCCTGGACTGCACCCTGGAGGAGGTGAGGAGGTACAGCAGCGACCCCCGGAACGTGGACACCACCCAGGCCATCTCCCTGGTGATCGACGGACACACCCTCACCACGGCTCTGTCTCCGGACCTGCAGGACCGCTTCGTGGACCTGGCAAGGCGCTGCCGCTCCGTGCTCTGTTGCAGAGTCACGCCTCTGGAGAAGAGCAGGGTGGTGAAGGTGGTCAAAGAGAAACTCGGTGTCACGACCCTCGCTGTCGGTACGAGCAGCAATGCAGTTATGAGATGCCATGAGGCCAGTGCACAACATGTTTCAGCTGCTCTTAAACCACCGTTCACTCTATGACTTCAGGCGATGGAGCCAATGATGTCAACATGATCCAAGCAGCTGATGTGGGCATTGGGATATCCGGTCAGGAGGGCATGCAGGTCTGAACCCACGCCTTCAGCTTTGAAAATACAACTCGCTAACACACACACTGACTCTTTTGATGTGTCATATTTTCATGTCGAAGGCGGTCATGGCTAGTGATTTCGCTATATCCCGCTTCAAACACCTGAAGAAGCTCCTCCTGGTCCACGGACACTGGTGCTACACCCGACTGGCCAACACCATCATTTACTTCTTCTACAAGAACGTGGTGAGCCTCGCATCTGCGCTGCAGTGCTCCACAGTCTGAGTCCAGCCTCTTTCCTCCTCATTGTGGCGTGTCTCCCAGGCGTACGTGAACCTGCTGTTCTGGTACCAGTTCTACTGCGGCTTCTCCGGCACAGCCATGATTGACTACTGGCTGATGATTTTCTTCAACCTGTTCTTCACGTCGACGCCGCCCATCATGTTTGGGATAATGGACAAGGACCTTTCTGCAGAGATGCTGCTGGGTGTTCCTGAACTGTACAAAACAGGCCAGGGTGAAGGGGTCAGTGTGAATACCTCAAAAGCATTGTTTCACTTCCCAAATGAGTGAAAACTGTTAATAGGGTCGACATACTGGGATTTTGCGTTTGTTTAGGTCTACAACTTTACCACCTTCTGGGTTTCCGTGCTGGATGCCTTCTATCAGAGTCTGGTCTGCTTCTTTGTTCCGTACTTGGTAAGAGACTCCATCCTTGATGTGTGATGCATGATGTCACTGACGCATCCTTTGAGTGATGTAATAGTTTGCTCATTGACACGGTGTATTTCTCCTTTAGACATACCAGGATTCAGACATTGACATTTTTACCTTCGGAACCCCTTTGAACACAGTTTCTTTATTTACCATCCTGCTGCATCTGTCAATAGAGATTAAATCTTGGGTGAGTCCTGCGCTGACATCTTTTTCCCAGACACAATCACAGTGTACTGTAGCACCAGTGAGCCGAGCGCTTCTTATTACATAGTTTCAGTCAAATCTCAGTCATCAGTCAAAAAGAGCAATAAAACCAGGGAGGGATGGCGGTCTTCAATAAGATATTAATATTATGGCTGCCTCTGCCTCTGTCCTCCAGACGCTGGTTCACTGGCTGATCATGGTGGGCAGCGTAGCCCTGTATTTCATCGTGACACTTATCTACAGCGCCACCTGCGTCACCTGCAACCCTCCATCCAACCCGTACTGGATCTTCCAGAGCCAGATGGCAGACCCCATGTTCTACCTCGTCTGCATCATCACCACCGTAATAGCGCTTCTGCCCAGGTACTGTCAGTGTTATCCCCTCTGTGTCTCTCATTCTGCAGGGCCAGGGCAAGAGCATTTAATGGGGCGCTGCACATATCCTGCACATATTTAGGGAATTCATATATACACTGTGTATATGGTATAGCTTACAGAAGAATATTAAGGTAGCTTCAATATTTTTTGTTTGTTTTTGTTATTTTAGGAAATGATTTAAATATGTTATGTAGCGAGTAGTAAACAGAGATGAACAGTGGCATGATTAATTCAATTCACATCAGTTTTTAGGCTATAGAATAACTTCCTTCAAATGCTATTTATAATAAGTCAAAATAGTTAAATTATTTATTATACTCAAATCTGTTCTAGTCTATCCTTGTTTCAACACATTTAAGTCTACCCTGAAGGATAGTATCATGATTAAGGAAGATCTTAAATTACTATAACAACATGTTGTTGTGAATAAACGGTTAAGGCTGAACTGTAACGTGAAGGTGATGAAGAACAGCATCACAGCTTGGTCTTCCTCTCGGGTGCTGATGCGACTGAAAGTGCTGATATTTAGAAGCATTGCTCTGATTTACATCAAAGGGCTGCATGTTTTTCGCTGGCCTACTTTCTCATCATCGGTCTCTCTCCCCCAGGTACGTGTTTCACGTGCTGAAGAACTCTATCACATCCTCGGCGCTGATGCAAGCCAAGCATCTGGACCGGCTGGATCCCTCCTCAAGGGACCAGTGGATCAAGGAGTGGAGGAGTCTCAGGGGTGGAGGGCAGGTCGGCCGCCCCAGGCTACCCACCCCACCCTCTCCCACCCTGGAGACTCCTGTGGACGTTTATCCCCCATCTCCCACCACCTCTGATGTCATGGGGGATGATTTCACACTGAATGTATTCAGTAAAAAAAGGCCTTCGCACACATGAGAAACAACAATCTGTTGAGGTTGGAGTGGATGAAAACAATGATTGCAAATTATCTGGATTTTGCACATAATTTATTTCACCAGGACTCTGTTTTATTTGTGATATTTCTTCCATTGGCCACATAGGAGCAATCCTGCTTCTCCTCATAATAAACTGCCATATGAATGTCTGTTACATTGCTGATGGACTTTCAAAGTACAGTTGTAACCTCATTAGTCAAGTCACCCACTCCTTCAATAAGTCAATAAGTAATACTTCTCCAGAACATGATGTTGGTTTAATATATTCAATGCACATACTGTAGATACATTAACAGTCACAACACAAACTGACTCTGAGGCAGGTTTTCAATTTACTGTAATTTCTCCATGTTAGAATATGAAGGTTTCCCATGGGCTGGGCCTGTGACTAGTAGTGAGTGTTTTTGTATGTCTGTGGCAAAATACATGCATTTGTGTTTGTGTATATACATACAAAAATGTCAGAATAATATAAAAAGGCTCCTCGCCTAAGAAGAAGAATGTTTCCGTGGAAATGAAGTGTGCACGAGCTGAATCCACTGGTAAAAAGGGCTGAGTTATCACTGGCACACTTCATGATACAGTAGCAAGCGTTGCTTATATAACGCCTCCACTTAGATCACTGCCGCTCTCTAGTGTGGAAGAAGAAAAACTGCAGAAAGGTCAAACTGGACAAAGTCAGCAAAACAGCTCATTCCAGTCTTCACTGTATTGGAGCTGCAAGAAAATGGAACATTTCAGCCAAATGGACATGTTGTATTGACGGTTAAACACAATTAAGCAGATTTCCTCCATATTTAAGAATGTCTATCACGGCAGCACATAAACAAAAAACGAAGTAACGTATGGGAAACATTTTATATACGTGACTGACTGGATGATTCACTTTATGCGTCTATGTTTAATGCAGTAGAACAGTCCCGCAAAAATAAATTGTAAAAATATCACGGCAACAAATAAATGTACTGCATAATCATAATAATAAAGTTTGTGCATTTGGTACAAGGGCCAAATATTTTAGGCAGTGCTTGTAAATAAACACCAACAACTACAGTACTGTATGACACAGTCTGAAATATACAGTAATCTAATTGTTTAACTGTTAAACCTATGAGATGTAATATCAGAACAGATACGGAGAACATAAAAATGTATTTTAAAAGCTATAGGTGTTAATTGTATTACACATAATCTGCAGGACTTTGATTAAAAATGCAGAACACATCAACTTCAGATTAGAACGCTAATAACAAAATAACTTTTTTAAAAGCAGAAGTGAGTCAGTTTAGAAGAACATTTTCTTAAAAACTCCTGAATTTTAAAAAGCAGACCGACCGTCATACAGGTACAATGTAAATTATGCTAAGTTTAGTGAAAAAGTGTTGCTTTGAGCACTGATGTTCATTAACAGCTGTATAAAAGACTTGTTTTATATGTGACCAAACTGGAAAGTCTGGTTTTATCTGTGGCTGCATTAGTATCATCAATGTTATTGTTATCTTTATGTTAACATTGACTCAGCTAATGCTGCATCCTGAACAACATGCCATTGGTTTAATAAATGAGGAGGTGAGAGGATCTGACTAACGTAGACTTGTGCAGCTTACTGTACATCTTGCTGGAATATTCCTGTGAATTAATGTGAACAACTTAATGTGGGCCATTTTGCTGAGGATAAAGGGCGAAGTGTGATGCTTTAACCAGGAGCACCCAGCAGATGGCAGATCCACGTGCTGAATACAAAGTTGGGAAGGTTCAGTGAGTGATGGCAAATCCAGATCCTTCTTTCACAACCTGAATGAAGCTAAAACACCTGAAAAAAGATTCACATCACAGCAAGCAAAGAAATAAAGGGAAGTTGTAACTAATCAGATCGCACAATCTGACAACTGTTATAAAACATTACCTTGGCATTACATCAAATTGTGTCAGCTCCACCATCATATACTTTTCAGAGAATGCTGATGGCAAGCAATGTGTCTCCGTCCTATAGTGTAAATAAAGAAGTTCAATTCTAAGGCCTAAGGCAGTAAACTGTGCATATGAACCCACTGAAACTGAATAGCCCTCATATAATCCTCCTACAATAAATGTCCCAATGACTTCATGTCAGCGGCCCATGCATTACTTACTGTGGACCTGCTCCATGGTGTAGTGGCGTGTCTGACTGGGGTTTCCACTTGCTGATCCTTTTGCTGCTGCAAGGTGATGACGGCATCGTTCAGATGAAAGAGCAAGCAGGAGCTCATCACTCAGGAGATGCTTGTTCAGCGCCACCACCAGGTCCACAGCCCTGATCTGTCACACTGGACACCGGAGAACAGGAAGAGCAGGACACCTAGAACACAAACACAGTGAGCGGATGATCGACTCACAGGACCAGTGGGAACCAACACTAAATTTGACAAAGTCATATTTTTATTAGAAACAACACTGCACTTTATGACGCAACATACTGTTAATTATTCACCTCTGTTCCCACTTGATGGCTTAAGGTTGTCCAAGTGTGCTGAGCTGTGTATACTCAACTGCATCGATTTTAATAGCTACTCTCAGGGTTTTAGCTTTGGTTACATTATAACTTACATAGTACATTATTTCATGTTTGGAGTTTATATTTGTTTTTGTCCCTCATGACTGTCACCCACTCCTAAAATACACAGATTTCTGTAGAGTGTTATCTAATCTCATCTTATCTAATGTAAAGTGCTTGCAATGTGTCACGTCAGGTCGGACCAGGGACGTAACATTCCATCTCTCTCGTTACTTTGTTCTGCGCTCTCAGTGTTCTGACTCATAAACGTACATTTAAAGCATTGTAAATGACACCAACCTGCAGGGAGACGTGAGGACAGCTGCTCATTCAGGTGCTTTGTTGGGCGTTAATGTGTATGTGTACTACTGTATAATTCACTATCTGAGTGCAAAAATAAAACTGACAAAATGAAGACATTCTGCATCAGCAGACACATTTTATTTTGAAGACAGTTCCAACGTGAAAAAAGAACAGAAGAGGTCAAAGATGTGTAAAAATGAGCAGTAGGACAGAAGGGTTTTACCTTGAAGCTAACCTGATCTGCATGATCTGATGAATAAGTTCAGGCTGACTGGTATTAAGTTACTTCAAAAACTGAAACTTAAAAATATTTAAAATATGAACATTGAAGAACAAGCATAACTAGTGACGATCAAGTCGCTCACTGCTGCTGAAGAATGTATTTCTTTTTGCTCAGAGTTTTAAAAGTTTCTTTACGGTTGAATAAATAATAACTCCTGACGGAACCCCTCTATTTATCCGGGCTCGGGACCGGCACAGAAGTTACTAGATAAATAATAACTCGTAACAGAATCAAACATAATATCATGTATGTTAAAATGCAATTTAAATGCTACTAAAACATGTTTTATTCTTTCTTTCACATTCATAAAGCATTGATTGTAGTGGATTGTATTATATGTCATACATCATATTAAATATTTCAACTAAGAAAATGTTGAAAAAAACATCTGTTTCTCCACATTCTTTACAAATATTTGATGAATTATTGAATTATAATAATTCCAGCCTTTTCTTGTTAGAACCACTCCTTTCTGGGGATCAACCTTTTGTTTCCTTATACGTTGAATGCTATGATAGGTTTTCTGTGCTGAGCTTTAATTATATGTATATATAAATGAGGTAAAAGGGCACGTGCAGCCTGGCAGGTCAGCGGCCCCCGCCGTTACCATGGGTTCCCCTCGCGCAGACCCCGCCTCCTCGGCGCTGCTGCGTCACCGCGCTGCCGTCAGTCACGTATGCGCGAGGAAGCGATGAAGGGGTCGTGTTTTTTAATGAACGTTATAAGGCGATAAAGCTCCTATTCGTGCACTCTGCGTTGTTGGTGGCGGGCGGCGGGATGCCAAGGCGTGTCCTCTTACTTGATTGTTGGGCAACGAGGGGAAACTAGCTGGCTCGCTAGCTTAGCGTCAGTAAAGCCGACGCCAGTCGGCTTCACCCGACTACTCGCCTGTGACTAAGGTAAGTTCAGCATTTGTTCTGTCTTACAGTAGCGTTAGCTGTGTTTAAACTGACCAAGTAACGAAACGGAACAAACATGTCCGTTACAGTTCCATTCGCGTGTTTGGCATTAAGTACATTTTTGTAAGTTTAGCAGAAGACAAGCGCATCTGACGTTTAACTCCTTTAGCTTGTTGAGGCTAGCTTAACTTTAGCTCCCCTACACATAGCTAAAGTGACTGGTAGAAACAGAGCAGTCTCAAAAAACAAAGCTATTTTAACCTTTTTGAGACATTCCTTATCTAATCTGATGTCTTGAGCTACTTCTATTGAACTCAAAACATGCTTAGACTGAAGTGTTTATTCTCAGTCTGATGCAAAGATAAAAGATCCATTGTAAGGAAGATGAAATATGATCAGTGTTGATCATGGGGGCATACAAGTAATAAAGGAAGACAATCTCAAATGAACAAGTCCTTGAACTGGAACCCCAGAGTAAAAGTGTCTGGAATAACCCAACATGTTATATGTCATGTGCATCCAGAGTTGATACCAAAGTGAGAGATAAGATGATCACTTAACAGTTTTATAGACAATAGGTTTTCAGACTCCCCAGATTGTATATTCCTATATATATACTAGTAACTACTTTCAATATTTATTTACTTTAGTTTTTGTTTGACTGATTCTGTGATTTTTGTTAAGCAAAGAAATGTTTCTGTCTGTCTGTTATTCCAGACTAAGCAGTCATGACGCAGAAGGTCAATCTGTGTTCAACGACTCTTGTTGTGGAGGGTATGACCTGTGGCTCCTGCGTTCAGTCCATAGAGCAGCGCATCGGGTCTGTCACTGGAGTAATACATATAAAGGTACACACAAGTATAAAGAAAACCCCGTTTTTAAATTTAATGTCATTCTTTGATATTTAAGCAAGTAAGAGAATATTTAAAATTTTTGCTGATTTAGAACTGACTCAGCTCACTAACCCTAACACTCTTGCATCACGTTTCCACTTTAAAAACAGGATCTGACTATGCTGACTAACACTAAATTAAGAACGCAATATGCATTAGTATTAGCTTTGTGGACACAGCATATCTGCTGTGTCCATTAATACAACTGACATTTTTCTACTGTTTTGATCCCATAGGACTAGTTGATCCAATTTATACCCAAGCAGGTGGCACCAGTAGAGGGCTGAATTGCAGTCTGTGTGGCCTGTGTTTTGTTTATTATTTGCTTACCCCTCAGGGTAAGTTTAAATGAGAAGATAACATAATAATGTCTTCTTGATAGGCCTCTGCCCTTTGGAGAACTGTGACAACAGATCAATAAATGGCCTCTCCCCACAGGAAATGGGGCCATTTCTGTCTTAAGAGAAGTCTGTGCTTGTCATTTCATGTTACTCTAAAAGATGTAATATCTGACAAGTGAATTGAGTTTTCTTGGTAGAACCATTGTCTGATTTCTTGCCTTCTTTCATCTCTGATTTGTAAGATAATCCTAAAAGCAGGCACACTCAGTTACTAAAACGCTACTGTTGTAACTCAAGACTCAGTCAAGTGATCCCTTCCGCATGTCACATGTTACCATCACGCTGAAGAGGGAAGGCTAAGGGTCAGCTCTATGACCTAGAGAGGGTACATATACTCAATTAACCTTTGTAATGTTTTAATGTTCAGTCGTTTTTAAAAGATTACACCAAAGTCTAGCCAACAAATTGTGTAAGAGGAAGTGAGTATGATCATAAGATAATTTATCTATAGGCTCTATATAACCATTATTTAATCTGAACCCAGCACTTTTCCTACAGGAAAATTTAGGCACGGTGGTATTGGATGCTTAACAGGAATACTGGGTCTCAAAAGTGTTTTTACAGAAAAATTAACATCAGGTTTTTGCAAGATTATTGGCAGATTATTATGATTATTCATAGTTTAAAAATATGTATTTAGATTTGTATTGATAATGAACATGAATTTGCCTTTATTTTATAGGTGTCCTTGGAGCAGAAAAATGCCACCATCATATTTGACGCCAGCCAACGAAGTCCAGAATCCTTGGCAGAGGATATTGAAGACATGGGATTTGAATCAAGTCTATCGAAGTCAAGTGCTGCCACACCAGTCTCTATGGATACCCAATTAATCCCCACCTCAGGCTTGACACCTGCAGCCCACCAGGAGGCTTTGAAAAAGCTCTCTCAAATTCATGGGGTCCTCAATGCTAGAGAGAGCCCAGCCCCGACTGGTCTCCTTGTCGACTTTGTTCCTTCACTGACTTCTGTGCAGCAGCTGAATGAGGCGATTGCCAGCGTAATGCCTCTGGAGACTCCAACCCTTTCTAGCCCTTTGCCCAAAGGCCCAACTTTGTCTCCCTCTAACAGCAGTAGCGTGGTGGTCCTGAAGTTGACCATTGAAGGAATGACCTGTCATTCATGTATCACCACTATTGAAGGAAAGATTGGGAAATTGAAAGGAATTAAAAAGATCAAAGGTGATGTACTTGTCCCAAAGTATATTATATGACTGTGTGAACTAAATATATTGATATGTATTTGTTGTGGACAGTATGTTTTGCAGATGAAGTTTCATGCTGTCATTTATATCAACCTGGCTGTAGGATTACCAGTAACAGGTTGCACAATGCAATTTAACTGACATGTCTTATTCTTTCACAGTTGGTTTAGACTCTAAAGAAGGTACAATCCTGTACCTGCCTTATCTCATCACTGTCCAAACCATTATCGACCAGATTGCTGTGGCTGGCTTTAAGGCAACGGTCAAGTCCAAGCCCCATCCTCTGAAGCTGGCCTCCAGTGAAATTGAACGTTTTGTTGATTCTCAAAAACTAACACTTTCTTCACCGTCCGAAACTTCAGACGAGACAGAAATATTCATAGACACAACACTCGTCACTCTCAGGGTGAAAGGCATGCACTGCCGTTCCTGTGTAGTCAACATCCAAGACAATATCTCTGTGCTGCCTGGCGTCTCCTCAGTTGAGGTCTCTCTGGAAAAGGAGATGGCCTCCATCTGCTACGATCCTCTAAAGGTCACAGTGCTCCAACTGCAGAAGGCAATTGAGGCACTGCCTCCAGGAAACTTCAAGACTGATCTCAGGGACTCTTCTATCCCTCTTGGTTCCCTGTCCACGCCTGCCGTATCATCACAGCCTGCGGGAATATTCCATACCAAATCTGCAGTCTCTCAACCTTGTTTTGCTCAGCCCCTAGCCTCTGTGGTTAACATTCAGATTGAGGGCATGACATGCAACTCCTGTGTTCAGTCAATAGAAGGCATGCTTTCCCAAAGGAAGGGTGTAGTATCAGCCCAGGTATCTCTGAACAATCAGCAGGGAGTCTTTGAGTATGATCCCCTCCTAACCACACCGGAGGAGCTTAGGGAAGCTATCGAGGACATGGGCTTTGTTGCTTCCTTAGCTGGTGAGAGCTCATTTCTCATGTACTAAAATGGCAAAATTTGTGTTGTTGTGGTGTTTTGTGACTTGTTTTGAAGTATCTCCCATTAATACAACACAGACATTGGTGTATTTAGGATGTGAGGCTGGGATGTCAAACCTAACTTCTAGTGTAGCTTTTTTTCTAGTATAATAACCATTATTTGTTGTCCACAGAGACACCCTCTCTGCTGCCTGCATCTGATCTCAGTCTTTTGAAGTCTTCGAGTCTAGCGCCTGTAAAAGAGAGGGAACATGAGACTCAACTACACAAAGCAACCTCACAGGGACAAATCGGAGAAACACGCTCTAAATGCTACATCCATATTGGTGGGATGACTTGTGCTTCCTGTGTATCAAATATTGAACGAAACCTTAAGAATGAACCGGGTTTGTAGTAGTAGTTTGTAAACATTTTTATACTTCACATACAAACAAAACTTGGTATTGACTAAAATTAACATCTTTATCATTCTGTAGGTATCTACTCTGTCCTTGTAGCCCTAATGGCCAGTAAAGCTGAGGTGCGTTATAATCCCGAAGTCACTGACCCTGAGAAAATAGCAGTGTGTGTGAAGGAGCTGGGGTTCACTGCCTCCGTGATGGAGAACTATGAAGGTTCAGATGGAAATCTAGAACTAGTGGTGAGTCTGTGTCAGATTGCGTTGATTTTATAAAAAGAAGACAACACATTCAGCAAAGTGGCATAGTTTCCTATGAAGAAATTGATAAACATTTCTCAACAACAACAACAAACATTTAATGTTGACTCATCTGCAACTTCCTTTTCACCAACTCAACTGAGTACAGGAACTGTACTCAGTTCATCAACTGAGTAATGTCAGTTCCTTTTTATAAAAGTGTCTTTTAATATATTTCTGTGTTCTTTTTCTTTCAGGTTAGGGGAATGACGTGTGCTTCTTGTGTTCATAAAATTGAATCCAGCCTCATGAAAGAAAAAGGAATTATGTATGCCTCTGTTGCCTTGGCAACGAACAAAGCGCACATTAGGTATGACTTGGACATTATAGGGCCGCGAGACATCACCAAGCTGATTGAGGTAATACATCAAATCTTGTTTGTATGTTTGGTATATCTTGTTACTGGTTGTAGCCAGGACACAATAACTAGTGTAAACTGTATTATAAATTAGAAAGATTAAGATACAAGGTCTGATTAATAATATGACTTTTATTTGTAGAGTCTGGGATTTGAACCATCTTTGGTAAAGAAGGATGGTTCTGCCAGCCACCTAGATCACACTAAGGAGATACGACAGTGGGTTGCATTTTGTTTTTTGTGATTTACATGTGTTTTATATTCATCAATCTTTCTTTGTTTATGTTCTGTTATGTTTTGAGCTGTGAGGGATGGACCTATACGCTAAATTAAGTATTTGTTGATAGTGATTAGGAATTGTTCGTGCACCATAACTTGGTTCTAATGACAAAACACAGATGAAACATTAACACAGAGTCCTATTACCTTCCACAGGTGGAGAAAATCATTTTTGGTGAGCTTGATTTTCTGCGTGCCTGTGATGGGCATGATGATCTACATGATTATAGTAGATCACCAGACGAATGTTTCACATAATCACAATGCTACAGTGGAGGACCGCATCCATTACCATTCCGACATGTTCTTAGAAAAGCAGGTGCTTCCAGGCCTCTCCATCATGAACTTCCTCTCTTTTCTCTTTTGTGTGCCTGTGCAGGTAAGTCAGTCATTGTCCTGTACTTACCAATGCAGCATCATCGTTATCAAACCAATAATGATATTTTTGGCTCCCTTTAGTTTATTGGTGGCCGTTACTTCTACATTCAAGCCTACAAAGCAGTAAAACACAGATCAGCCAACATGGATGTGCTGATAGTTCTGGCTACCTCCATTGCCTTCACTTACTCAGTCGTTGTCGTGTTAGTGGCCATGGTGGAGAAGGCGAAAATCAACCCCATCACTTTCTTTGACACTCCACCAATGCTCTTTGTCTTCATCTCTCTGGGTCGTTGGCTAGAACAGATAGCCAAGGTATAATGAATATAAATAATAAATAAACTATTATTATCATCTGTATCTGGGAATAAAATCAATTTTGAAATGTAGTAAAGAACAATTTCTAATGCATTTATTTCAAAATATTTGTGTTTCTTTCATCTAGAGCAAGACATCTGAGGCTTTGTCTAAGCTGATGTCTCTACAAGCTACTGAGGCCACAGTAGTAACACTTGGCAGTGACATGTCTGTTCTTAGGTACTCGTTTACTGTTCTCACTTTTTTTTTTTATTTTAGAAAACATGTCTGTAGTTGAAATGTCAGAAAAGTGAAACATGCTGCTAATACGTATCTGGCTTAATAGCATTGTGAATGTTTTTTTTAAATAATAGCTACAGCAATAGTGCATTATAGTATTTTAATTGTATTATTTGTACCACGTACCCAGTGAGGAGCAAGTGGATGTTGAGCTGGTGCATAGAGGTGATGTTGTAAAAGTCGTCCCTGGAGGGAAATTTCCAGTAGATGGGAAGGTCATCGACGGACACTCCTTGGCAGATGAATCTTTAATCACAGGTTAGTTGCAGGGTATTGAGTATTGATTATTTGTTTTATGTCAGCATGGCCAATAACACGCTACAATATAAATACTTCATAAGGTGGAGCAAATTCAGAAATTAAGTTGTTATGAACACCCCTCCAACAATCAACTTATACTTGGAGATTTACAGGGCTTTTCTAAGTAGAAAATGGAAACAAATATGCATAAATTATGATTCATATTATTTAAGATTGTCCATGGTGAAATCTGCTATTGCAATGCTGATACTAACACTGAGCTTATAGGGTTAAATTGAGCACATTATTGTATTGTCTCTACCATGTGTTTGGTTAAAATCTTAGCTGTGGCCACTGCCAAAGCACCATAATACACACTCATTTACTCTAATTATTTTACATTACTGTGTTTTCTGACCAGCTGTTGCTTTGTGACTGCAGGTGAATCCATGCCAGTGAGTAAGAAACCTGGGAGCTCTGTTATTGCAGGCTCCATCAACCAGAATGGCTCCCTTCTTGTCAGTGCTACACATGTTGGCAAGGACACAACTCTGGCTCAGATTGTCAAACTAGTGGAAGATGCTCAGACTTCAAAGGTGAATTATGTGGTGTGAGATTTGTACATTTGTGCGTACCTGCTACCTAAACAGGTTTTAATGTTTGGACTTTTATGTCAAGGCTCCCATCCAGCAATATGCAGATAAGATCAGCGGCTACTTTGTGCCTTTCATCGTTTTCGTATCGGTCCTTACACTCATCTCATGGATCTTTATTGGGTTTTTGGACTTTGCTCTAGTGGAGAAGTACTTTCCTGTGAGTTTTTTTTATTTCTAATAATTGGTATTACCACACTTTTGGGGAAATAAGATCTGTTCATATTTTAGTGATCTAAAATCACAGGCATGACTGAATGTCACTGCATTTGATTTTATTTTTCTGCAGGGTTATGATAAGAGCATTTCCAGGTCGGAGGCAGTGATTCGCTTTGCCTTCCAGGCTTCTATAACAGTGTTATGCATTGCCTGTCCCTGTTCCCTCGGCTTGGCAACCCCGACGGCTGTCATGGTGGGCACAGGGGTTGGAGCCCAAAATGGCATCCTGATAAAGGGTGGAGAGCCACTTGAGATGGCGCATAAGGTGTGTGTTCAGTTTGAATATTAGTGGTTCTAGTTACACAATGTATAGTCTATATGTCACTAATAAAATCACTTGACAACATCAATTTGTTGTCATGTTGCGGACCATATTCTTTAATGCCCAGGTTCAGTCAGTGGTATTTGATAAGACTGGGACCATCACGAAAGGTGCTCCAGCTGTTGTCAAAGTCGAGATGTTTGTGGGGGGCAACAGGGTGCCTCGTTCCCGACTGCTGGCAATTGTGGGTACAGCTGAAAACAAGAGTGAACACCCTCTTGCTTTAGCAATCACCAAATACTGCAAACAGGTTAGTCTTGCCTTCAAATTGAATTCCCATGCTCGAGTTTGTGAGAATCTCAGATGTTAAAAGCTGATTTACACGACCTACAATGTTTCATTAAACATTTAATACTTTGTGTGTGCAGGAGCTTGAAACGGAGTCTGTTGGCACATGTACAGACTTTCAGGCAGTGCCAGGTTGCGGGATTCGATGTCAGGTCAGCAACACTGAGTTCTTGCTGAAACAGGTGGACGGTGACAGAGATGACAACAACCAGCGTAACAGCATCCTTGTCCATATCAGTGACAATCATATAACCTCCAGCTCCCATCCTCTCATCATGGACCCACAGCCCCCGAGTAAATAGCTAAATTCAGCCCTGACACATTTGTTGTGATGTATTTAGGTTTCCTGGCTGCTCTTAGCTTTCATCAATTTGATCTGTATTTTTAGGTCATGTACAGACAGCCACGTACACTGTCCTTATTGGCAATAGAGAGTGGATGAAGAGGAACTGCCTGGAGGTTTTCGCTTATGTAGATGAGGCCATGATCTACCATGAAAAACAAGGACACACTGCTGTTCTTGTGGCTGTAGACAGTAAGTTGTACTTATCTTTAAGGCTTAAACTGTTTACTATCAGTGAAAATGTTGTATTTTAATTATAAAATATTTTTACTTTGTTTATAGACACACTGTCTGCAATGGTAGTTATAGCAGACTCAGTGAAACCAGAAGCTGAGCTGGCAGTGCAAACTCTGACCCACATGGGTATGGAAGTTGTACTGATGACTGGAGACAACAGCAAGACAGCACGAGCCATCGCTGCTCAGGTATGAATGCTGTTTGGAGAAAGAACTGACCTAAACAAACAAAATAATTTATTTTTTAGTTTTGTGTCTCTACCAGGTGGGGATCCGGAAAGTCTTTGCTGAGGTGCTTCCTTCCCACAAGGCAGCCAAGGTGGAGCATTTGCAAAAACAAGGAAAAATAGTAGCGATGGTGGGTGATGGTGTCAACGACTCCCCTGCTTTGGCCTTGGCCAACGTGGGCATTGCCATAGGAACTGGCACAGATGTGGCAATTGAGGCCGCAGATGTTGTATTGATTAGGGTGAGTTTATTTACTTTATTCTTATCATGCTATTCAAGTGTCATAAAGACAATGTGATTTAAGGATAATACAAATCATATTTGTAGTATATTCACATTGTATATTCTGATATAAACATTTCTTTCTTTTTTCTGCAGAACGACCTTTTGGATGTAGTAGGAAGTATTGACCTTTCTAAGAAAACTGTCCAGAGGATCAGGATCAACTTTGTCTTTGCCCTTATCTACAACCTGCTTGGAATTCCTATTGCTGCTGGTATGTGATGACAGAACATAAATCCCAGTGTTTTTATTTGCTGTATTCAAACTAAGCGCAAAAGAAATAAGGACCTCATCTATTCACAGGCGTATTTCTTCCTATTGGTCTGGTGTTACAGCCATGGATGGGTTCTGGTGCAATGGCACTATCATCAGTTTCTGTGGTTTTGTCGTCCCTTCTACTCAAATGGTAATGAGATGTTTTATGTTCTTTTGAGACGTTTGTATCTTTTGTAATTTAGTTCTTCTTGCATTCAAGCGTAACAATAGAAAATCCCTTTTTTTTTCTCATCTCTTTCTGCATTTTTGTAGTTACACAAAGCCCACCGCTGAGAGGTTGGAAGCGAAGCTTGGTAACAACAGGTGGCATGGCAGCCTGTCTGAAATCAGTGTCCACATAGGCATGGGTGATGCACGCCGTCCATCACCAAAACTCAGCCTGCTAGACCGCATTGTCAACTACAGCCGAGCCTCCATCAACTCCCTGCGCTCCGACAAACACTCTCTCAACAGCTTTGTGCTCAAAGAGCCCAGCAAACATACACTGCTGGTGGAGGATGCACCGTGTGAGGAGGAAATTTGCTGAATGCGCAACATAACAATGTTATACCTGCCTAGACGGAAATATTGGCTTTTTCGTGCTAAGTGGATTGTATTGAATAATGTCTCATTCATCTGTAAATCCCTCGAAGCAGATGTGTTGACTTGAAATCTGAGATGGCCTTTATTTTCTAGATCAGCCAGTCAACAGGTGCATTTCTGAGCTGCCTGATCTGATGTTCTATTATTTTTGTGGAGGTCAGTGCCCTCTTGCACACAAATTGGTCCTTTGACACTTGATTGATGCTCTTGATGTAAGCATAAAGCATCTTAAGGACCCTGAAGACACATTTAGGAAGCCGAGTTCTGCTCTTCTGCCACTGTGGTCATTAGCCAGTACAATCTGTGACATCTATCCAAAGACATTTTAATAGTAGTGCCTCTTGTAAGTATGGACACTACAGTGTTGGGTTTTAACTCATGTTCCTTTATATAGGGGGAAAATATCATTGTTGTATAATTCTATTTCAGAGTATTTATATTATTTATCTTTTTTCATTATATTCTGGTAAATGAAGATGTTGTATCCAAATGGAAATTTTATTTTCAGCTTCCCAAAATGTGCACGGTAAATCACAAAATAATCAAGTGAAGAGATCTAGAGAGCGTGACACAAGTCCCATTAGAAATACCACCTTGGCAAAGTCACAGGCATTCCAAAGATAGCACTAGGCAGAGGTTACCTTGGACTTAATGTGCACAAACTGATAATGGGTCAAAGACTCAACCTGAAGAAGGTGGTTGTAAAATGGCGAAGCAAATGTTTGTTGTAGGTCCCATAATGTCAGCACGTTGCATCTTTAGTGAATACGAGAAATCTCAGTGAATGTGAGTATTCAAGTTGAACAACAGTTGTTTGTGCTTGTTACTTTTGCAGACTGCAGTGAGAGGATCTCTGCTGTCAGCCGGCCAAATATTTATTACATTTTTTTTCCACTGCCTCAACAGGCAGGATGGTGTTACCATTTCAAAGAGGAATCAAGGTGCAACTTTACTCTCTTCTTTTTCAAATGGTAGTTATGACTCAAGCTGTTGCATTTGTTCGGAGGAACAAATTTAAACCCAGGGGTCTGGGAATCGCAGTAGTCTGCAGCCTGATCGGGTTCACCACTGAGTTAGAGGAAAGTATTCATTCTTTCAGGAAACAGTATTGTGCCAGCTGTAAAACTAAGGCCAAGCCAGTTACATTTTACAGCCATCAAACTGCTTTATCTGCTGCATCATATTAGTAAATAATCACTACACTTAAGCTGATCGTGAAAATAGCAGCCATTTGTTTGTTCTTTTCCCATGATGCATTACTTGCTGTAGCAATCACAGCTTGTTTTTGTTTGTGTGTGTGGTATTTGTAAAGACACTTTGCTCCAGACCCGCAGTCAAAATAAGCAAGTTGCTGTTTGCTGTCTTTAATAGTTCATCTGAACATTATGTGCCTTGAATAAAATGCTTTTCTAAGTTCACTCATGTGTTTCCAGTGCTGGCCCAGAAGATGGCGCCGAGGAGCCAAGTGATCAGGCCACAGATACAAGATTTAATTTTATTTCATCCAGTTAGTCTAAACATTACAGCACCTCACCTCATTACATCAAATAAGTCGAATAATGTATTTGTAATTTTAAAAAAATTATTAGTTTCAACAAATGCAAAGTAATGACTCCTTTTCCTCTTGTTGATTTGTATCGCTTTGGCTGTGGAGATGTTGGTAGTTTAAAGTTTAACATGTTTTTCATTAGGGAGTTGATTTAGTCCTAGAGGAACTGGCTCTCATCACAGGGAGCTGAAGGTTCAAAGACAGCATCTCCAAACAGGTTGGCTTGATCTTAACCCCTTAACGATCTGGGACTTTCAGAAAGGCATAGTGGAAACTGAACAGGCTTGATTAGTTCTGGAACAACACTGGGTTTTCCTTTACTGACACAGAACAGCTGCAGTTGAAAAATGCTACATTCAGTCACCGTGAACACCAGAATAAGAAACGTCACTTCAAACCGGCTAGGAAATGGCTCCGACTAACACCTCATGGCAAACACTGACGACCAAAAGTTAACTTTTACGGCAATATATGCAAGGAGATTTACAGTATATTTAACATTAAACACATTACAGAAATCACAGTATGATGGGCAAAAGATGCAAATTAGACTTTGAGCATTTTATGTATTTAAACTTGAAATAATTGCACCCAGTAATTTCTGTGGATCCTAAATATGCAATTTTCTTTCATTGGTAAATATATAGACATGTTTAAACTATCCAATCATACTTTTTTTTTTAATAACCCTTCACTTTTACTTTGTGTGTTACAATAGAGATGGTAATGCAGCTCAACAACAGATATTTTATGAAGCAGCTAAAGATACGGCAGCCTTTTGTATGACTGCGATTCTTTATCGGACTGTTAAGTTGTGTCTGAACTGGCGTTATCTGAATACGGCAGCAAACGTACAACAGAAGTTACAGCATCACGCTCATCAGCTCACAAGACTAGAGCTCCTTAATATGATTATTACTTATTTTTATACAGCTCAACACAAAGCAAGAACTTAGTTCTGCGTAATGAGCTAGTGGCTGAAATGTTTAAGTTGCTGAGATTAATTGTTAGGGTTCAAAAAATGTTATAAAGAGCTTCCTGTAAACTATCCCTGCATTGAAAAATGCTTCCTTGTTATTTTCCCACAACACTGACATCCATAACTACCAAATGTACTGTATTTATTAATGTACTTGAACTCAAAAACATTTAGGGTGTTGGACAAATGCTGCAGTAAAGTACTGGAGACAGGTTTCACACAAAGCTGTAAGGCATCTAATAGGATCCACTGTAAAAATGAATCAGTGTTTTGCTAAAATGATCAGTAACAAACATCTGTCACCACTGTTGACGAATGACGTTCTGATCTGATAAAATTCCATGATGCACATGAGGAGTGATTTATTCACGCATGTTTAGCAACTGAATAAATAGGTTGCTGTAAAAACTACTGAACCTAAAGACTTGAAATAGCACCGTGTTGGACTATCAATGGCCACCACCATCAGATCATCACATTTAATAGGGCGAATACCTGGATAATTGGTTAATCAACATCAGCAGCAAGATCTGAAGGTCTTGCTCAGTTCCACTCGTGTGGCGAACTCAACTACATTAAAAAGGAAGAAAATGTGAACGTCATTCTATAAAGTAACACTGTCAAAAGGAGGTCGTAATCGTTGAATGAGGTCTAAAATAGCAGATAGTACAGATTTGGCAAATGCATGGTAAAATCTGATCAATTACGACAGATATGAAATAATACAATAATCATTTGGCAGCGACATACAATCAAATGACCAACTAATAAAAAATACTGCACATGAAAATGTACACATAAAACACACAGGCCACTATATCTGTCATAACAAACATAACCTGTTCCGTCCAGCCCAGTCTTTAGCAGTTACAATAAAATCACAAACAAAAAGCCAAAGATCTGACCCAGAGGGAGTCGTCAGGCGTCCATCTGACGGCGGAGGGAGGGGACGAGACAAACTTAACTTTGGCACAGAGAATGAGGAGGGCCGGCAGAGAGGTGAGGGCCGAGCCTGCAGCTGTGCTATGGCAGTGCGTGGATGAGGGCGCGGCGCGCTCATAGCCCTTTGTTGAAGTAGACCCGCTCCACGCCGGGGTGGCTGGCCCGGATTTTCTCCTGCAGCTCCGGCTCCAGGCGGCTGACGGACATGGAGCTGGGGTGGGGAGCGACAGAAACACGGGGGTTAACGCCTCACACCCGTCCTGTGGGCGGATTGCACAACACCTAGCGCATTCTCTGAATACATTCAGCTACAGATAAGGCTAAAAAAAAAAAAAAAAAAGTGGCTGCTGTGATTTGTGTGTCCAGCGTGAATGTTTGACTCACCTCTTTTGAGGGAACAATGCACAGCACAGCGGCGTGGCGAACACCAGGCTGAAAGAGACCCCAGATTAGGAAGGAACCGTTTGAAACAGGTGTGTTACATCCTTGTTATTAGGAAGCGGGTCAGAAAGCATTTTGCGTGACTGACTATCAGCTTGAACATCTGACGACTCACCAGAATCCCACCAGGGTCACTTGAATGGGTGCACTCATCCATGGGAACTTCTGTAAAGCATTAAAAAAGAAGAATGAGGGGCACAAAGGCAGCGGTGCATCCCCCTGCGAGCATGACCTCACGTCCGCAGTGCTTTTCATCGCTCTAATGTGCGACACAGCCAAGAGGTAGAACGTGTGGTGGTTCTAACCTTCAGAAACGCCTTCTTCTCCAAATGGTTCATTAAAAACGGAGGGATGGCTGAAAAACACACAAAACAGGGGTGAGCTCTACTGAACTTGTAAAATGTTGTAAACAGTGATTTTTTTTTAGTTTAAACTCCCCCCCCCCCGTGTCATCAGGTGACACGCGTCTGAAGTCGTACCCATTCCAGGCGAGGCCATGAGGATTCTGGAGACCACGACCTGAGAGATGGCCTGCTGGGCCGCTTTCGTCGACTCTCCTAACCTGTTGTCATTCTCGTCTGTTATGGGGATGCCGTGTTGAAGTTCCCTGAAGTCAAGGAGGAGACTCCACCTGAACTCTGACCTCACCGCTAATAGAAATGGCCTTAAAATATTTGTCCTGACATTCAGAGCTAACATTTATGCCAAAACAAACACAGCGCTTCAGCCGTACCTTTGTCTCATCAATGGGATGTTGATACAGTTGGCAGCAGCTACGGCGGCGAACGGAACGAATCGTCCAATCAGGGGCGAGACGTGCTGCAGCGGGATGAGACAAGTTAAACACTTGGCTACACTTTAACCACACGGCGCAATAATTAAACCTGTGGAAGCGTGGCTACTGTACGTTATGCACCTTTAGGCGTAACATTATGACCACCGACACTAAAGGAGCAATGGGAGAATCACAACTAGACTGTGGAGCAATGAAGAAGTTGAGTCCAAGTTCATCCAGTGAATCACGCTGTGGTTGGTCATGTGTATGTGAGTCACGTTACGTGGGGAGAGTTTAGAAATAGTTCATGCTATTGACTTGGTCTCAAATATTCCAGAAATATTAAACCCCAGTCAACTGTGGGACATCCTGGACAAATCTGACCCCTGGAGTCAAAGTAACCCTTCAGGTCCAGTGGGGTCCACATGGAAATGAGTCAGAGCAGCCTCCATTTGGTCATAATGTTGCACCTCAGTGCAGAATTGCATTAGCTAAAGCGATACCTTTGTTAGTGCATTGAGTCCTAGAGCAGTGGCGACTGCTCCTGTAGTGGCAGACACGTACGCTGTGCCCAGCTGACTGCAAACAAACAGCACAACATCACCGCTTGCACCGCGCAGAGCTCAACGTGAGCGACCAAGGCGCGCGCTCCTCACCTGACCGTTATCGGAGCATCGCCGCTCCGGTTGGTGTAGTTGACGATCGCGTTGAAAGACTGATTGATCCACTGCCAGAACAGCACGGCTGGGGTCGTCCTGCAACACAGAGGTCAAGGCCGGTGAAGGGAGCAGGTGAAAGTCTGAGCTTTATCTCCGTGTTTAAATAGGACGGAAGCTCAACAAATGCTGTCAGAGGATGGGGACAGTCTCCTATAATCTGCTGAGTGTGCGCTAATAGGCTTATTCTCACTTGTAGAACGTCATCATACATCCGGTGATGGTCATGTTCATGGGGACCTGCGCCGACATGCGGCCGATCAGGATCATCTTCTCCCCGGTGTCGGGATGGAAGGCGGAGTCGAACACATACTTGGCCCGCCACAGCTGGTCCTCGGTCAGCCCTGGGGAGACGACGCCTTTCCTGAAGGGGTGGAGGAGAGCGGCGCTGAAAGCACGCCGTCGGGTTTCACGGCTGCCGACGTTGGCTGCTCTGCCGCTTACCTGTAGTCGGTGATGATCTTGTGCGCGTGTGCTAGTTGTTCGTTGGTGAGGAGGACGTTCCTGGGGTCTGTGACTGTGAAGAAATGCTTGGCCCGACCTACAAATGTGCTCTGGTCCCACCGGGGCTCGTTGATGTTGATGGAGGTGGATAGCTCTGCTGCCATGTTTATCTGGGGAGAGGCACATGCAGCCAGTGTTAGGGCTAAAGCCTCCTTATATGAGCCTCAAACTGAGGCTAAATATCAACAAGTTACCTACAAACTGTGACACAGGGTTTGGCAGCACATGTGGCCCTTTAGGCCCCGTTTCTTTAGCAGACACAAGTCAGTGGAGGACTGGTTAAAAAAAAAAACCTTTGTGGATTGCCATGCTGCTAATTCAGCATAATGTTGCTATGGTGACGGCTGACCCGACACGAGGGTTGTGAAGTGCTAAATTGCAAAGCTCTATTATGGCCGAGCACCAACCCCCCCAAACTGGGAGCGGAAAGCGGCGGCAGAAAAGCAGAAGGCGAGCAGTGATAGCGGCGACAGCTGAACTTCAGACCGGTTCATTGTGCGAGTGCACCACGAGCTGCATCAGAGTGGAGAAAGCTCATGTTTGGCTTCCTGCGCGGCCAGATCTGTGCACGCATGCCTGCCCGTGCGGGGGCCACTGTAACCCAGTCTGATCTGGCCTCGTGCTCCCTGTAATAGGCCGAGCGGTGCATGCAGGCATCTGCAGCAGCATGATGAAACTCCACCTGAAATTGCACCAAAGATGGCTGCTGGACTGACAGCAAAGCAGAGGCTCCAAGTTGGCGTGCTGTCCCTTTAAACTGAATTAAACTCCACTGGGGGTTCCTCAAGAGGTGGCAAGAAAAACACCCCTCTGAGCGCATCCAATAAAGCAGTAGGTCAGGGTAGCAGGAGAATTCGTACAGTAGGTGGGTGGAGGTGCTTCCTCCAGTCAGGCCCTCATTAATGAGATTAATACAATATTAATTACCGATGAGGATCATACCCGAGGACTGAACTTTGGACTAACGCTCTATTTGATATATAAACCCTCGGTGGCTTCTGCCCTCACTCTCAGCCAAT
This sequence comes from Betta splendens, assembly GCF_900634795.4. NCBI lineage: Eukaryota > Metazoa > Chordata > Actinopteri > Anabantiformes > Osphronemidae > Betta > Betta splendens. The sequence goes on from NC_040890.2 coordinate 10,055,531, forward strand.
CAAAGGCGGCCTGCATGGCTACACATTAACCTGCAATTCACAGCAACTCCCCGCAATCACACCATCAGTCAATTGCCCCGGAAAGCGGCCCTTGACGGATATTATATCATTAGTGTCGCGCGGAGCTGATTTCGGGCTGCGGTCGCAGAAACACGCCGTGGCCGCACGCGGGCAACTGTCCAACCCGACGGAGACCAGCTGAATCTGGAGCGTAGCTGCAGGTGTTTTCTGCGTTTCCACAGCGCGCCGACGCCGAACCACGAGACAGTCGCGAAGTATCGTGGGCCCGTCATCGTTTAAAAACGATTAATTGGACGCGGCATCTGTGCAGCCCCGGTCCAGCTGTGAGCCCCAGATTCAACTAGTATCAGCCTGCCACATCCACACGCGCAGCCTCGCGCGCCCCGAGCCCAGACACAAAGACGCACCCGTGCGTTTTACTGGCCACGTTCTGTTGAACCCGTTTGAAGAATACCGACAATTTTACTTACTGCACTGTGGGCTCCGGCGGATCGCAAGAGGTGTCCCTGAATGGCTGCAGCCAGCTAATTTAACACGCAGCAGCGTCAGCACGGCCAGAGCGCGCAGTCACATCCCGCAGTGTGAGAAGCCTCGCTGAGAAAGTAAAAGTCCCGCCTCAAAGCAGGGAATCACGCCGGGAAATACTGGAGTCTGTACTGGAAATGCGAGTGGGAGAAGTTTTGAAAATGCAAGACTGCCGGCTCTTTTGCAAAACTGCGTCGTCATATTTAAATAAAGTTGAATTCCTCTTTCGTGCTTTGTGCCGGGGCTTTTATTTTGCGGGGCGAGCCGAGCACTACATCCGGCTGAGGCGCGACACTTTCACTGCATTGATTTACAGTAAATTATTAATAACGGGAAAAACTTTGCAAATATCCACGCATGATAATGTTTGACAGCCCCGAAAAGGGGCCTAAAAAGTAGGCAGTCTTTTAAATAAACAACGCATTAATCATTTATTTAATAAATAAATAAATACAAACATTAAACATACCCAAAGAAAAGCAAAATGAGAGTTAAACAACCGGTGTTGTCGTTTTAATGTGTTGAAACTGCACACAGAACACTTGTAATAATAAAATGTCCTACACTGATTATCTGGTCAGAGTTAAGCGTTAACGGGTGTCTGGTGTCTGTTTCCATATAGTGAGGGGGCCGTGAGGTCTGTGGGCCATAAACTGTCACAAAGTTCACCTAAAGAATATGAATGACGATGATGCAATTGTGTTTATTCCATATAGCTGTAAACTGCAAAACATTATTTTTCACAACTGATATATTTGTACCAATATTGCCTGACTAACTGAAGAGACAGCGGAGCAGAGAGGGAGCTACTTACACTGTAACGGGGTATAAAAGACAACACGGTCTGTCGGTGCCATGTGATAGAATCAAATACAAAAGTTGAAAGAAAACACATTCACCGCTGACGTCTAACCCTATTGCCTCACCCCACGAAATTAACGGTGGCGCTTTGGCTACAAACAGAAAAGAGATCACATTATATTTACTGCAACTTTTGATTTGAGGCCATGCCAAGTGAAGGATGCATCTTAGATACCATATATGGAAAACACTCAGGTAACATCCTAACACAAAGATTATTTACTTATAGTCATTATTCATGTTTCCTGACAAACCAGCAGGTATTGTGACTGTACTGCTCATAGTAGCGTTTAATTCTAGCAATAAAAATGTCATGCACAGAGAGGAAAAGGTTGAAAAGATTAAAGTAGATTATGGCTGGATGGAGTAGATTATGGCACATATATTTGGTCCATGTGGTTATGAATGTTGTTTTTGTGTGTAGTCCGTCACCATCCTCGCCAGCCAACTTTACAAGAAATAGTCTGGAGTGCGACGAGTGACGTGGGGCTCTCCTCTGCGTGGGGCGGGGTCAAACTGTAGGCTGCAAACAAGAGCGTTAACAACTCACTTTAAGCATGTGTATCTATGATCATTACAGTATTTTTTAATATCAGATACAAGAAATACAACGCATTTATCCAAAAATCAGAACTTACAAAGAGTATTTCAATGTGTCATCAAGTTCCATGATGGCTGCCTGGTTTCCACAGCGATAACAGTAGTTGGGTGCGCTGAAAATCGTCACTACGTTGCGATCGTGGCACCAATTGTAACCCTGGATGAAGAAATAAGCAGCGTCTCAGCTTCATCTCCGCGTAAAGAGGAGCTAGTTACTTTGTGCAGATGAAGTGTTTCTACCTCCATCACCAGCTGATGGGCTCTTGAGACCAACGTTAGGCCATTTGCGTGATTGAACGTCTCCGAAATGTCTTGGCCGAAGGTGTAGCCGGCGCCGCGGGGTGAGATGCCCCACCCGCCGCGGTCGTCTGGGTCTGACCATAGCAGGTCGCACATGGGGCCCTCAAACACACAAAAGGAGAGGATCATTACACTAACAAAGCCCGAATATTTATCATCTTCAACATGTTGCGCCTTTGTGGCTTAAAGGTTGAGATTCGTGAGATCAAACACTGCAACAAACCTTTGATTTGCTAACAATTGCGCATAAATCCCTGAGTAAGGCCCACATTACCTCATGAGGAACCTCCTGCAAGCGATCCAGCGCTCTGATGTGTTCCAGTGTGTCTATTGAAGGTGACAACCCACCGTGGAGGCAGAAAATCTAAAAAAAAAAAAAAAAAATAGCGTGTGAATAAATAAAGGCTCCTGCATCTGTGCTGTCACGTGTGGATTCATCAGTCCCACCTGGTTATCTACTAGAGCAGTGAGGGGCAGATAGTCAAACAGGTCTGTGAAGTACTTCCAAACATTGGCATTTCCATATTTCCTCAGGCACTCGTCGTAGAAGCCGTAGACTTGTGTGATCTGTCTGCTTTCGTGGTTCCCTCTGAGAATAGTGATTCTTTCGCGAAACCTTACCTATAAATAAAAGCATTTCCAGAAACAAGGGCATCAGTCAAACAATGCTCGTACCTCCCACATTTTACTTTCCTACTGAACTTTCTTCTTCGTTGCTTTACCTTCAGAGAAACCAGGAGAGTCACGGTTTCCACTGAATAGTAGCCTCTGTCGACATAGTCTCCCATGAAGAGGTAGTTAGTGTCTGGAGACTTCCCTCCGATCTTAAACAGCTCCATCAGGTCATGGAACTGACCGTGGACGTCCCCACACACCGTCACCGGACATCTAACCTCCTGCACGTTGGACTCCTTCGTCAGAATTTCCTTAGCCTTAAAATAAAACAGCCGGAAAAAACACACGATGACGATGATGATGCTGAATATGGTGCAGTGCAGGGGCGCGCGAAGCGCACGTCTTGTGAGCTAAACAGTGACATCCCTCAAGCATCCAGCTGATTATTTTACAGACAGATGTGGCAGCGCCGGTGCACTCCGCTGGCGAAGAGGCACCAGGAGTGGGCGTAGCTAGAAAATAACATGTTTGCAGGCGCCCCCCTCCATCTTCTTGCCGACTGGGCTTTCTGTGCAATATACTGCATGCAGCTGTAGGCAAATGGTGCGCTCCGAAGCAAGGCCACATGCATCGCCTCATAAAATGTATACTCATCCTGACGAAGGAGCTTAGAAGGCCAAGCACGAATGCTAAGATGGCCCGTCCGCCTCGCTGCGCAAACCCACCTTTTCACACAGGACTTTGACCTGATTCTCTGTTAGCTGTTTGCACTCGTTCAGCTGCTCGATCCATCCGTCCAACTCCTTGGTGAAAGATTTGTCGTCCATGCCTGGATCGCTGTCAGCTGGGAGGCCGACCAGCTGTAACAAGCCTCCGGAAAACCTCTCGTTATCTTGCTGCGTTTCTGATGGCACCGGTCCCCGCAAGCTCCTCGGTCACTCGCAAGTTGCGCGCGTGCGTGCGTCTGCGCGCGCGCGCGCGTGTGTGTGTGTTTGTGTGCGCTCCGCGGAAGCGAATGCGTCAGCTGCTCTGCGACCCTGCAGTGTGATGGCGACAAAAGGATGGATTTACATGGTACAGAAATAAAAACAGATCTTTGGTAAACCGTCACCGTTAAAATACTAAAACACAGCTGACACTCACACAGACCCAGCCCTGACGACTGGTTCACAGACTGAGCAACAAATCACATGTACGTCATGGCCTCCCTGGTGGTGGTGGATTTTAAAACGCGACGATTGTTATATTTTTTAAATTTCTAATCTTTACTTCATTTCCTTGTAGCTAAATCATTCACCTCTAGTTCGCCTAGTTGTACTTTTCAACAGTTTGATGCATAATTTATAATAGAGTTGCTATTCAACACAAGTTGTAATAAAACATTAATTGAAGTTAGCTTGATAGCAACTGGGGTGAATGTGCTTAGCATCCTAGCTATACTAACATATTATATAAAACCTATACGGTTAACTGTAGTAAAGCTTAGAGCTTAAATAAGATAAACTGTTTAATGTATATTATTTTTATACGGTCGTATGCGTTTATATTTAAAAAAATAAATAAATCATATGCATATTATAAATTACTTAATTTATAATTAAGTAGTTTAGCTTAGTTTAGCATGTTCTTACTAATTTTGTCTAGCTTTCAGACGCGTAACATCGCAAAGACTACATTACCCAGAGCAAGACACGCTTCTGTCATATGCACATGCGCAGTTGTTTGTTCCACCCTGGACAGTTGTAGGAGAAAATGGCAGCGCTCATGCTAGGGCAGCAGGTAAGATAGTCAATGATTTTTGGACTTTTAATGGGTTTATTTGTGTTAGTAGCTAAAATCCTTTATATCGAAAACACATTTTACCTGTAATATTACTTCTCGTTAACAGGGGTAAAGCTAAACGTTAAAAATAATCGACACGGTGGCATTGCACTTGAATGACTGCTAACTTTAGCCTGCCGGCTAGCTAAGTGACGTAAATGATGGAAAAGCTGCACAGAAATAGTTTTGTGTTTTTATAGCTTTTAGTATTGTTGTTTTCTGTAGTTCAATCATGCACATTTTGTCTTCTAGGTTCGCCAGTTTAGCACGTCTGTGATCAGGCCTGCAGCAAAAATGGTCAAGGTAAACGACACGGGGCATAACCTCGCATCTGATAGCATTATTTGTCGCTCTTGAGTTCGTCTCTCTAAAGGTTTACATGTGTTTTGTAGCCTCCCATTCAGGTGTATGGAGTGGAGGGTCGATATGCCACTGCCCTGTTCTCAGCTGCCAGTAAGCAGAACAAACTGGACCAAGTGGAGCAGGAACTGGCAAAATTGTCTGTAAGTAAAATTAATAAGATTAGATTTTATTTATGTGTTTGTTTTGGTTTAATTTCCTTTTTATCGACATTAATTTTATTAGTTATTATGTGTTTTATTCATGTTTCTAAATATACTTATCTAAAATTATGGCATAAGGGATTGTTATTGGTGGCACCTTTTTAATTATTTGAGCTGTTTAAGTTGCTCTCTTTTTTCCTATTGTACATAAATTAAGTCATATTTGGCTTTGTTTGATTTTTGTCTTTCAGACCCTGATCAAGGATCCCAAGATTTCCGGTGTTGTAATGAATCCCCATGTTAAGCGCAGTATCAAGCAGAAAACATTCACCGATGCTCTTGCAAAGGCTAAGGTTTCACCCATCACTATCAATCTCATTAGTAAGTCCTCACTTATCAGGTTTAAATTAAACTATTATGTGTTGGAATCTTCCACACATCATAAGTTGTAGGTTCTGATCAGTATAAAGTGTGTACGTCTGTTCATACGTATCAATAAAATAGAGAAAATTTTTGAAATGTCTGTGAATTGTACTTTTCAAAGGCTGAATGTGTAAGGTCTTCAAATACAAATATACAAAAGTAGCTTTACAGCAAGCTATTTGTAAGCATCAGAGTAAATCTCCCACGACAGTATAAATTTTAATTTTGAAATTTAAATGAAAATGTATGTATCAGAATCATCATATTGCAAACAATTTTGTAAACATTTTTGTTGGTTAATTATGCAGAAAAACATATGTCGTGAGTTGTTCCTCATGTATTCTGTTTTTTGTTTTGCAGATGTTTTGGCAGACAATGGTCGTCTTACTTTAACTGGTGAAGTCATCGCTGCCTTTGGCAAAATGATGAGTGCTCATCGTGGAGAAGTCATCTGCTCTGTCACTACTGCACAGGTAGAAAATGGATAGATGTGCATAATGTTCTTGCCCTTGTTAGATCAACTATTCAGAGTAAGTCACCTTAGTGACTTGCTCTTCATTTATTTATTGCATTATATTCTTGTGAATGTACAACCATTAAATGAGTATTTATCTGTTTAAGCCTCTGGATGAAGCTAATCTTGCTGACCTGAAGGCAGCCCTCAAAGGCTTTCTTCAGAAGGGTGAAACTATCAAGCTGAACACACAGGTAATGTGCAAATACATAATTAAAAAAAATAAAATAAATGCTTTTTAATGAATATGTAATTTCATAAGTTTTGTTTCTGTTTACAGTCTGATCCTTCAATCCTGGGTGGCATGATTGTCAGTATTGGAGACAAGTATGTTGACATGTCAACAAAAACAAAGATTCAGAAGCTGACCAAGCTAATCAGGGAAACTTAAATCCTGTGGTTGTCCATCGGGGGAAAGGCTGATAAATGTATATTACTACCTGTTCTAACAGTGCAGTTGCTCCTATTCTGTCTGTGCTTCAGTTCATATGAATATTAATAAATAAAAACTACAAAAATGGAGAATGTTCTTTGTTGTAATTGACACTGTGCCCTAACAATGACTTGTAGCAGCAGCAGCAGAAATAAATGTATATGAATGTTATATTTAAACAAAATACTCCAAATAAATAAAGCTCCTTAAACACTTTATATAAATACAATGTTATCTTTATATACCGCATCGATTTGACAGAATCACATCGGGTGACGCGGATAAACTGCTCCTTTGTGCGCATGCGTGCTTTGTGCATCCTGTTTTATGAATTTTTTTCAGGTGAAAATGGCTGCCTCTCTCATCTAAAGCTCTGCTTAACGGATTAAATAAGCATTGAATAGGCGGCCCAATTTGCACTCCCGCTTCGAGACGGCATTTATGGAAGCTTGGGCGTAGATCGGGCATCGGGAAGATGTTGAAGCTGTCAGAAAATGAAAACGTCCTCGAGTCGAAATTAACCCTTCCCCGTCCTCCATCCTCTAACAAATGAGGTACGAACACTCACTTCTACGCTCGTAAGTGTGTTTTGCGTGTTTCTCCGCACACATTCACGCGCATCGTCGCGTGCGCCATCGTTTTTTTGCAGCCTGAGTGTAGATACCTTTGTGTTCACATCACTTGTGCTTTTGTGTTGCAGCGCTGATAGGCCCGCCTGCTCTACAAAAAGTAAGCTATTACAATGCCCCTCGGGTTTGTGTTAGTCCGGCAACACGCGTGCGTTTGCAGCCCTCCTCATTGCTGTTGTGTATTTGTGTGCTCCAACAGAAAATGATGCATCAAGTGACCGGCAGCAGCAGTGGGTATTGTATGAGTGGACTGACACAGGACTGTCACCCAGCCAGCCACTTTGACTTATGTAGCACACAGTCCAACAAATTCTACGCCTGCCCTACAAACCCTGGTTTGTCTCTCGCCGGCCTCGGCCCCTTGTCGCAGGGCATGCAAAAGGCCGCCGCCTGCCAAGTGCAAGACGCACAGAACGACTTCCAGGCTCAGACAGTGAGAATCAGGGGCAGTGATGGTGCGGGGCCCGACGGCTCCAAGAAGAAGAAGGGCATAGTGAAGTCGGGCCGGAGGGGGAGACCATCGGGAACCACGAAGTCAGCCGGGTACCGCACCAGCACCGGGCGCCCGCTGGGGACCACCAGGGCGGCGGGTTTCAAAACCAGCCCGGGGAGGCCCCTGGGTACCACCAAGGCAGCGGGATACAAGGTCAGCCCCGGCAGGCCCCCAGGCAGCATCAAGAACCTAGCCCGGCTCAAGAAGCTGGAGTTTGGCTGTGACGCCGCCAAGAAACATGACTTTAGCCACTGCAGCGTTTCTAAGAAACTGGACTTCACTACCTGTGACATACCACCTTATCCATACACGGTGCTTGAGAAGAGAGACCTCTGCGAGCACAGTGACAAAGTAGACGAAAGCAGCGACTAGTTGTGCAGCCGTTTGTTCAGTGCATGAGTAGGACATGTGTCTGACGCGTGGGAGGAAAGAACTTTTTGTCATTTATATATGCTCTGACTTTTCACTGTACAATATTTGACATTTTCTCCTCTTATTGTATGTGACATTACTAGAAGTATGTTTTCCAAATTTGGCAGCAGTGCATGTGTAATAATTACTCACACCAGTCAGTATAGGCAAGCAAAAAACCCTTTTTGATGTTTGGACAGTGAACCTTATTCCCTGAGCATTTTGTTTGAGTTGTGACATGATCTCGTACTCTGGTTCAACATTTCTATTGCCAGGTTTTTTGGACATTTCTACATTTTTACAACTTTTAGTACAGTATTTAAATTAGCTTTTTCTGAGCATAAATATGTGGATGTATATTTGTCCCTCTAGTCTTGTCCATTTTTCCATAGTTTGTATTTTGAATTTACCTGCATCTGTAACAGCAACACTGCAAAACACCATGATGACTTTGACATAGGAATACTCGAAGTATATTATTATTTTCATCGCAGTATTTGTTGATACGTCACTTTGTGAATGGCGCTTTGATTGTGTATCGTATTTGCTTGTTTTTGTCCTCAAACACGTAATAAGCACTTAAAAATATCTTAATAAAACAGACAAGTCCTGTTGAATATGTAATAAAGGAAGAAGTGTTGTATTTAAAAGCATAATGAAAACCGTCTTGTAATTCTCCCTTTACACACAAGGGGGCTCAGGTCTTGAGACAATACTTATCGCCACGAAACAATACGTTTATTTACCCCCGATTTGTTAAATTAAAGCGCCCTGACATCCACGGTCTTTATTTATTGACGCATTTCTAGCGTGTCGACGCGGATCTGCCTCGAATACTACCAATGAGCCATGATTTGTTGTACACGCTCGGCAGCAGATGTATCAGGGCGAGTGACTAAGTTACTTGTCGAATCTATTTGCTTTTTGTGCGGGATCAGTCACCAAAAACGCAGAATAAACGAGCCACATAGCGGTCCGGGCCAACATCCGAGAGAAACGCGCACACAGATGTGAGTTCTCCTGTCATGTCGGCGCGCGGCCGCACTGTCTTTGTTTGATCTCCAAGGACTGGCCCACTGCGGCGACTCCATTGTGCGCTTTAAGTTGCGCGCTTATGCGCGTTTATGAGCGCGATTTATAAATACGCACAGCGAATCACGAGTGCCGCGTGAGACCGGGCTGGGGACGATCGCCGGGTGCTTTTTTAATCGGACTTTTCCCGCACACTCGCAGCCGCGCGGAGCGCTTCGCGGCCCGTTTCCTCATGTCAGAGGACTCTGTGGAGAGGCAACATGGCGCACGCAGCTTGGTTCGACCAGACCAGACAGGCCGTGTGGCTGTTTGCTCACAGCAAACCCTCCACATAGACGGGCCCGCATCAGGCGGAGGACGTAACGTTCGGGAGCAGACGCGCCGATATAAGCAAATAAAAAAAAAACAGGTCACTCCCGGTGTTTTATTATTAGCTGATATTGCAGTTATCGCATTAATCGCTATTAGAAACTTCACTTTGCCGTGCGTGCTTGTGTGCGTGCGTGCCCGCGCAGCGTGCGCGTGTGCGTCGGGTGAGTGTCACGGCCCTCTGCAGACGGGGGGTTGGGTAGCGGTGCCGATTGGTTGCTGCTCACCAACACAGTCAGTCTGGGCTTGTTTTAACATAACCGGGGGCACTTCGACAGCAGGCAAAAAAACCATGTAGTAAATAAGCCGCTGTGGCTGTTAATGGCGCGCTTGTGGCACACCGAAGTTCGCGGCTGTACGATGTCGCAGCGTGAGGGACGTTCGCTGGTTATTTTGTATTTAAAGATGACAGTTTTTAGAGGGCCGCCGCTGATGAGGCGATGAAGTGCAGAGAATGAGCGCTGTGCTTTGGCCTACTACTAGAGCGGCTGCAGCTGGGATTGTACAGATCCGCTTTCACGAGCCGAGAGAAACGCTCGCTTTGTGCCACATTGTCCAACATTTGCGACGGGCTCCACGGTGACCGAGCTTCCAAATGGTGAGTTTTTCGCCTTTTTCTCCACGTGTTGATACGTGTTGTGGACGCGGTGGCGATCGGCCCTTTTTTGTGTGTGTGTGTGTGTGTGTGTGTGTGTTGATAGCAGCTTCCTATGTCGGTGTGCGGCTGTAGCTTGTTTGTGTGAGCCACTCACTGTTCCTGTGATGGCTCGGTGTCACCACCTCTGCTGCGGAGCCGGGGCTTCTCCGCTGACTGTAGTCGCCAGCGATCGCCGCGACCCGCAGGCATCGGACGAGCTGCTGGTGGGGATTTTTTTTTTTTGATAGTACGTGAATGGGACGTGTGAAAGGAGCGAGGCGGCGATTGTGCTCCGTGTTTTCTCTTGCGTCGTCCGACCTGCCTCTAGTGTGGAGGCCATGCACTGTCGGCACGTTAGTTTGCGTGCGTGCTCCGTTCCTTTCTGTTCTACCTGCGTGGGTTTGTCTCCAGTTAGTTCGCGTTAGTGCAAGGTTTCTCCGTATTCGTCGGCCGCTTTGTCGTTATGTACAGTACACAACCTCCACTGACCCCACGGGCTGGTGAGAAACTTCCACGGCCCATTTCCCTCGTCTAACCTGCCTCTTTTTCTTCCTGACAGGATATAGCCATGACAACATGAATCAGTCGTACAGACCAACTGTTAGGGTGGGCTCGTTGTACGGTTCTGGCCAACCAGAGCTCAGGCCCCGCAATGGCCTCGTGGGCACTTCCTATGGAAACCAGTGTGGCATTCTGAAGTGTGGGCCCGAGCAGCAGTCGCCTGTGCAGCTGCCCCCTCCCGCGTTCAAACAGCCAGGTTTGCGGGCGTACGGCCCGCCCGAGCCGCCGCGCTGCTACAGCCCGCTGAAGAGGCTGCAGGACCTCGACCCGGCGCTCGGCCGCCGCGACCCGCAGCGGGACCCTGGCGCCAGGGGCCGCTTGGACTGCGCCAGCCCCATCAGCGACGATGACGAGTTCGAGGCGCCGTCGGTCCAGCTGCCCCCGTCCCCGGCAGACGACGACGACGGCGGCGACGCGGACGCTTTCAGGCTGCAGGTCGTGAGGAATGGGTTCTCCCCCCGCAGCCCCGAAAGCGTGGAGCGCTGCTCCCCCGTCACCAAGCACAACTTGCATTTCGGGTCCACGCTGTTTGACAGCAGTGATGTTAGGGAGGAGGAGGAGGCGTACGGGAGGGTGGCCAGCAGCGGTGAGGGGCTGCCGCCCCCCCACCGCTCCCCAAAGCTGAGTCAGGACCGAACTGTTGCGGACAGCAGGTCCACGTGCATCTCAGGAGCGGACGAGAGGACGTACAAGCCCACCGTCTTTAATCTGATGTCAAAGACTATATCTGAACTCAACCCTACACTAAGCCCCAGCGCACTGCCAGAGATCACTATGAGGGAGCGGTGGATCTTGAGCGAAGAGTCCGACAGCGGCGGTGAACTTCTGTCCCCTGTTGACCCCGGACTTGTTTCACCAGTTGGCATCAACTCTAATGTGAGTCTGAAGCACCGGGTTTACTGCTACTACAAAGCTTGGCTGAGCTACAGATAGAGAATGTCACTATTGATGCCTGTGAAAGGATATTTTAATGTTTATGTGACAGTTAATTATCATGTTATTCAACTTATCTACTCTGAGTCATGATCTGTGCTGTTTTCTTAATGGTGTTGTACGTTCTTCGCCCTGGTTAGTCCAACAGCCCAAAGAAGAAGCCTCCCCCTGCACTGAAGTACTTGAAAGATGACCTGGTGTGGGCCAAGTTCAACAGAAGGCCCTGGTGGCCCTGTCAAATCACATGTGATCCAAAAGTGGGAAGCCACACTAAAATGAAAGGTGAGCTCGCGTTTACGTATGAATTTTATAATCAAATAACGCTTCACATCTGACAAACAAAATAGTTGTACGCTAATTACATACAGTAAGAACTTTTAAAACTTTATTTATTTGTTTCCCCCCAGAACCTAGTCCTCGTCCATGTCGGATGTATTTTCTGGAGACGATAGGGCAGACGGTGGAGTCCTCCTGGGTCCCGGGCAACGTCATTCTACCTTTCGAAGGCGGACATCAGTTTGAAGACCTACCTGTGCTTAGACGGAGAGGAAAGCAGAAGGACAAGGACTACAAGTATATGGTGAGGACTGCTAAACGCGTGTAACACTCATACATAATCCTAAATCCTGTGGTTAACGCGTTTAATGGCGATTTCATACGTTGCAGATACCCAAAAGTCTTCTGACTGCGTGGAAAATCAGCGTGGCTAAAGCCGAGTACCTGCTCCGTGTTCAACACAGGAATACTGAACGGGAGCTCCCAGAATCCATCAACGGAGAGGAGCGCGTGCCCAGCCCCGTTCCTAACGAGAAGCCGCGGGAGGCGCCCCCGTTCGCCGCTCACCCCGATCGAACCCCGTCGCCCAACAGGGCCCTCGGGGCACACGAGCGCCACAGCGGCACAGACTCGGCAGCGAAACCCAGCAAGAGCACAGCTTGCCGGAAGAAGAAGAAATGCTTGTCAGACATTTTTGGACATATAGTTGGCGGATCAAAGGAACCGCCGAGCGCCAGCGTTGTAGCGGACAAGTCTCATACAACGACAACAGCAACAATAACAGCGAGAGACGAGCCAAAGGACTCCCCCTATGCCGACCTGGACTCGGTTCCGATCCTGCACCGACCTAGACGCACAGCGGAGTCCCCAGCACGGGACGTGGACCGGTTACTCAAAGAGGAGCGGCGTTCACCAAAAGCTACACCAAAAGGGGCCGAGCCCAGCGGCCCCTCGCGCGTCTTACCCAGCGAATCGGAAGAGAGTTCAAGCACCCGCGAGAAGCTACCGTGCAGTTCAGCTGAAAAGCACCCGGTGAATTTCCCCGCCAGCTGTCGCCTGATGACCCGGGCTTTGAAAGCGGAGGAGGAGACCGACCTCAGCGATGCGCTGGCCACAGGGCGAACGTCAACGTTTGACGACGCTCCTCACGCGCCCACCGGCGCGGTGGCGTCTGCACATCACAGCTCTCCGAAAAGGCGCGCGAGGAAACCTGACAAGAAGCACGTTCGCAATGGCTCCTTGCCTCCGTCTAAGTGCACGGGCTCAAGTGCGCCGGGCGACCGGCCCGTTGAGGTCAAGACAGAAGCCGTTGTGGAAGACGTAGCGCCGTCTTGCTTCTCGTCTCCGTCCCCCGTGGCCGCTTTCCAGGACGTCAAGGAGCTGATGTTCAAATCCCTTGCCGATGAGGACAGCGGCGGCTCCGCGGCTTCGTTTCGGCCCGATTCCAATTATAAATTCAGCACCTTCCTGATGCTGCTGAAAGATATTCACGACACGAGGGAAAAGGAGGGTAAACCCCTGACGCTGCCGCCGTCGCCGGTGCTCATTAAGGAGGAGCCGCTGGTCATCCCCACGTCGTCGGGAGGACACGCGCTCAATGGTTCATGCGATGGCTTCGCTCGAGGCATCAAGGTGGAGAAAGGACTGTCGGAGAAATCCCCAACAGCTCCCAACAAAGCTGTGAAGACCAAGAATAGAAGTAAACCCATCATGAGGGCTGACACCTACTATTGTAAGGACCTTTCAGCTCAGTCCAGGATCAGCAGCGCAGACAAACAGCGCAGAAAGCAAAGGCTTCCAGCCAAACTTAAACTTGGACGATCGGGCCTTTCCTCAGGCCTTTCCTCAGGCCTTTCTTCAGGACTTCACTCGGGCCTTTCCTCAGAGCTTTCTGACTTGGCGTACGGCAGGGAGTTTGTAAGCGGCCACGCTGACTTGGCTGGTTCCTCCGTCACTACTGATCCCACAGTCAGCTACCTCAATAGGAACCCGGAATCCACCGTAGCCCCAAAGAAGCGATGGCAGCTGCACGAGGAGCCCGCTGAGACTAAGGAGGAGGCCGTAAGGGGGCCGTCTGCCGAGATCAACGGGCTGCACAGCACAGGAGCGTCGGACCAGATTGATGTAAATGTCAAGAAGCAGGCGAGTGACAAGAATGACCCCCGCAGCTCAGCTGGTAAGATGGAAACCGTCGCTACTACGTTAATTCCCTGTAATGTTTAAGCCGACGATGTGCATCTGATGTTTGCTCTTAACAGGGCAAACGGGGACCAAACGTCGCCGGAGACCAACCAAGAGGCTCCTGGAGTCGGCCGAGGAGTATGAACAGATATTTATTTCAAAAACGAAAACAAAGAAGTTCATCCTTGAGTCTTTAGAAATGGTGAGAAGCCTGACTTTGTTTCCCCACAGCACAAACATTCAACATAAACCAGGTTAAAAAGCTTTTCGGGAATAGTGTTGTGTGGTGTGTACTTGCTCAGCTGATCATGGTGTGTGTCCACAGCAGACCTCAGGGATGACGGCTCTGCCCGATGTCAGCGCCACCACAGGAACCTTTCTCTCGGCCTCGCCTTCTATAGAACCCACCGGGGTTCTGGCAGAGCCGAGCCCGAGTCCAACTCAGGAAGAGCTCTCTCCTGTAGCACCCTCAGTATCTCCCGACACGTCGCAGCCCCCCCTTGATGCAGAGACACCAGAAGAACCTGATCTACCTCCTGAATCGGGTAAATGAGTTTACCGCGTCTTTTTGCTAAATACTTCTGTTAATCCGCCGTCAGCACATTTAACTTTCCTGGTGTTGCTTGTTCTTAGACGTGGGGATGACAATCCAAGAAAGAAAGAGGCCACGGAAGCCTTCACACAGGGTGCTGGAATGTGCCGTCGAAGAAGTGTCTCCTGCATCTCCCAAAAAGAAGGTGTGTCAGGACTGAGCACACAGCTACACCAGTACTCCAGTTAACAGCTTTGGACATGGGTACAAATAAATGTTTGTTTTCTAGGAGCCCAAACAACACTGTGGATTTACCTCGGAGGCGAAGGAGTTAATCAAAAAAGCTCAGGTACTGCAGAAGCACCTTTCATCCCACAGTTACTACAGACTGGCGAGAAAAGGGAAATAAATTCATTTGTACAGATAACAGGGTAAAGTAATTGTTGGTCTTACTTCCATTGAAAAGGTTGGATCTTTGAATGAAGAGATGCCTGTGGCCGAGGCGTCCTCTGCCCCGGATGCTGCCACCCAGGACTCGAAGGGCATGGACCTCCTCAGTGGCCTGGCTCCAAACGGGCCTCTCAGCCCCAGGGGGTCCAAGACGCCGAAGCAGGAGCCAGAGGTGGAGGCCTGCAGCACTGAGGAGAAGCAAAGCATACACACTGTAACACTAACTCCCAAACCGGAGGTAGGCGTGTATGACTGTATGATTCAGTGAATGAACGAACCCATCCTTCCTCCACTGTGAGTTGGAGTAACGGCAGCTCTTTCTCGGCGTGCGTAGGTGCAGCCTGTCGGTCTGAATGACACCATGTCTTCCCAAGGGGACGTAAAGGGTAAACTAGGAACCCTGTCCTCTAAGGAGAATGTTTGTCAGGTGAGGTGAAGTGCACCTGTTTTCACCCTTCATTGGTAACAGGCGCATTAATAGCCTGCCTGTTATTTTGTGTTTTTTGTGCAGGTGTGTGAGAGGACGGGAGACCTGCTGGTGTGCGACGGCCACTGTTACGGAGCATTTCACCCTCACTGTATCGGTCTATCGGCAGTTCCCAAAGGGAAATTCCTCTGCCATGACTGCAAAACTGGTGAGTACGCTGAAAGCGTCTGCACATGCTTCTGTTGTGACTCTGTTGTTGTTGACGTTGTTGTGTGCATGTTCCATCAGGTGTGCACAAGTGCTTCGTGTGTAAGCAGCCCGGCGAAGACGTGAAGCGCTGCATCATTCCGGTCTGCGGGAAGTTCTACCACAGCGACTGCATATCGACCTTCTCGGCCACGCAGTCGACTAACAAAGGCTTCCGCTGCCCTCTACACGTCTGTCTGTCCTGCCACGTTAGCAACCCCCTCAACGTCTGCAGCGCTAAGGGTGAGGTCCGCTAATAAGGCGCTTGTTGCATGTGGATGAGTGAAACCCTGGAGCTGTACACACCTTCACATATTTATTCGTGTTAAAGATCTGAGCATGATGAAAACATGATGGGAGATTTTGGTTTAAACATGGAGGCAAACGTATTAGAATTTGTTCTGGTTCTGATGTGCACGTGTTGATCGAACCCTGATCCTCCGTATTCCAGGCCGCCTGACTCGATGCGTGCGCTGCCCTGTGGCCTATCACCCCAACGACAACTGCATGGCAGCGGGCAGCGTGGTGCTGGCAAACAACAGCTTCCTGTGTCCGAACCACTTCACTCCACGCAAAGGCTGCAAGAACCATGAACACATTAACGTCAGCTGGTGCTTTGTCTGCTCTGAAGGTACAGCGCTGCACTTACAATGCAAGATTCTACTTAAAGGTCTGTTGCGGCGCTAACCAGGGTTTGGCTGCGGCTCTGCAGGGGGCAGTCTGCTGTGCTGTGAAGCCTGTCCGGCTGCGTTCCACCAGGAATGTTTGAATATGGAGATGCCACAGGGCAGCTGGTACTGCAACGACTGCAGAGCAGGGAAGAGGCCGCGAATTAAGGACATACTGTGGGTCAAATACGCGCGTTACAGGTGAGGACACAGTCCCTTCCGTACCCAGACTCCAGGCGCTGCTAGCAGTGGCTGCTGGATTTACATGCTTTGAAATTCTAGGTGGTGGCCGGCTGAAGTCTGTCTGGCCAGAGATGTCCCCGATAACATCCTGAGGATGAAACACGAGGTGGGGGAGTTCCCGGTGCAGTTCTTTGGCTCCAAAGATTTTGTGTGGACGTACCAGGCCAGGGTCTTCCCCTACATGGAGGGCGACACTCACAATATAGAGAAAATGGGGAAGGGTGCAGATGCAGTGTACAAAAAAGGTGCGTACAGCTCAGTGGCATTTTCATCTAATGAATAAATTCATAATTAATGATTAATAAATTTGTAGCCAAAGTTCAAATTTTGGGTAACGCTGGTGTCTTTGTAGCTTTGACTGAAGCAGCAGAGCGGTTCAAGGAGCTCCAGGCGGAAAGGGAAATGAAACAACTTCAGGAGGACAGAAAGAATGACAAGAAACCGCCTCCATATAAGCATATTAAGGTACTACCTTGGTGGTGTTTTTATGCTGTTTTAGCCTTCGTTGTCCGATAAATGAATACAATCCAGATGTTCGTTGTGATTCTCAGGTGAACCGGCCAGTGGGGAAAGTGCAAATCATCACGGCCGACCTGTCGGAGATCCCGCGCTGCAACTGTAAGATAACGGACGAGAACCCCTGCGGCGTGGACTCGGAGTGCATTAACCGCATGCTGATGTACGAGTGCCACCCTCAGGTGTGCGCGGCAGGGGAGCAGTGCCAGAACCAGGCGTTCACAAAGCGCCAGTACACGGACGTGGACATCTTCAGGACGCTGGGGCGCGGCTGGGGCTTACGCGCCATGCTCAACATCAAGAAGGTCGACGAGAACACGACCCGCAGTGAAACCATTACTATATATTTAATTTGATCCTTTTTTTCACATGGTCTTCTTTGCTTTTTAGGGAGCTTTTATAAGTGAATATGTTGGAGAGGTAATAGATGAAGAAGAGTGTCGAGCCAGGATCAGACATGCCCAGGAAAATGACATCTGTAACTTCTACATGCTTACACTGGACAAGGTTATATGAGTCCGACAGGCACTTAATTCATGGTGCTTGCGTTCTGTAGGCTAGAAAAGCTGTATTTTGTTCTCATAGGACCGGATCATTGATGCTGGGCCCAAGGGCAACCAGGCTCGATTTATGAACCACTGTTGCCAGCCAAACTGTGAGACTCAGAAATGGACTGTGAACGGGGACACCAGGGTGGGGCTGTTTGCTCTGCAGGACATCCCACAGGGTGAGTGACCCACTTAGAACCCCCCTGGTGCAGTCTTTGCAGAGCTGCAGTGTTATACATTTCTATTCAATGTGCACTTTAGGAGTGGAGCTGACGTTCAACTATAACCTGGAGTGTCTTGGCAATGGGAAAACGGCCTGTAAATGTGGGGCGCCCAACTGCAGTGGTTTCCTAGGAGTCCGGCCAAAGGTAAAAGCCTTAGATCTAAAGGGTTCCGAACACACATACATAAAAAAAACGTACTAATGTGTGTCCTCGTGTTTAGAATCAGCCACCAGCTGAGAAACTGAAACAGAAGGATGGGAAAAGGAGGGTCGCTGTGAAAAAGAAGGCCAGGCAGGAGGTGACCAAGGAGAGGGAAGACGAGTGCTTCAGCTGCGGCGACGGGGGGCAGATAGTGTCCTGTAAGAAGCCAGGCTGCCCCAAGGTTTATCATGCGGACTGTCTCAACCTGGCCAAGAGACCAGCAGGCGAGTACAGGCAGCGGGGGGGGGGGGAGTCATCTGTGGGTGACTGTGCCTGTAATGTACAACAAAAGGGACGCTGTGTAGCCACTTGTTTAAGAATAGAAAACTGGGCGTCCAAACCATCCATGACCTGCTGCTTCTGGACATATTCATGAATAATGATACAAGATGGGGTGGCTGTAAGGACAACTAACCTTTTTGTACCTTTTTGAATTTGACTGTCTCTAGGGCGGTGGGAGTGTCCGTGGCACCAGTGTGACATCTGCGGCAAAGAGGCTGCTTCGTTTTGCGAGATGTGCCCCAGCTCTTACTGTAAGGAGCATCGCGACGGCATGCTCTTCATCTCCAAGCTGGACGGCAAGCTGTCGTGCAGCGAGCACGACCCCTGTGGACCCGACCCGCTGGAGCCAGGGGAGATTCGGGAATACGTGCCCAACATGACCTCCATGAGGCCCGGGGCCACTGCTGTGCCTGTCTCTCCCTCCGTGGCCCTGAACTCTAACACAGCCAGTTGCTCTCCTACTCCTATCTCTTCCTCTGCAAACCAGGCTGCATCTGCCCAGCGGGAGCCGCCTCCACGTCTCTACATCAACACGAAGACTGCCACGTCGAGCTTCGTCCCATCCAGCAGATCTTACCTCGCAGACAAAACTGATGGTAATTTGTTTTCCACTCCTACCTCCACAAAAGAAGAGCGGGAGCATGGCGAGCTGGAGGACGGGGAGGTGTGTGGCATAGACATGGGAGAGGTGGAAGACGATGAAGATGAGGATGATTTTGATGATGATGATGAGGAGGAGGAGGAGGAGGAAGGAGAGGAGGAGGAGGAGGAGGAAGAAGAAGATGAGGCAGAGATGGAAATAGTAGAGGATGGTGAGGACGCGCCGCTGTATGGAGGTCCCCTGCCAGAGGAAGGCGAAGAGGAGGATGGAGGAGCTGTTTATGACACTTGGTGTGATTACAATGAAAGTGGTGGGGGTGATGATGATGACGATGGGGAGGAGCTCTGGGAGTGGGGGAGAGTAGAAGACGATGACAAATGAGTCAGTTCATTGATTCCTTCATAACTTCTCAGCAAAAAAACAAAACATGTTTAAAAGACAAGAAGAGTTTTGATATTTTGGTACCTACTTGAATGCAACACTGCCTTCTCTTTGGTACTGGCCTTCTTCATCCTCAGACTGCTGGTCTGACAGTGGGGATGTGTTCTGGTGCTAAGGCTCGAGGACTGGTTTAGTCCATCTCTTTATACTTCTGTTCATATGGTCATTGTCTGGTGCTGTTGTGTTTTTCTTCTGTTCTATCACTCGACATTGTTTACATATTTTTGGCCTTTTTTAAAGAAACTTCATTGAAAAGTGGAAGAAAGGTTGAGAAACTCCACTTGTTCAAACTGTCGCAACGAGGACACTTTGTGTTGTTGTTACTGTCTTAACCATGTCTTTGTGATCAAAATATAAAGTTCTCATTGGTTCATGTTACAATTAGACACAAACAAGAACTGTGTGGTGCTTCTGAGGAATGCAAAAATAAACCCAGTGGACTCATCATTAAGACTGTAGATGATTCTTCTAAAAGTTAAATTAATGAATATTAATGTGTGTTTTTCCCTGGTCAACATGTAGGTGAGAGCTCAGGATCAGACACACAACACATAAAAATCCACAAACCAGATATCATTAACAATGCACAGTCATCAACGCTGTTCCAGTAAAGTAGAATAAAATCTAAGTACTTATGTTGAATCCAGTTTGTTTGTTGTCTTCTCGTCCCACCTAGTGGAAATATTACAAAGCTAACAAATGCTATTCTCTGTATTTTCTATTTATTGGTGTGATATGTTTATAATTGTTGTGCGTGGTTGGATTTAACCCTAGTCAAGGTAATACTTCTAATTTAGTGGAGTACATTTAAAGCAATTTTTGCACTTTTCATTTTAGTACATAAACTATTTGGCTTTTTAGACACAAACAACTTGGCAGAGTTGCAAGTAAAAGAAAATGTAATATTTAAGTACTATATTTAAATCAAAGTTCAAGGCTTACTTTACTTGTTACATTATCGTGTAGATCGAAAGCTTTTTACTGCTATAACTTTTTACCTCAATACATTTATCCTTATCTTTAGCCTCCACTTTATCGGGACGTTATTATACTGACACAAGGGGCGCCCGTTGTAACATATGCACGATTTAAACACCACCGACGAAGAAAAGGACGTGACGTACCTGGTCGACGTAAAATGGCGACGTCTTAAGTCAACATCTGAAAACAACAGAAGAGTAAAACACCAGGAAACATCAAGTACACTGTTAAGTTATCGGAAAATATAAAGGTAACGTTTTTGTCGGTTACTGTGACAGACAAGTGTTAGGGTCACGCTAACTGTTTTAGCTAGCTAATAAACACCTACGTTATCGTTAGCTTAAAGGTTGCAAGCTAACACTATGGGTAATCTTAGCTAAATAAAACTGCATATTCCCGACTAGTGTGTTTACAATCAACATGTCAACGCTTTAATTGGACAAATTGATAACTTGTGGCGTGTTTGTGGCAGGTTCCATTATGACTGAAGAGACCAGCGTGAGCAATGAGGGGATCGTGGGCCTGGATGAGCCCAAGAAGATGACCAGGGAGGACTGGAGGAAGAAGAAGGAGTTGGAGGAGCAGCGAAAACTCGGAAATGCTCCAGCTGAGGTGGACGAGGAGGGAAAGTAAGTCACTGTAAAGAGCGGTCGCGTCAGAGTCTGTCTTAGTATTCAACTCTATTTCTTAAACATGACAAATTTTCCCACACAAGACAAAATTCTTTTTGCTCTCTTTTCATGCAATATTTTAATATCCTATAATAACATTAACATGTGGTACTTTTGCCTTTTGATTTTTCTCCTCTTCAGGGACATTAACCCTCACATCCCACAGTATATTTCATCAGTCCCGTGGTATGTTGACCCAACTAAAAGACCCACATTAAAACATCAGAGACCCCAGGCTGAAAATCAGAAGCAGTTTTCATCTATTGGAGAGTGGTATAAAAGAGGTGTGCAAGAGGTAAGATGTCCTTTACATACTTACTTACATATGAATGTAGCATATAGGCTGCGACGTTTAGTAAAAAGTTAATGTTTTTTTCCTCAGACTGAAGTTGTCACAAAGTTTCGAAAGGGAGCTTGTGAGAACTGTGGTGCCATGACACACAAGAAAAAAGATTGCATGGAGGTAAATTAGGCTTTAATCACATTGAGGAGTTGCTCTAGTTTCCAACTCTGTACCCAAAACAAATTACTTTCAAGAGTTTTTCTGTTTTCAGCAATAAATGTTTATCCTTGACCTTCACCTTTTATGTCTTCAGCGACCTAGAAAAGTTGGTGCGAAGTACACGGGCACAGCAATAGCTCCAGATGAACATGCACAGGTCCAGCTTGACATGGACTATGATGGGAAGCGGGATCGGTGGAATGGGTATGACCCTGAGGAACATCAGCGCATTGTGGAGGAGTATGCAAAGGTTGATCTGGTAGGTACTCAACTTTGTTGCAGCTTATTTAGTTATCATTGTAATGGTTTCTTAAAAGAAAGAATTAACATTAAAAATTACTTTATGCAAAAGTTCTCCACACATAATCAAACTCCATGAAACCAAAGTTCATCTGGTAAAACTTAAATAGAAGGAAAGTATTAATTGTTTTATCAATTCCTTTACAGAATATATAATATAGAGCAAGACAATAAACAAGCATTTTAAAATGAGCAACTAACGCTTTTCCACCTTTTGGAAAAGCCATTATTCGTATTGCTTATAATGTATTATAATGACTGTGAGACCCTATAGATTTGATATGTTTTATGTAACTCTTGTTAGCGTGAATCTTACTTTGCATTTGTTTCTTTCTCTCAGGCTAAAAGGACATTAAAGGCACAGAAGCTTCAAGATGAATTGGCCTCAGGAAAACTTGATCCAACTGTAAGTGTTTAGTAAAGTCAAGATCGTTTTAATAACAATAGCACTGTTGTTTCATGCTAGAGATAAAACATGGGTCTTATTGATATTGTTTAAATCCCTCTGCAGGAGCGGGAACATGACAGTGAGGATGAGGATGAAGATAAATATGCAGATGACATTGACATGCCTGGTCAGAACTTTGACTCCAAGAGGCGCATCACTGTCAGGAATCTGCGTATTCGAGAAGATACAGCTAAAGTAAGCGATACATGACTGTCAATCTCTGACGAGCTATTATTCTACTCCTAGCTACTCTTATTTTGCTTTACTGGAATGTGTTGAATCAACAGTTAAGGCACTTATTAACCAGAACCTTTTATGTCTGTCTTTCACAGTATCTGAGGAATCTGGATCTAAATTCAGCCTACTATGATCCAAAGACTCGAGCTATGAGAGAGAATCCATACTCTAATACTGGAATGAACCCTGATGAGTAAGCTAGTGCTACTGCATTTACTGTAAACTCAGTTCCACTGATAACTACTGAACTAACTTCTGTTTTGTGTGGCAGAGTGGGATATGCTGGAGACAACTTTGTTCGTTATAGTGGGGACACAATCACTATGGCTCAAACACAATGTAAGTGCAATGTTTTACAGATCTATTTAGGCTTTGTGTGTCTCTTTTTGTAGTTATCAAGTATATTGTTGTTAAGTCAACGTTTCTGATGAAGAAAACAGTAATTAAATGTAAAGTAAAATGTTAATGTTGTGCAAGGAACCAAATGAATTGCGTTTACTCTTACATGTATTTGTAACTTACCCTAATTGTCTGTGCTTCATCCTGGTGACAGTGTTTGCCTGGGAGGCTTATGAGAGGGGCTCTGAGGTGCATCTTCAGGCTGACCCCACCAAGTTGGAGCTTCTGCATCGGTCCTTCAAGGTCAAGAAAGAGGACTTTAAAGAGAAGCAGAGTGAGAGCATCCTGGAGAAGGTGAGAACCTGATGCTCACTTGTGCAGAAAAAACACAAGCAACATTTTGGGAGATGATCACGTTTTGGGTCGTATACAGTATAAGAGAGCACAATTCAAAGCTGTCAAATCAAGGTTTAATTGCATTCTGTGTCAACAGAATAACTGTTGTTGTTGAGTTAAGTCGTATTAGTGCATTGTTGTAATCCCATTTTTATTCACAGTAGTTGGGATTTTTTTTACCAAAAATATAATCACCAATACTTTAAATGTTACCTGGTCCCAGTTCAATCTGGAACAATAGTGTTGATTTTTTGTGTGTGTGTGATCAGTATGGAGGTCAAGAGCACTTGGATGCTCCACCCCGGGAGCTGCTGTTGGCCCAGACAGAGGATTATGTGGAGTACTCTCGCCACGGCGCTGTTCTGAAAGGACTTGAGAAAGCTGTCGCTCGCTCCAAGTATGAAGAGGACGTGCTCATCAACAACCACACTGTAAGTTAGACTATACAGGCACAAGTTCCTGCCTCATTTCATCATTTATCATTTTCTTTGTATTCTAATACCTTGCCTTTTTCGTTTTTAAGTGTATTTGGGGTTCTTACTGGAAGGACGGCTTCTGGGGATACAAGTGTTGTCACTCCATGGTCAAACAGAGCTACTGCACTGGAGAAGCTGGAATTGGAACAGTAAGTAAAGCGGTTGTGCGTACAGGCTCTGTTTGGTACACAGTCTATAGTGTCTTTACTTTTTTTTTTTTTTTTAATAACTCATAGAACAACACAGACTGTGTTCCATTTGAAGAAGTACTAACTGAGCCACAGGAAGAGGAACAGCCCAAGTCGCTTTTGGATGTAAGTGAAGAGTTTAGAAATTCCTACCGTAAATTGGAATTGGAATTTTACCGGGGGGGGGGGCATTCTATGTTCCATGTTCATGTTATTGTTTTCAATCAACAGATGCATCGAGATAAGATGAAGGAAAAGAAGAAGAAAAAGAAGACCAAGAAGAATAAGAAACATGATGCTGACAGCAGTGATTCAGAGGATGAAGAGAAGAAGAAGGAGAAGCTGAAAAAGGTACACGCCTTTGTGAGGACACACCTTTCCGTTTTGTTTTTCCTGCATCTGCTTTGACATTTTTATTTAACTCATGTGGACATTTCTTCTCTGTCCCAGGCACTAGAAGCTGAGGACAAGCGGGTGAAGCACGTAGAAGCAATAATGCAGCTGGATGAGAGGAAGAGGCCGTACAATAGCCTGCAGGAAGTAAAGGCCCCCACTGAGGAGGAGATTGAGGCCTTCCGCATGAAGCGCAGCCGGCCAGATGATCCCATGGCTTCCTTCCTGGGACAGTGACCTTGTCTTGCCTGGACTCCTTCAAACTCTCCCAGTGACTTTATCAGAGCAGCTGCTCATTGGGGAAAACATCTCAGACTTGATTTTTAGTCTTAGACATGTCGAAGAGCAGCCATGCAGAAAAATGTGTACAGTAGTTTGTATATTTCTGTTTATCCAGCTGGATTTACCACAGAACAGCACTGATGTCTGCTTTTGTCTGTACTCAATATATTTGACAGAAAAAGGAAAATTTATTTTCAGTCAAAATGAAGCTGACCTTGGTCCAAGTAACAATTTAAGAAGCATTTTTTATTTGGATTTTTGCATTTTTATAATAAATGTACAGTGTTCCTGTGGTAACCAAAGGAGAGTTTCTGATGCATATATTTTGCTGTCAAGTTTGATTTTCCCAGAAAGGTTTTAACAGTTTCAAGATCAATGTTTATTTGTTGCTTCATTGAAAAACATGTTTAGCTTTCAAAGGTTTCTGCTGAAACACTGCAAAGTCCATTGTGTTCTGGTGGTTTTGCATTTCCTGGTCCCACTTCTGCATGTTGCATAATGAGTAAACGCATGCTTCAATCAGTCTGTCATGTTTTTTTAATAAAATAACTGTACTCTGTAGTTGGCTGTGACATTTTTGTTTATCTGTTTTACATAAACTTGTAACACAACAACCTATTGTATAGTTCCACACTGGACCAGTTTAAAGAAAAAAAGTTGCTGCCCAACCTGACTGTGGGAACATTTTTAAGGGTTCCTTGACTCTGTATTCCAGCAGTAAATACTGGTGTCATTCTTTGTGTATTTTAATACCTGGCTGCAGAGCTTGTTATTCTGTGGATCCCAAAAATATTTATTCAGTAGTATTTAAAATGCATAACTATGAATTTTTGTCCAGCAATGTTCCAGTTTCCCCGGCAATGACTGTGACGTGATACATCTTGACTTGAACATAATGACATCATGGTGAAAGCATTTATTTGGCAGCGTAGCTGCTTAAACAGGGCGGATGTATTAGAGTGCGATTCAGTGGACTGCACATTTCTCTGCCGTGCTCCTCTTGGAGAATGCTGCCTCACCCGATTATTGGAAAAGCTTGTTGGACAGTTTGGATATTCTCAGGAAAAGGACTTGGATAGCGCTAAAAATATATTTCGTCAACTGGTGAGTTGTTTATCTGCATTTCTAAAACATCTGGAACACTCCCTTTGCAAAAGAGACGAGAAGATACTGTCAAGATGACGTTGCTCTGCTTTGTCAGCTGTTACATAAATAATTTTCACATACATATTTTGCAAACTGATGTTGACTCTTTTCATCAAAAGCACTTTTTAAGTTGCCGTTGATTACTTTTGGTTCTTTTCATGGCTTCACAGTGAACATCATGCTCCAGATACGTCTGATGTTCTGTTTGCTGTTGGTCGTCATCTCCGAGTCTGTGAATTTGCCATCCAAGAAAGGGCGCAACATCACCGTCCCGTCCTCCCAGCTGGTCTGCAGCCTGCCTGGCCCAGCGGGGCCTCCAGGAAACCCGGGAGCCCCTGGGTCGCCAGGGACCATGGGCCCCATGGGTCCTCCTGGAAAAGATGGCCCCGATGGAAAGGATGGGGAGAAGGGCGAAAAGGGAGAAAGAGGTAGTTGGGTTTATTGAGTTTGAATCTGTTTTTAAGATGTGTTTATTCACTGCTGCTGAACCAGTCGCCAGAATAAATAAAGTAATGATTAATTGATTGCATATTTGCACTTGATAAACTTTACGATAACCTGGTATGTTCCTAACTGTGTAAGCATATTAGCAATTATAGTAGCAATTGTGCTATAACTTTGACTGAGGACCTATTTTATTTATTTATTTTTTTTATTTATAAGCTGTAACGTGTATGTTTTAATGCTCAGTTGTAGAACATGCAAACTAATAATTTCCTCATTGCTGTCAGGGGAACCAGGCAGGACAGGGAACCAAGGCAAGCCAGGTGTGAAAGGCCGTGACGGCGTCATTGGCAAGGCTGGACCTCGAGGCCTGAAGGGGCTCCGAGGTACGCCCGGAGGGGCTGGAATGCGAGGACAGAAGGGAGACACGGGTGACGCGGGCCAGCAAGGAGCTCCCGGAGGCTGTAACTGTGGCGGTGCAGCCCGTTCGGCCTTCTCTGTGGCGGTGACCAAGAGCTACCCTAAAGAGCGAATGCCCATCCGCTTCAGCCGGATCCTGCTGAATGAGGGGAGTCATTACAATGTCAGCAGCGGAAAGTTCATCTGTGCCGTCCCTGGAGTCTATTATTTCACCTATGATATCACTCTGGCAAACAAGCACCTGGCCATCGGGTTGGTGCACAACGGACAGTACAAGATCAAAACGTTTGACGCAAACACAGGGAACCATGATGTTGCATCCGGCTCGACCGTCCTCCACCTGCAGAAGTCAGACCAGGTCTGGCTGCAGATCTTCTACTCTGAACAGAACGGACTCTTTTTTGACCCTTTCTGGACGGACAGCACCTTTACTGGCTTCCTCATCTACGCTGACCACGACTTCCTTAGTGAAGCAGACAGAAACGCTAATGCCCAGAATGACAGTTTGAAGGCAGTCAGTCCGGAGGACGCAAGTGTGGTTCCGCACTTCTGACACCAGGGGGCAGACGTGGACACATTTAGAAATGACTTGATGGCTCTCCACTCTGATGGCTACACAGATAAAAGCTTTCAAAATGTTTCCAAGCAGTTACTAATTGTTTTTCACGTACTTAAAATTTTTTTTTGCTTGTTAAAATAGATACCACAAGAAAGACTGATTATGTCCTGATGGTGCTTATGCCTTTTCGCATTAATGATTTGTGGGGCTCATGCACTATACAAAGTTCAGTTCCCACATTTTAAGTTTAAAACTAAGATAGTTTAGTGACTGTGAAATAAACAAGACGTAAAATTGCCAAAAAAGAAAAGAGAAAAAGCGAGGAAAATTTTGGTTATATAAAAAAATGATTATTTAAAATATTGACATCAACTTTGTAAGCAATGAAACAAAATTAAATCTAAAAACTAAACAAAAACGTTTAAAGGCAAATAACAACAGCATTGTAAGAATAGTCTGTAAATATTCAATATGGTGACTCTCGTATATGAATAAAACCTTTAAATAAGGTTTTATTCATATACGACAAATTCTATGTGTTTAAAGATGATAAATTAAATAAATAATAATCGCATCAACCAACATATTCTTACAGAAAGACGTTTTTCATTTAGGCGAGGCGTGGGTGTTTGTAGTTCCGTGGATGACCTGTGAAGGACTACAACTCCCACAGAGGAGGAGGGACGTTCACGTCGGGCGCACGAACTTCGCACAGCAACAGCAGCAGCTGGTGCAGCCGAGGACTCTACTTTGTTAGAGCGGAGCCACCGGAGAGAAAACGGCGGAGCGGAGTCTGTTGGAAAAAGTGCGAGCAGTTCGGGGCGACGGCTCAGTAAAACCCTCGCGGTCGGGATTTCGCGGCGGCAGCTGCTTCGCGAACTTGTCCGCGGCTTCGAGTCCTGCGTTTTCGCCGGATCAAAAGCGGCGCTTTGTCAAAGTTGAGCCGCAGAGGAGTTCTCCGGTTCAGGATGTCGGACTGAGACAAAGGGGTCTGGGGGGCATTCCCGTCGGAGCGGTGAGTGGCACATGTAACGTGATGGGACCTTCACCCGGCGGCGGCGCTTCGGCTCGAACCGCGTGCGTTTTTGCGGGGATTTGCAGCCTTAGTCCCCATTGTGCCGTTTATTTTGCGTCTTTTTGGGCGAGGGGCTGCTCGCGGCTCGGTGGCCAGTTAACTTGTGTAGCCCCCGCTGTTTGGACGCTGTCTCGTGGTGCCGACGCGTTTTGAGAGTGCGGGATTCGCTCGTGTTTCGCTTTTTTAAAGTGCACAGTTTCCGCAGAGGCGTTTGTTGGAGGCGACGTTGGAGTCATGTTGCGCTACAGTGGTCGAGCGGGCATTTAACCGAGCCATTTAAATACCCGAGCAGAGAAAATGGCCTGCGCGGACCTCTGGCGTGCGACTGGCAGGATGATGAGAAACTTTAACACCTCTGTGTCTCTCATCATTTGGTTTTTCCCCCAAAATAGCACAATGCTCGATTAAATCCTAGGAGCCCGTTTCCTCTACTTGCTGTTTGTCCGTAAATATTTACCGCTGCGCGTTTCTTCGCCGTGCTGAAGTGTTTGTCTGGTTTTGGACGGGTGTGTGTCAGCAGGTAAAACTTGTTTTATTGAAGTCTCCTCTGGATGGGAAAGATGGAGAGGGAGTTGCAGTGGTGGAAAGGACAGCTAGCTGCAGACATCCATCAGTCCCTCCGCATCAAGGTGAGTCCCGTTCATTCGTTCATTTCAGAGCCTTAACGTGTTCATGGTGCGTAGGGTTTAAAAACGTAGTTAAATTAAATGTATATACTTGATAAGTCTTACTGTCATTTACACATCAAATAAACAGCGTATTGTGGTGACTTTGAATAAAACAGCAGCCAGTTACAACAGTTGGTGTGATTAGATTAATCAAGTCATTAAAGCTGCGAGGACAGTGTAATTAACTGATTAGTAGAGCTACACAAAGTTAATCAACAACAGACACGGTGACTGATTAATTGCTAATCTAGAGTCATAAGTAAGATCTCAAGAAGTCACTGCTTGTTGTTTGTCACTACTTCTGTTCTGTTGCTCTTTTATCAAAGCACACTGTTATTAAGTATAATTAATTGTTGTAATCGTAAGAAAAGTAAGTGGAAAACGAACTCAATTAAATTGCAGTGGACATTTTTCCATTTCTATTTAATCATAAATTAATTGAGCAAAGTAGTTACAAGATAAATCCGAAATAAAAGCCTAACTTTCAGCACCGTGAAGTCTGAGCCAGCAGACGTGTGACGAGGCTCCAGATGTGCTGTTCGATATTCTGAAGAAACGCAAAATTGCCCTCTGCTGTTATCTACTTAAACATGATCTAAATTAGATTACATGGAGGAGTTAAGGCTCATTAATTAAGAGTGTCTTAATTAACCTCGAAGCTTGATCATATTTCTTCCCTGGTGTCACTTTAATGGAGACATCTGTCACTAGACTGGCACGTCGCTGGGTCTCTCCTGCCAGCTTCTCACTGAGGCACAGGAATAGAGGTCAGGTTCGAGACGTCGGCTGTGTGAACACGCCGGAGGTTGGCTCCGCGTGTCACTAGGTGTAGCGCATTGATGCTGGTGAGCCTGCTTCTTCAGTTTACTCATGTTGCACAGACTCTGACTCAGAGTGAGCGGCCTGACAATCGGCACACAGAGCGAGAAACTACAGCACGCCCACTCTTTTCTCAGATACTGTGGGAGAGAGACAGATAGCATCAGTGTCGTGTTTTGAGCTGGCTACATTAGCATTTCTGGTGAAACACAAAACGTATGACTCACCACAACATATACTGTGAGATGCAGGGCCCTTATTGTACAAGGACAACAAACTGTATCTCTGTCCCACAACTGTTTTAAATTGCACAGTGTTGGGCTTTTTGAAATTGATTTTCAACACAATGGTATTTAACAGAAGACCTGCACAAAGATATTAAATGATTCTGGGCGTGCTGCCAAAGGCATTGTTTAACTTTGCCATTTACAGATTGTCTTGGTTTTCAACAAAGGGAATTGTCACGTTTATAGACCTGTAATATGTGCTTATAAAAGCGTTTGGCCCAATAATTAATTAGCTGACAGGCAACGTTTAGACAACTATAAGGACAAAGCTAGTTTAATAATTTTATGCCTTTTTTGAATATTGTGAGCTTCTTTTTGTGAGACAATTCATTATAAAACCACAAGACACATACAGATGCAATGAAGACAGATTGCTGTGGAGAGTATAAAATTACACACAAGCTCCAAATAAACTGAATCAGACGGTTGAGGATAAAAGTAAAGTGCTATAAAGTTAAATATACTGTTGTTGAAGCAAACTGAAAAATCTTGAGTTAAAAGACGTCCAAGTTGGGTTTTAAGGGAGACTTAAGACTTGTTTATTATCATTCCACCTTATTTAGGATGCAGTGGTATGCTCAAATACAACCCAGTGCAGCTGTTTGCTGTGAATTCTACCATTTCAGGGTCATATTGTGTTTTTGTTCCTAGCAGAGACTTTAATTCCATTATATGTTAATTATGTGGTTGTAGTGTTGTTACACTGAGGTGCATTAATGAGGTGCTCTTCTGTTTGCTCCCAGATCAGACCATTTCAATGTTAATTCATAGCTTAAGTCATTAATGCCAAAGCGATTTTCTCTGTACTCGGCAGTTAGCGTAACCTCAGTTGATTTAAAATGAGAAAAACATATCCATTGATGGAAAAGATGGGTGAATCTGGTGTCAGATGTGTATGTGTGTGTGTGTGTGTGTGAGAGTCGTCTCAGCACAGCGTTCTGGTTTCCTGCATGGCGCCTGCTCCCCCACAGCCTCATCCAGCCTTAATGACGCTCGCTGCAGTGATAATGCCCTGATGTGGGAGATATCGGCGGTGTGTAGCATGTGGCAAATTATCAGACATGCAAATCAGGTGAAGGCAGCTGTGGAATCCTTAATTATGGTATGGCTCCATCACAAAGCACCTACCCCCCCGGAGCCCCTTCCAGACTCCAAAAGCCCCCCCCCCAAAAAAAGCCCTGCCATCTCCCCCCCGTTCCCCTGCTGCTCTTGTACCCCCAGACAGACAGATGGACCAGAGGCAGCGGCAGCAGTGGGAGGAGAGGAGAGTTTGGGGCGGATTGGGTGCTATGCGTGTTTGTGGCACTGGGGGTGGAGTGGCGATACGTGGATTAGAGGAGGGTCCTGTTTATTTGTGGGTATCACTGAAGTGCCAGTCTGAGTATTATTGCTTCAGTTGTGCTCAGGATAAACAGTTGACTGTTTGTGTTTGCTTGTTTTTCCCAAAAAACACTGAGCCTTCGCCGTCAGTTTGAGCCTGTTCACCCTAAAGGCAGGAACGTGACAACAGTCA
The DNA here is from genome assembly GCF_900634795.4 of Betta splendens. Classification (NCBI taxonomy): domain Eukaryota; kingdom Metazoa; phylum Chordata; class Actinopteri; order Anabantiformes; family Osphronemidae; genus Betta; species Betta splendens. The sequence goes on from NC_040890.2 coordinate 10,087,192, forward strand.
TAACACGATGTGTTTTCATTCTAATGGAAGCGCGCGTCATTGTTCAAACCAATAGAGATTATTCCACCAATCCCCCAATCTCCTACTAAACCCAGCAGCTCTGCTTTTATGCTAATGTACAGAGAGTAAAAAATATTTTTAAAAACAAAAACATTTTGCGATAAGCAGCTTAAGTTCAAAAGAAGTAACTGGAGAATGAGTTGCCAAATGTTTTCATGTTTTCTGTTTGAGGCAGAGCGTGTTACTGGAGCCGCCGCTCTCCTGTTTCTGTAGATGCTGGTGAGGACACCCGAGGCTCATTCAATGCTAATGTCCCCGAGTACCTTTCATCCACTTTGAAACACATGCAGCTAATTGAACATGAATAGGAGATGTGTCGGGTGAAACCTAATCCTATCTACCACTCAGCCTCCACTGAAGGAACCGCTCCACACACACACACACACACACACACACACACACACACACACACACACACACACACACACACACACACACACACACACACACACACACACACACCACCCTCATTATTCAGACCCCTGCAACAAACAAAATGAGCCAAAGCAATGTTGAATTCAATTACACTGAGATGGAGATGAAACAATCAACAATTTCTATTGTTAAATTGAGTCTATTGCTCGATTGGAGCTCCTCTCCTCATAGCAGCAGGACACATGCGTGCTTCACCATTATTATGCGCATCCTTCACTACCCCCCGTGTGTCTCCATCACCGCTTCCTGCCCACCCTGCTCCTCTCATCACTTTGCCTTTTACCCCCCCCCCTTCTCATTCCTCCTCTCCTCTCTTATCCAGGAGCTGAAGTTGCCCATTTACCGGGCCCACTCTCCACAAATTGGCATGCGGCGCTACTTCGCGGACCTGTTGGCCATCCTCAGTAACCGCTACCAGCTCTGCCCGACGGCGCGCCACCTGGCCGTGTACCTGCTGGACTTGTTTATGGACCACTACGACGTGGCAGTCAAGCAGCTATACGTCATTGCCCTTTCCTGTCTGCTTCTTGCCAGTAAGTCCCGCCTCAACACTGTTTTCTGTCTATGTGTCATGAGCCAACTTTGCTTTTCCAGCTTAGAGTGAAAATTTTCTATTGTCTGTGCACCTTTTAAATGAGAACCAGCCGCCGAACAACTGTGAGCTTTAAAAAAAAAAAAAAAAAAGTTTCCGTGACTGTGGTTTGTGTGTGGACGCACTAGGTAGAAGCACTTCCTACAACAAGGCTAATTTGAGATGCGCTCAGGAGACCTGTAATGACAGTTTACCGTTAGCTGCAGACTGGGCTGAAAAACAAGGCTGCCGGCGCCGTGCACCCTCGTTTCCAGCCGCGGAGCTCGACCGGCGCTTCTGCTTTCCGCGCCCGTCTGATGATTAAAAGGCCGTGAGGTTTCTCTGTGCATTAATGCAGCCTTTGGCATCATGGGTAATTAGACTAATGATGCCATCAAAGTGGGAGTCTGGAACGGGGCCCGCTCGCTTGGGAGCGTGCGTGTGTAGTTGAGTGCAGGCCACCTGTGCAATCACAGTAGTCTCTGCGGTGGGGTAAATTTGAAGAAGAGACTTGAAAGAGGTTTTATTTAAAAGCAGTCTCGTGAGAAGCACAAGGACGCGTGTGAGTCCTGGCTCACGGACACGTATAAATACTGTTAAAGCAACCTGGACAGAGGTTCCACTCCTGCTCTCAAACAGATGAAATCATTTTTTATTGATTCTTTTGATTGCGGCGCTCTTCTGCCTCTGACTCCTCCAGGACTCGGTGGAGCTCCTGCCATGATTGATGAAGGCATGAAAGGGCGTTTGATTCAAAGTAGTCTTGGGTTTTTATCTGTCCTGAGGTGCTTTGGAATCTGGCCTAGTTATTGAGCGGCTTCCCCAGGTCCCTGTGCCTGGCTTTGACAGCCACATACATTGTCTTTCCTTAAATATTTCAGGCTTCCGCGCTCGGTTAATTAATCGCTACCTCCTTTGTGCCTCTCAGCAGTCACTGCCTAATCCTGTTACACCATTGTGAATGTGTGTTCCTGGCCTCTTGTTTGTGCGTGTGGATGAATTGCTTTTCATTTAAAAGAGTAAGATGTAGAGTTTTTTTTTTGCTCGTTGATGCTTTATTTATTTATTAACACGCTTTAGTTTTGCACAGAACCAAGTTACTCAAATTGCAATCTGGAAAATTCGAAGCTATATCTTGTTTACGCATATTTCCGTGTGGAGCCACTCCACGAACTTAGCTTCTATTGTGTTACATTCCATGAGGTCCTGCAGTGATCACATCAGTCTTCCTGGCAGTTTTGCACCCTGAAGTCTCAGCTCAGCTATATTCCGGCAGCTAATTGTTATGATAATTGATGACACACATGCATCTTTGATGGTATGGCTGTTTTTTTTCCGTTGTCTCAGTGTTTTATGTGTGTATTTGTTTTGCTTTTTATAATTGAGTGATTATGGATATCCAATGTTCTTGATGATCCACTTTGTGCTGTTTCAGCTGTGCGCTGTGGTTTGATCCTTTTGGCTCAGTGGACCTGATTCAGCGATTCGGGGGTGTCCAAACAAAAAAAGAGCATCCAGTGAAACATACAAAAAGCTCAGTCATATTGACCACACAGAGCACTTACATAGACTCCAGAGCCAGGGGGTGGGGAGGAACTGTGTGCTGAGGGGCACCTGCCATATGCTCTTCGAGTCAGGCCTCAAACAAAAGCCCGTCTTCTGGACTGCTAGCCAGCCAGACCCGTCCCCGAGAGGGGGAGGGGAGCGGAGACCACGGGGTGGAGGTTGTGTGTGCAGGCGTGCATGCGTGTGTGCGTGTCGGGTAGAGACTTGCCGTGAGCTAACACTGCTAAAGGAAAGATGGTTGCTGTAGCAACCTTGTGATAAACCTATGGATTTTTTGCACCCGAGCACCTTAATTAAGATTCAATTTGCAATATCATCCATTAGCCAGTTTCCTACCGAAGGGGCACTGCTCCACTGCCACATTACCACTTAACCGACTGGTGTCTTTTTTTTTTTTTTTTTTTACTTTTCTGCTTTAAGCTCTGCATCTTCTTCACTCTCTCACCTTGTCAGGCAGAGCAACTTAGTCCTGGGACGGGGCGGCCAGTAAAAGCAGCCCCACGTCCCTGGGGGGGTTGGGAAGCGAGCAGTGCACTACTTCAAAGGCAGGTTGGCTGCTGATGTTAAACAGGGTATAAAGGGAGGGAGAGGTGGTGGTCTGCAAAATGGGGCATGTTAGAACTGACCCACCCAGCAGGGTCCCACTATTGTAGAATAACAGACGACTCACTATTTCCCCCCTCTCAGAGGCTTGACACTAATTCTGATGGAACCGTTTTCATGCGGTGATCTCATAATTAAATAAATGATGGGGAGACGTACATATGGGTTTGGATTTGCACACACTAACCATTGTTAGATTCTGCCCAACGCCAGTTGCCCTTTTTGTTGACGAGCCGTTGTTTCATTAGAATCAGCAAAGTCTGTCAGAATTTACTGGTATTTGTTTGTCTACTGCTGGAGGCTCTGTTTGCCCACACCCTCCCCGTGTCAGTCCTCATCAAGCATGAGCCTGGACGCTTTATACCCTCGGTTGATGGACTTTTTCTGGAGTTCTCTTTGGTCACCCAGGCATTAGCATAAGGGGTCAAGGATCAGCCTGGGCCTACAATGTCACTTCCCCAAGGCCAGGGGTGGTAACACATTGATTCTGTGAGGGAGCTGTGACTAATTTCACCCTCCCAATGAAAGACGACCCAGTACGTGGAGAGGGTAGAAAAAAAAGGCCCGAAAGAAAATCATTCAAAGAGAAAACCCAACGTGAAATGATTTAAACTGAAAGAAGATTCCTTTCATCTTATTTTGTCACTTTTACATTTGCTTTCAATTTCTTTGTTGCCGGTAAAACGGAGAGCAGCTCTCAGGTTTCCTAACTGCCCCTCCCCTCCCCTCCCCACCCTCCCCCCACCCCCACCTCCTGCGATAACAGCACACCTGGAAAGAGGCCCTGCATCCCAGCCTTACCTCTTCCTCACCCATGACCCTTAACCCCCCCGTGTTTACCCGAACGCTGCCCATCACAAAGTCACCTTTGGGTGCAGTGAAAACGGAGAGGTGTAGATTTTAACCTCATAGGAAGGCGGCCTCTGTGACGTCTGTCTGTCCCCACTTGCTGGAAAGATAGGATCACGCAGCCACTTAAATTCCAGATAGGCTGAACTCACAGGACAGGTATGTATGTTTCCTGTTTCCTGACAAGAGGCAGTGATGCAGTTTGCATGTAGCTCACATGTGTCACAGAGAGGTCCACCTTTAAGATCATTACACAATCTGCAACACCAGCCTTTTGGATTTGACTCTTACCCATTTCATTATATTCCATCTTTCATTATTCTGCATTTTTTTAAGTGGGCAAACAAAGCAACATCACAATACACACAGAAGCCAGTGAAGTACTTACTTTGTGTCTATTATCTGTGCTATATTACACTACCCCTGCAGGTTTCTCAGAGGCTGTTGGTTTTGTTCCCGAAGCGTCTGGGACCTCCCGTGTCATTCATGTGGCTGCTCAGCCACAGTAGTAAACCTGGAGAGTAATCACAGAGCACAATGAGGAGATTGACTTGTTCTGTCTCTCTCAAGATCAAAGCGTCTGGTGCTGTGTGGAGATTGGTGGCGCTGGCGGCATTTTATGGCGGCGTCTGTGTGGACAGAGCCGTCTAGCAGCAGACACGGGCCGCTTCCAGAGGATGCGAGGGTTAAAGAAAGGGACGCGTGTGGACTGGGCGTTGGAACGAGCCCTGGTGGGTGTAAACAGCCCTGTTTCCCTCTGCTTCCTGTGCTGCTGGAGAGATGCCATTACTGCCTCCCTGCTAATTACCCCCCTGGCCCATTGGGTTGCCCACCCCCCACCGCCCTCCCCTCGTGCTCTCTCAACCATTCTGTCCCTCTCCCTCTGCGCTGCGTTGCTTAAAGGCAGGTCACAACATCTGTGATGAAGCGGCCGCTTTAAGAGGAAACACCCCCCACTCCTCAACGCATGGGCACAAATGGAGCTAAGTGCTACTATAGATGTAGCATGTCAGGCAACCAGCGTGAACGTCTAACTGCAGCTTGGAAAAGTCAATAAGCCCTTATTTTGAAATTTCGGTTGCCATGGTTTTAGATTAGGGGCAGACATTTACCTCAGAAAGCGTTTTTTGTTGTTCCCAGCTGAATGTCAAATCTGATGAGAGACCTTAAATGAATTAGCGAATATTATAACCAATAACAACCAACAGCACCTCAGCGTATTCACATATCTTATCTGATGAATGTAAGTAACAGCAAATATCTAAATACTTTTTTCTACAGGGACAGGTTTCTAATTAAGCATTAATAAAAAAAACGTCTTTGTAGAAAAAAGTATTTAGATATTTCATGAATCAAACAAATCAATATATGCTGCTTGAATTGGACTTTCACCAAAGTGCAGGCAATGTTAATACCCAACTGCTCTACTCTAATGGAGTTGTAAACAGATGTAATTGTTATTAATTAAGAGTCATTTTGTGTGTTTGACTCCCGGGCACACGTGTTTAGGAGAAGACTGAATCAGAGTAACCTGACACCGTCTTGGCCTATTTTTTTTTTTTTAAGTTTGCACTGAGGCCCGTTCATGCCGTGGATTAGAGGCAGAGTCACCTCTGTTCAGTGGCCACAGGGACCCCAGAGGCCTCCGGGCTGTGTCTATAGAAAAGAGGACGTCTTAGGACAGGGAGGGGGACTCACCACGAAGGCACTGCTGTGGTGTCTGCAAGAATGTGCCTGGGTGAGAGGGACCGAGCACGTTGGAGTGGAGGTGACTGGCTTTTACAGAAGGCGCTAGGCCTGTATAATCCACTTTCTATAAGCCTGTAGCGATGCTTCCTAGGCCTGTTGGTGTAATCGCTTTTGGGTTTGTGGAAGCTGCATCAACCTGGTGCACATGGCTTCAGATTGAGGTATTAAATGTAAAACATTTGTAAAAAGTCTTATATGCGTTTGTGAAAATGCTCCACCATAAACTGTTCATGCCTACACATTTGGATTTACCCCCAGATTTTGGGCATATAATAAATTTGCCTCTGTCGTTGTGTGGATTCCTGATCAATCAACATATGTTATGAGACGGATTTTCACTACTTCATCAAACTACTTCATCCATTTAAGCATCTGGAATGTTCGGCATTTAGGCCTGTCTGGTAACTGACCTAATCCACCGTTGTGATTTGGTTGGTGTTTCTCATGCAGTAACTACAAGCCCATCCAATGATTCAACCATGTCCTGTCTACAAGCTTTCTTGTGTTCAGCGGCTTGAATTCAATTTCTAATACATTATGGTCTATAATCTAGTTGTGTGTTAAGTCTGTTTCAGTGACAAGATTTGTCATCATTGCACTAAATTCCTGTGTTGTGACTCTTCTTTTCTCCCCCAAGGTAAATTTGAGGAGAAGGAGGACCGGGTCCCCAAACTGGAGCAGCTCAACTCTCTGGGCTTCATGTGCAGCCTGAACCTGGTCCTCAACAAGCGGGATCTAATCAAAATGGAGCTTCTGTTGCTGGAGACCTTTAACTGGAACCTATGCATGCCCACGCCTGCCCACTTTATTGACTACTACCTCCACGCCTCGGTGCAGGAGGGTGACCTGTACAACGGCTGGCCCCTGTCCTCGCTCTCCAAGACCAAGGCTTTCATGGAGAAATACACCCACTACTTCCTGGAGGTGTCACTTCAAGGTAGGCTTGGAGGAGCAGGATCCAGCCCATTCTTTGTTCGGGAGGTGAATTGACTTGCTCGTGCTAATCACTGGCGGCCTTCTCTCTCTCTCTGTCCCATAGACCACGCCTTCCTGAGCTTCCGACCGTCCCAGGTTGCTGCTGCGTGTGTGGCCGCGTCTCGCATTTGCCTTCAGATCTCCCCGAGCTGGACGACGGCCCTGCACCTGCTCACCGGCTACACCTGGGACCACCTCACCCAGTGCATCGAACTCATGCTGCTGTAAGACGCGCTCTTGGAGAAAGTCGCGGGGATCGGCTCCGCGCGAAGCCTTGATGTAGTGAATGTGGAAGGCATAATTCCTGCTACCTTAACAGAGAAAGTCGTAGATCTGTCTTATGTGACGAGGCCTGTCCATGTAATAATCCCAGCTAATAGCCTCAGCGTTTAGCAGATGTAATGAGGCTGCATGTTTCCTGTTCAGTGGGATGTGGTGTGTTTTATTTATGTGCATCTGCGTAAGGAGAATTGTTTGCACATGTGGAGACTAATGGTGGGGGGGGGGTTAAAGGGGGGCTTCAGCGAGCTCTGCGTCAGAGCAGCCAAGACTTGTCTGAATAGATGACTTGTTTACAATAATAATAATAATTATTTTTATTGCTGATTGTTTATTGTTGCTGCTTTCCTCCCACAGTGCTCATGACAATGACGTTAAGGAGGCCAACAAAACCAAATCCACCCCTCCTCACCGACCCTCCTCCATACAGTCCCAGCCCCAGACCTCCCACCTCTCCCCCGTCTCGGCTATCCAGCGTCCGGCCTCCTCCTCCTCCTCCACCTCCTCCTCCTCCACGCCACAGCTGCTCTTTCAGCCCGACGGCTTTCCGCACCTCTCCCAGCACTCCCCATCTCTGTCCCAGCTGCAGCTGCTGGCGGACTCCCAGGCTCTGGGGCCCGTCGTGAGCGTGTCTCAGGACTTCCTCCCGGGCCACAGGATGGGCCTGCTGACGGCGGACCCGTCCATGACCCCGTCCGGCGGCTTCCCCTCCTACCCGGGTCTGACCTCCGGCCTGCAGCCGGGGGCGCGCGCGGTGCCGCTGCAGGGCCCGATCTCCGTGCAGATGGCCCTCGCCGGGGAGCCCCGCCACTGCCTGAGCGTGGCCTACGGCGGGGGCTACCTGGGCGCCCACCACACGTTCGCGGCCGGCTGCTTCGACAGGTGACGCCAGGAGACGGAGAGGGAGCGCCGGGCCCTGCGGGAGCGCGCGGCCGCGCTGCCCGCCCTCCCCGCCCGCAAACACCCCCTCACGGACCTGCTCTCTCTCTCCGTCAGCGCGGCGACACCTTCGGCGTCCCCGGATGCCCCGCCCCCGTCCCAGAGGCGCCTCAAACGCAAGCAGAGGTCCAAAGGCAGAAGTGACCCGGTGGAAGTCATCACATTGACGTGACAAATGCTCCACTGACTCATGAAACGCTGAGATGCTGGAAAAAAAGAAATGGATGTCATACTCTAAGCTGTTTTTGTTATTATAAGACTGCCATCACTGTGAATGAGATGAAAGCAGCCGCGTGATCCGACACCCACCTCATTCAGTGCCTGTTTTCAGTTGCGTGATAGCTGAGCCAATTTTAGAAGTGTACAGAACACAAAGTATCTGTGATAAGGATATCTTGCTGCTTGACATACTTTTTTAAAATGTCTAATCCAAAAAAAAAAAACGAGAGCGTCACATTGACTGATATTGTTTCTTGTTTCGCTATGTGAGTGAGAGAAAAGGAAAAAAGAGCGACTCGGCAGAAAACAAAGAAGCTGTGTGAGGTGGTGCAGTTGTTGTGTTGCGTTTCCTGAATGTCAGCTGGCTTTGATCCAAGGCCAGTGGCGTTTAGGCGAAGGGCCTCTGTGGAAATTCCTCACCACATAAGACCTCAGCTGAGACGAGTAATCTCCTGTTTTGTTGGCAGCAGGTGAATCCTCCGCTGGATCACACCTGTAGCGTCTTTTATTAGTTCTTCTTCTGTGTTTCGTCTTTGCTCCCTTCTCCAAAGTTGAGCCTCGTGGCAGAGTTGCCGCGATCGGGCGAAATCGTGGCTCTCCGCCGTCCGGGGCTCGAGTTTTAATTTCTCCAACACCACTCAAAGAGTTGAACACGGACTGATGTGACTGGACCGGCGTGGTGACGGAGACGCGGGCGTTGGTTGTGTAATGTACATATGAACTTGCTGCTGCCTTGTTAAGAACTCTTGGTTCTGTGTCTGTGTTACTCTAATGTTTACATGAACCACTAAGTATCAGGGACTTGAAGATTACTTGAATATGATGCCATTGAAACATGCCATATCTTTTATTTATGTTCGCTCGTTTATTTTCTTTGTATAGTTTAGCTTTTTTTTTAAACCAACTTAGACACGTACACCATTGATTGATATTTGTACCTGTTCATAAAAACTGTAAGCTGTAAATCTCAGGTTCTAAGGCCGGTGCTGGTGGCCTTCCCATTATTCTGTGCTATTATGCTTTAAAGTGGGTGCTAATGGAGCATCTGTGGGGTCTGAAATAACCCCATCTTCATCACTGGACCATGCTCTGCTCGCAGCCTAGTAACTGGATGCATGAAGCGGTCTGTTTGCGTCATCGTGAGCGACCTTGTGGTGACTAGTTTTACACATCTGTAGCCAGTTGCTTGTAATTGCTTCCAAGATTTCTAAGGCTGCAATCTTCACTTCCTCTTAAAGTTTAAACGCATCCAGATTCCCAGTGCCAGTCTCCTACTGGTTACCATTGTAATATCTACAATGATCAGGATGCTGCTGACTGAATTGGGGCAACATTGAACAATTGTCTGTATTAATGATTAGTCTGTTGACTATTTAATTGTGTTGAGGATTAGAAATATATCCATTATCTACTTAAAGTGTGTACTTTATGATATTCAAGGTTTAGAGATTGCAAATTTTTCCTTGAAGATTAGGAAAACATGATTTTATACAAACAGAGTTCAGTAATTGTTGGACTGAAGTGAAACCAGCGACTGAAGCTCAAACACGATGCACTGGTTTCACATTTTACTCAAACTAGTCTACTTTACACTGTTCTGCTGAGAACTCTGGACATTGTATGACGTCACTGCCTCGTACTCAGCAGCTTCACCCCAAACACTACATAAAAAGAAAACTAATATAATCACGAGTCACCAAATGTTATGGAGCAGTTTCCTTCTCCAACGGCAACACTATGCCTTTTGTTTTGCTAACGTTTATGTACAGTTTTATTTTCTACGGTTTCCTTTTAAAATACATTTTTAGTTGAGGATTCTTGTGAGTCACCAGATGAATGCTGGTTGTGTGAGCTAAATATGTTTTTCTTAGAGTTCATCTAGTTTTTTTTAAATTTTTTTTACTCAGATCATGAGCAACTTCTCACTGAGGTGTAAAAGGTGCAATACGTAGTTTGTTTCTGTCTGAACTGACCACAGCCCTCACTGTCTTGTGTATACCACTGGTTCATCCTCTTTGTAACTTATTTTTGAAGCTGTGGGATTTGACTTGCTGTAGCTGCGTCGCCTCTAGAGGGCAGTGGGATCTGAACACGAGTATGTTGCATATTGCAGCCACCTCATTTTGATAGATGTAACTGAATGCCTTTCGTCTTTTAGCTAGAGTTTTACAGGGCATTTGAAAAGATGCTGATGTCACTCTCACCAAACAACACTTGTCTAAAGTCATGGTAAAAAACCGACAACGCAAACGTCCAATTTATATTTTTTATATTCTTTTGTACCGATCTGTAGTTAAGTGACACTGAATGATAAAGATAATAATTATCATTATATGTCATGAAATAATAAACACCCAAGTGAACTGAGTTTGAGGGGAGTGTTTCGTCTGAACAGACCTGCCTGCATGTGGGAAGATGAGCTTTAACAGTCATCCAGCTGTGACCACATGTTGTCAGTACAACACCAATTATTAAAAAAAAAGTGTTCAGTTACACTGAAGCCACTTACCCACATACAGCATGGTATTAAAGTTTTAGGCCAACATTCATCACTAGTTATATTTTACATACAAAAAAAATCTCATTAAATCTGGTGCATTATCATACAGTGATAATGGAAATAAATGGCTAGTATGTTTAGTTGAAATTAAATACCAAGCATCATTTTATCATCTTCTCACTATGCGAAGCAGACGAGGAATGTTACAAACAGTAGCAGCATTTTTCATTCTGCAGGCGAGTTCAGTCTTCATGGCATTTTAATGTAAACAAGTCCGCTCAGCGTTGGAAGATCTGTCACGTAGACAAGACTTTTGCTATGAATCCAAACAAGCTGCTATTCACGTGTCGGATGCAGCACAGTGGACTCGCCGGGTTTCAGCTTAGCTCGTTCCAACACGGCAGAATATTTTATCATAACATTTAACATTCTTACACAGTTTCATTTAAGCCGTTTAAGCTTCACGTTAAGCCAGATTAAACTGCAATTACCTTCAGATACAGACAGATATTGATGTTATATAATGTATAATGTTTAGTTAACAAAGAGAAATGCCTCCCGCTCTTCAGTGTAGCATTAAGTGGCCCATCTGTAACAGCGGGGCGAGGGTGGAGGCAGGGCTGTCAGAGTAATAATGGATCATTCTCACAGCCTCCTGTAAGCTTTTGTATGTGGAGCTAAAGAAGCACAGGAATTTTGCCGGTGTGGGGGCTGCTGATCCTGCACTGTTTGTTGTGAATGTCTCCATACGTGAGCTTTAAACCTATCCAAACGCTGATAACATATCAGCTAAAGAAATGCTCAGTATTTACGTTCACTACATTACTTTTTAAAAAGCACGAAGGTGATTTGTGATATGGGTCTAGATTTATGACCCAATAACAGCAGAAGCAACACATTTTTTATAAGTAATTAATTAATTTTAAATTTCATTATTCAAAAAGTAGAATGACATGAACTATTTAGTAGATGCACAACATAAACTTGGAATATTTTTATAGAGGCGGGACAGCGCCTCTTAGTGGCAATATTAGAGAAATGCAGGAGGACTGGATTTATTTTCCGAGCCTGGAAGCTGCGTACATCCACACCTTACCTTTCACCACAGGGTTTAACACCTAAAATGACACACTCTCAGCAAACCATGTGTTTGACTGTGCTAATATTTCTTCCATTGATGTGACGTTTCTCTGAGGCCCAGCGTTGCTCAGCTCCAGTGTCTGCAGCCGTTTACTTTTCCTCCGCAGACAAAGACGAGCCAGACGTGTGGCTTCATTTAGTTTTGTTTGCATTGTAAAGTGAAGGCAGAGCAGCAATTACAGAGAAGAACAGAACATGATAAAAAGTTCGGTGACCAACCAGGAGGCCTCGTTTTTTAAGGAGGGAGTTTATGTGACACAGTAGGTCTAAACACTTCATTTGTGGCCTCAGTAAAACTGACGAAACCATCAGGAATGCTACTTAACTATGCAAGGCTCAAATAAAAGGTTCATTTCTTTAATTTGAACTCCAGTGTATGTTTTCCACAGTCAAAGCAACGTCTTTCAGAGCCAGAAATTGAAGCGTGCTCACTGAGAGATAAAGACTTTTCACACTCCAGTGCTGGAAAAGGTAAAGAGGAGCTGTGAGTTTGATGTGACGGGTCCAGTCACCCGTTTTCCTCTGTCTGTGCTGCATCTCCCTCTGTCGATGCTTTGCTGCTATGCTTAAAGTAGGCGACCTCTTCTGATAACTGGCAGTTTCTTTGACCACAGATGTTTGAGCCAATGTTACAGATGTTACAATGTTTTACTAGATTGTAAACCTCCTTGTTAGTTACTTTTGCCTTTTGAATGTCAGACTGACCTGGTGGAATGACTGTGATATAGTACAGCATGCTGCTTTTCAGGTAAAGGAAGAACAATTGTGTAAGATATTGGGGACATATAAACTAGATTAAAGCAGGGAAAAAATGACCTGAAAGAAATTCAAATGTCTTTTTTTCTGATTTCTCTTTATTAAAATCCCCAAAAACACAACAATGATGAAAGCATGTCTGAAACTATCAGAACCTCGGGCATTTTCAACACATATTAGTCACATTTATGACTGAGTGGACATATGTTTAAACCTGTATTCTTACACAGTAGTGTCTGTATTAATTGCCAAACTAAGCAGCATGTTTCTTTCCTTTTCCTCTTGCTTCACACTTGGTCGTCACAGGGAAGAACCCTCGGGTAGAATCAGAAAGCATCACTTGCTCCTCGGGAGACGGGGGGTCATCGCTTCTCACTCGGAGGAGGTGGAGCGAGCGCTTTCATCGTGTCCTCCTTCCCACCGCAGCATGTTGGGTCTTGCAGCACTAGATCCTCCTGTTCACTCTTTTGAATGTCACACCCTTCTCTCCTGAAGTTTCGCAAACCTACATAATGGGAAAGATTTACGATTGTGTGATTTAGGCACAAAATGGCTCTGCCCTGCTTTGTGCGGCGATCATTTATCTCACCATTACTAGTTTATCGTCTGTCATCTCTGCCGTGAACAGATACTGAGGGAACTGGATTGAAATTTTGCCACCGTCTTCTCTGACGAGCGCCTGCAGATAGAAAGTCAAACAGTGAAATGAGCCCGACCACAGAAACGCTGTCGCGCTGTGAATCCCTGGCGGACTCTGCGCTTATTGTTTACTCACCGTGAAGGCTGAGCCTGTCATTGTCGTCAGCTCACATTCCCGGCCCACGGTAAACTTATTGGACCAGGTCCAGTTGGGAATGGTCTGTGTCCAGGTGAAGTCGTTCCCATCCTGAACCACCTCTGTTATCACTTTGTGGTCTGTCTTGGCGTGGAGAAGTCCTATGACAGAGAAGGTGTGGATTTAAAAAAAAAAACTTTTCTCATCCCATATGTATCCACATTCATCCCAGTATCTTATAAATATTATAATAAGTACAACCTATTGCTTCCAGAAACGCCTCGTAATTTTCCTGACTCTCCAGCTCATATTTTCCAGAGAAATGCATGATGGTGAAAGAGAAGGAGAAGGAGAGGAGCTGGAGCCAAATGAAAACGAAGGTGTGGCCTGTCACAGTGGAAATGCTGCCCAACCTATCCTCCTTCACAGCGCACAGTCACTGTGTCATTCCTCCTATTTCGCCGCGTGTGGAACTAATGGCTGCAGCGCTTATGCAAGACATGACTGCAGTCGAGAAGCTGCCGCCTGTCAAATACTCCAAGTATTTCCACGCTCCTGAGAAAATCAGGCTTTTCCAGCTCCCCTGTATTGTTTCATCGTTTGATTTGCAGGTTCGAGCGCGTACAGAACAGGAGTTAGGGCACGTCCACATGTTGCCGTCATCCTTTTCAAACGGGACACGTGGCTGCAACTCGTCCCCGTCGTGCACCGCTGTGGCCTCCTCATCGTCTGATGCGAAATGGACAGAGAGGAAGAAGAAAGATGTTTGAAAAGGGCCGATGTAATGATGAAAAGATGAAGCCCTTTCAACAAATACATAAGGCTCAGGTCTTTTCAGAGCAGCCTTTCAGCCAGAATAAGTGAAACAAATTGAAAGGAGGCCTGTGAAGATAAGTCCCTCTTACGAAGGTGTGGGCGCTGCTACCTAGGACTTTTATTATCCTTCAGAAACGAAGATAAAGGCAGGATTGGTTAGTCTGAGCTGGAAGTGTCTACAAAATCACATATCTGAGCCATGAACACGGGAAAAAACCTGGTTTGGTGATGAGAATATCCACAGGTAGCATTTACTGCATTTATACAGAATCTGACAGATGTAAATCTTCTAATAATACCAGTTATAAAACCCATTTATAGTTATGGGAAGAATCAAACTGATTCTATATAAAGTGTGTAATAGTTTCAAATCAAGCTAAACGCAAATGCCTCATATGAGCCTGTGGAGGCTTTATGTTCAAGCATGTCAAGGAAGTCGAGGTTCTGCGTGAAGCCGAACCAGCGCTGCTCATGTTTTCTATTCAACTGAATTAAATTGTGCTTCTCTATCTAGTTTTGTCGCAGCCTGACGAGCAGTGAAGCAGCAGCAGCTCACTTTTTCTCCTCTGTTTGCCGTTTACGCCACATTACATTTTGTTGACTTACCATGAAGTCACAGCTTAAAGGTCCAGCCACACCCAAATTCGTTTCCTCCTCGTGTGTCACCTCTTCAGGTCACCAGTCGTGAACTCACTCACATTTTCTTTTCATTCCAGCTTTACGTCCAATTAAACTATAAGACGAGGACTCGATTTAGGACAAATCCGGGTAATTTATTTCCTGTGTTTATGTCAAGTTGAGGATGATTTGCCAGACATGAGATTAGTTTGAAACAACACAATTTATTCAGCCAACCATGTTAAGTAATAGAATAAAAAAAATAAAATTAATGATTTTTTTTTAATATTTCATTTGTTTTGATAATATAAAGTTATATCAATACCAGCATGAAGGAATATACACAATTAAAGCATCAAAGCTAGAGCAAGTTTTTAAGCGCAATTAAAATATTTAGATCTAGAATAAAAGGTGTAACATAAAAACAATCACAATATAATTGTGTGTTCAGTCTTCATATACCAAGGCTGAAGAACTGGCCTCCTGTAAAATACAACAGGTTGTTTGTAGCAGCAGTAAAAACGTCCAGCTAGGAATTCTAATATCTAATAGGAATACCATCAGGTCAAATCATCAGCTGTTGATTTCTTATAGTAGAGAGTGTGAATCAATCATACATCAGACATAATAGGGACTCATTTATTGTAGATATAGAATAAAGATAAACCTGCTGTGATATAGGTTCACAACAACACTAACTGCTATATACAACGTGAGGCTAACACACAGTGGTCATCTTGAGATGGTCTCCAACATAACAACAGAGTGCGTTGGTCTGCCAAACTTTAATGAAAGGCGTCGGCCCAGCGTCCCACAGTCCAACCAGGCTGCAAACAAGCGGCGGTAGTTCTTATTGAACAAGACGTAGAGGAAAGGATTGAGGGAGGAGTTAGCGTAGCCCAGCCAGGTGGAGGCCTCTAGGATCAGCGGGCTGACGGTGTAGCCCTTCAGAGGATGGATCATGTTCAGGCAGAAGAAGGGCAGCCAGCAGACGAGGAAGACGCCCATGATGAGGCCCAGCGTCTTGGCCGCCTTGCTCTCCCTCTTCAGGGTGAACCTCTCCACGTAGGCCCGGACGGGCCTGGAGGTGGCCCTGCGCCGGCTCCGGTTCATCTGCAGCTGCTCGCTGTGGCGCTGCACGGCGTGAATCCACCTGGCCTGCTTCTGGGCCACCACGTAGATCCTCCCGTAGGTGAACAGCATGAACACCATGGGCACGAAGAAGGACATGGACGAGCTGGCGAAAGCGAAGGGGACGCTGAAGGTGGCCGGACAGGCCTGAGCCCCGCTGCTGTTGGACGGCGCCGCGGGCGCCGGGCTGGAGGCGCCGAGGGAGACGCAGAGGACGGAGATGAGCAGCGGCAGAGTCCAGCAGAGCAGCAGCAGCGCTGCCACGCGTCGCGGGGACATCCGGGCGGGATAGCGCAGCGGGTCGCACACGGCCACGTAGCGCTCCAGGGCGATGCAGCTGAGGTTGAAGATGGACGACGTGCAGAAGGTCACGTCCAGGATGAAGTGGACGCGGCAGAATCCGTCCCCGAAGCGCCAGCGGTCGACGGAGCGCACCAGGCTGAAGGGCATCACCAGCACCGCCACCAGGAAGTCGGCCGCGGCCAGCGACACCACGAAGGCGTTGGTGGGCGTCCAGAGGCTCTGGATGCGGGCCACGGCGGCCATGATGAGAAGGTTCCCCGTGACGGCCAGGACGGGGACGGGGACGAGCAGGCACGCGGCCAGGACTCGGAGAGCGGCGCCGGGCAGCGGGCCGGGACCGGCGCCGCTGTCGTCCGCGGTGGGAATCATGACGCAGCCTCGGCCGCTCACAGCAAATCCGTGCTCCCCATCACGCGGATGCCTTCTCCCCGAGTGCCGTCATGTCCCGCTGGCTCGTCTGCATCAGCTCCTTCAGCATATGAAGCCGCACGGCGTGTACCGCACTCCTTTGTGTTTGTCTGTTCATCTGTGTGTGTGCGCGCGTACGTTCAATATTGATTTATTCTCACAACAAAGGCTTCAAGAGTCAATCATTAACTGGCATTCGCCCGGAGTGAGTGATGAGGTAAGTGTAGAAGTTCTGATATCTCCGGATTGGCCTGTTTACACTGAGCTCCGCTCACTGGGACTCGCTCTCGTCTCTCTGGACGTATTTCATCTTTAAACACTGCTGCAATCGCCGTTGTTCCATCTAAAAAGTGAACGGGATTCGCCTCCAGGCGACATGTGGGCACAGAGCTAAGTTTGTTCACGTATCGATCGCTTGTCAGATGTTGATCTTCAGATGTTTCCGACACAAACCACACGATAGACCGGGTTATACTTTATTTCCACAGCATACCATGAAGACACCAAGCGACTGAAACACAAAGGTGACCGTTTGTCTTGTTAAACATTTTACATGACTCAGCTCCTTTTTACAGGCCATGGGACATGGGTTGTTTTACAGAAAGGCTCGAAGCACAACCCGCGATCGTTGAGTTCTTTTCCCAAACCGGGTCCAAGTCCTAAAATTCAGCTTCAGTTGAATTGAAACGCATGCATTGGTGAGAGGGCATTCCTTCCACGACCTCTCTTCAACTGTTTACTCCCTGCTGAAATGAATCATCCTGTCGACCACACACACACACAGTAACACAGGACACACTACCTGTAATACAGCAGCAAAGTCATAACTCAGATATCACCACCTCACACTGACAACTAATGACAATCCACCGACTGACGATGTACAGTGAACGCAGCGAGGCTGACTTCCACAGCTCACATTTCGAACCCGGCAGTCACAGCTTGCCCTCAGGCACAGCGCCGTCTTTGCCGACCCCTCCCTTGTCTCTATTCTTACCAAAGGAGAAGGAGAAAACACCCCCGGCCGCCTCCTCGGCCGCTTTCTGCCCGACCCCCGCCTTCAGGGCCCCCTGCTGGTGGTTGGCGGCGCTGCCGGGCAGCAGGTTGGGCGTGGACGGGGTCGGGGTGCTGGCCCCCCAGAAGTATATGGCCTCCCCCTCGGGGCAGGGCGGCAGGCCTTTGCTCAGGTAGCTGGGACTGGGACTGGCCGAGGACGGCAGCGTGCGCTGGCTGCCGTTCAGGCAGATGGAGTTGTGATCGGCGGAGCCCTTGCGCGAGTTTCCCGAGGAGCTGAAGTTGGAGGAGCGGTAGTTGTACGCCCTCCAGCCCGGACGCTTCCTCTGGTGACACTGGCACCGGAGGATGCGGATGAAGGCCAGCTTGAACTCGCGGTTGTAGCAGGGGTAGATGATGGGGTTCAGGCAGCTGTTGAAGTAGCCCAGCCAGAAGATGACTTTGAAGAGGGGGTCGGGTGGGCGCAGATTCACATTAAAAGACCCTGAGGAGACACACAATAAATCTATTAGCACATTAGAAGTACGTAAAGATCTGCACTCAAACACTTTTAACTGTGTCAGTCCCATGGCCAATTTTTACTGGTATTGGGACGAATCAGTGGCTGCAATTCACACGTTACTCAGCAGGGGGCAGCATTGCTCGCCACGTTGCCTGCAGGCAGGACGTAGGGCAGCACAATGCCACATCGGGGAGGACAGTGAGTTCCACGTAGTATTTATCCTCAAAGAAAGAGCTTCATAAACAAGACAAAGTGTCTCCTCTGAAGAAGAAGTGTAGCTATTTTCTGCCTGTTTATGTGAACCACTTTTATAAGAACAGGGCGAGAGTGGTACGACCCTGAACTGCCTTTCAGATAAATACACTGTGAGACATGCTGGTCCGACAAAAGGGTTTACATTTCACTGAAAAAGAAGCGGCAGCCTGTTCCCTGAGAGGTCGCCTCACACTACGAGCACAAGTTATTTGCACCTGTAGCAGATGCAGTGCTGCTGGTGCAGTTTGTGCGCGGCTGCAGCACGTGTGAGCTACAGACTCAGAAGCGTGTTTATCATGTATGTTAATGAGAGGGGCCTCTTTTTTAAAAAGACTAATCCACCCCTGTGTTTTTGCAGAAGCTGCTGAAGTGAGAGGGGAAACCTGAAGGTGAACGCGGAGAATTTATCAGCACATCTGTGTGTTTGTGTCGGCAGATCCGACTAAATGCGTTTCTTTATACCAGCCCTAAAATAATGTCAAATTCCTGGAGCGAGGGAAGATGAACCGTAATCTGAGGCTGTGATGTGTGAAATTACATCTGGTATATTATTATATGCAAACACAGAGCCATGAATATCAGATCAACAGATTTAATCATTCTTTTAAGCAGAACATGGTACATTATGCAATCTGGGGGTGAAATGCAATATTGGCTGCAATTAATGTTAATCTCCTCAGTAGAAATGTGTCCACTTGAAGAGTATAAAAATAATACTACAACACCACACATTAGTTAATGTGATGCCTATAAATAGTTGGAAGCATGTTGGCTATAGAGCTGTGGTCAAACTCTGCAAACTTCCTGAAGCAGGAAGTAGAACATGGCTGCCACTTCCTGTGAGTGTCTGTGGATTAGTGGCATCAGAGACAGGTGAGTGAAACTGCAGTTCTGTGGTTCTTGCTAAAAAGAACCCAACATGAAGTGACTCATTAGCGATGGAGCCAGTGGTGGACCCTAATGTGGAGTTTAGCTGCAATATTTGGTGTCTCGCTGGATGCTGATGAGTCTGGGCTGCGTATGTGTTAGCTCGTTTATTAACTTCAGGGAAAGTATTTTTGCTACAACTTGAGGAAATGCCACTCTACAGCTTTGTTTTCCTAAATCACAGCGCTACATGCGAGCGTTTGCTCCGGTGGCCAGACTGTGAGATGGATGGAGAATGCTGTCTGCATGCGTCTTGGCCTCTTGTGTTGTAGATGAATGGCTCTCTGCTTGGTGGCTGGTATTTTCACATGCTATTTTCGCTGTTGGACAGCCACTTAAATGTGATTACATAACTGTGAATTATGTCTGTGACTGGATACAGAGTCGGGTGGAAATAGAACTTGGTCCGACTTTTATTTCTCTCTTTCTCGTGGCCTATCACTGTTTGTCGGTCGATCTCTTGTGATATTTGTTCCCAAGTGGCCCAACGAAGTTTCATTCGTTATAAATAATATTGATTTATTTATGGGAATTAGATGAATGAAATGTTTAAATGAGCATCTCAATAGTTGCAGGTTGTCGAATTGACCAACAACTCATTTCATTTTTCTTTAAATCTGTTGCACCTGAAATATTCAGAATGTACGAACACCATGCATCTGGTGTGACTTTGTAGACATCTCGCATGTGCAACTACACGCTCAAACCCGGCTCAAGCTGTGTGGCGACGCCAGACCGGCCCCCGTCTGGAGTCCAGTGGGGATACTGTAGGAAAAGGTGGGATGCTGCCAACACGAGCCTGCGCTCCCTTTTCCGCTCGTGCACAAAATAAAAGTGTAGGAACCACAGAAACAAATAAGCGTTTCCTGCAGCCAGACACGGTGCATGTTTGTGATTTTAAGTTGTGTGTGTGAACAGGGTCCATTTTTGTCCCTTCAAGAATGTTTACATTAAAAGGCCCCAGTTTGCAGGACGCGAGGGCCGCGTCTGTTAAACAATGGCATATAGATAACTGTGTGAACTGTTGTTGATGGTGGTCTCTCCCCTTCTGCTTAGTGAAATGTTGCACCTCCTTCCTGAAGACGCGCACAAATGCTGCACTGAGACACAGGAACATCTTAACAAAACCAGGCATCCTGTTATTCTTTCTAATCGGAAGAAGCATTACCTATTTTGTGCCATGTACTGCACCGAAACACCCGCCCGCCCACACACAATCTGCTCTCCACAACCTCACACATCCTGTTTCATAACACACCTATAAATACGATTAATATGCCTTAATCCAGAAAGACAGAAGTATTATTGCCCTCGCATATTGCTTTCAATGAAACCATGGCATGATGCTATTTTTGGGAAATTGAGCTGACGTCCCAGGGGCCGCTGGATTCACCCCCGCTGCCCCGTGGCCCTACCAGTTCAGCGCTGCCACTTCTTTTCTTCTCCAGCGCTTTGACATTTAGCACTCTCATTATTTTTCCTCTTCAAAAATCATTTCAATTACCCCCAGGGCGCACGGCTGGCCAGCGTAATGTAACAAGTGTGTGAGAGGCGCGCACACGCGCGGAAACGATCGTTAACACCTCCGAGTGTTAGTTTCTCTCACTGGGGCGGGCGGCTCGCACCAGTTGCTAAACGCAGACCCTTCGCAGGACAGAAGCGTCCGGGCGCGAAGGAGCTGTGGGAAAGTGTGTGCGTCGAGCTCACACGTGTCCCCATGAGAGCAGAGCGGTTCTTCTCTGGCTGTGCCACAAATCAGAACGTGAGCTCCCCTAAATCTGCAGCTATGTTCAACTTATCCTAACAGAGCCTTAATTGGAAAACTGTTTCCATGTTGTATGACAGTATTTTGGAACATGTAAAGGCCACATTTGCTTTTTTGCTTTTCCTTTGTGTGTGTGTAGAGCTAAAAGGATTTGATGAGAATGTAAACTCCATTAAGCCATTTGTCAAACCGTGCAGTATAATAACGATGCACTAATACCAGCTGCTTGTTTGGCTCAGTGATGGCATTTATTTTTTATGTTTTGAGATTTTTGTGAGACAAGAACAATAACAACAACGGAGGTCTTTCATATTATTACAGGGATAATGTGTATTTGCTCCTGTTTTGAATACTTTAATAGGAAAACAATTATCAGCTTATTATAAAATTGCTTATTAATGTTATTACTGCTTTTGAAATCAAGTGAATCAGATATTTTGTTGAATAGAAAATACTGTACAAATAGACTTGAACACAACTGGCATTGGTATAAAGCTTTTATACTTTAACATTCATTTTTGTATGTTTGTCCTCAGCTGTAATGCATCAATAGTTTAATTAAGCATAATTAGGCTGTTGCCTTGATATTTTAACCATAATAAGCATGTTGCATGATCGCGTCCACAGGTTTGTGTGTAAACACATCATCCCTGCTGACAGACGTGTGAAGGTGTCTCACAGTGACTGTGTGTGTACGTTTGTGACCAGGAAGCCTCCTTACAGTAGTGATGACATAAACGCATGGTGGTACTTATAACGCTGACGTCTCGATATCTGGCTTTGCTCCAAGATGATTTGTAAGAGGAGATTTAGATGTAGATTTTAAAGCCTGAAAAGTGTGTGAAGGAGACTTCATAGTTTGCGTGAACCTGCTCCTTCATACAGTCCGAAGCTGAGACATTAGAGGTCAAGGCTTCTTGTCTCAAGGCATAAAAATAATCTGATGTCACCGAGTCTTGGTGTTAAGCAAAGACAACTTCAAACAAACGAGATCATCACGTCCTGAGTATCTGCTCATCACGTCTATAAAGAAGCCTTAGGGTACAAAGTCAAGAATAGCCACTTGAAAACTGAATCACGTTTGACTAAGTTCGTATTTGCCTAAGATCTATACTACCATCAGATGACTACACAAAAATCTAATTAGAAGTGGGGATACATTTGTGCATAAGTATATTCCCTAATAAGGAGGCAGCTGGCTTAAAGGTTTACTGTGCTGATGCAGTTGAGACGTGCACAGACACACAAATGTTATCAGGCATCTACACACAAACAAGATGCAGGCGGCAGCCAGCAGCCCAACACACCGCCAAGCAGGAACCCAGCATATGTTACATATCAGTGACTGAATGCAGAGGAAGGACCAGGCTAATAACAAGTGTGAGACAGGAAATCCCACTCTGTGGGCGGAGGCTAATGAACGCTCCGAGAGCAACAGGAGGAGAGAGCAGACGCATCAGACGTGAAGGATTAAAGTTCAGATTCTAGTCGAATCAAGAGGCTGCTCACCTTAAGCTGAAAGGGCCTCAAATGGACGGGGAGGCTCTGATGATGGAAAAACAGTGTCCTACAAATACTGTTTGTATTGTCTCACTGTCTAATGTAGTTCTACACAGCTGAGCTGAGGCCTTTCCGACACATAAGACTCCTCACTGACCTGATCCTTGCATGGAATTATATTTGTTCGACACTGGAATCTCGCTGGCATTGAAGATAAAGATTAAAAAATGACCTCTTCGGCACCGCACAGTCCGCAGCGTGAGCATTTCCACACAATCTAGACTGTTTAATTACCCCTGCAGTCTTGTAAACAGCCGCGTCAGTGGGGAGCCGCACACTTGCCAGCCTCAACGGCATCGGTGCATCACAGGCCTGAACGAGAAGCCGAGGGAGGCACCCACTCCTCCCTTGGCGCAGACAAGGAGTCTGTCACTCAAATCAACAGTCACTCATCACACAAAGATGTTTTTATCTGTGAATTCACAGATTTAGGAATAATTGTTGCTTTGGTTTCAAATGGTGCACACCTGGAAAGTCAATTAATGAAAATACTTTTATCACACACAGCAACTTCCTGTAACCAGAGACATAAAATGGCTTAAATCTTAAGGCACCATACTTAGATTGAATGCCTGGATAATGTAAAAGGGTAATAGTATATATATATATATATATAATTTATTCCTGCAGCATAAAACTGACTCCTGCCCCACTAACCCCACTAACAGCTTTGGTGACGATTCAAAGCAGCAAATACTGCCCATGAGACGTCCCCACTGCCAACTAGCTATAATTTACAAGGCCTGCAGCAGCAGCCTGCAGCTGCCTGGCTTCCAACTTCCACCAGAGATGCACCTCGACTCTCATTAACTAATTAAATGGAGAATGGGGAAGTTTTGAAATTGGAGCGGGATGTGGGATGCGTAACGCGGGTAGATTGGGGAAATGTAATATGTTACACGCTTTGAGCGGACTTGTCGAACCTACCTATGGGTAAGGCCAGAAAGAAGGGCAGCCAGCACAGTGTAAACATGCCCACCACAACTCCCAGAGTCTTAGCCGCCTTCTTCTCCCGGGAGAACTTCAGGAGCTTCACGGTCAGGGAGCTCCGCGCCTGGTGCGCGCGCCCCTTGCCGGCGCCGGAGCCGCCGGGCTCCTCGTGCACCTGCGATCCCTTGTGGATCCTCAGGGTCAGCTCGCTGGAGTCCATGCGCTCGCGCATCACGCCCGCCTCCAGGTTCTTGGTGGTGCGCTTGGCGACGATGTACACGCGGCAGTACATGGCGAGGATGACGACGAGCGGGATGTAGAAGGAGCCGAGCGACGAGAAGAGCGCGTAAAATGGCTCCTCCGTGATGGGGCACTCTTTGTCGTCCGGCGACGGCGGCTGCTTCCAGCCGAGCAGCGGTCCGATGGAGATGACCACCGACAGCACCCACACGCCGAGCATGGCCAGCAGGGCCCGCCTCTCCGTCACGATGCCCGGGTACTGCAGCGGGTGGCTCACGCCGATGTAGCGGTCGATGGATATTACGCACAGGCTCATAATGGACGCGGTGCAGCAGAGCACGTCCACCGCCGCCCAGATGTCACAGAAGATCCTGCCGAACACCCAGTAGTCTAGGATCTCCAGGGTGGCGGACACCGGCAGCACGGTGGTGCCCAGCAGCAGGTCGGCGATGGCCAAGTTAATGATGAAGTAGTTGGTCGGGGTCCGCAGGTGCCTGTTGCACACAACCGAGAGGATGACGAGGATGTTGCCGGCGATGGCGAACAGGATGAAAGCCCCCAGAACCAAGCCGAGCGGGATCGCTCTGCGGAGGTCCACTTCCGTGTGGTTCCCCCTGGAGCCGTGGGTGAAGTTGACCCGGGAGACCGGTCCCGGAGTCCCGTCGAGGTCCGCGGAACCATTTTTCCACAAGTTCGTCAGATCGTCAGTGATCAGACTCATGTTGACTCAGGAGGTCCTCCATAGCAGGCATCAGTCCACTTGTGGCCGTAACTCACAGAAGAGCTCCACTCGACTTACGCGAACCGTCCCGAAGTCCAAATCCGCGTGTTCCCGACTGCGCGTTCGTGGCGTCGTCGCTGAGATGTTCCGTCACAGCACACCCGCTGTCCGCGTGGCTGCGCGGTCCCCATCCAGTCCCTCTCCCTCCGCTCTCCTGAGGGCTCAGCGGAGAAGTGAGCGGGGCAGCTGTCATCCCCGCGCAGCTTCGCCTTATAGTGAGCACTCATACCTAAACGGGAGCGCACGGAGCCACATGACGCATCGTTGCGCGTCTTTTTCGCATCTCACCGTGGGAAGGGGGTCATTAATGACCTTTGAGGCAAAAGCTGTGCTCTGAAGGTGATATCCTTTTAGAAACCACGCCCTCTCTTATAAGAAGTCTTTCTCAAGAAATAAATTATTGAGGAAAAATGCGCACGTAATCCCATTTTGGATATAAACATATTTAGTGGGGAGTCACTGATATAATGGTCCAAATTCAAACAGCTCATTCCTCTTGTTTAATAACGTTTTGATCACTCAGGAACTAAAATGATGGGGGACATACATGTCAATTTAAAGCCATACATTGAATTATTCTGCGTGAGCTCATTACAAACTTGAGCCCCTCCGTTTTCTATGTAGCAGGTGGACTGGAACATTGTCAGTCTCATCGCCGTTTCCGAGTTACCGAAGATCTCTTGAAGGTCGACATCAAACACCTGAGCTGAGCAGAATGATTCAACCAAGCAGAATGAATAAATGCGGGATTTGTTCACGAACGCAGAGCTCAGACGGGCTGTAAATCAAGCGGCGCTCACATGGGCGCGGCGTGGGGCAGCATTCCTTCAGAGAGGATTAGACACGCTCCCTCTCAACCCTTCAGCCGGCACCAGCGCTCATGATCTACATCTTTCTTAAAAGATGAGCTGGATCCTATCCATTCGTGTCTACTAGACTTTATCGCTGGAACGAAATGCATTTCATCGGCCATTTCCCCGTGATTAAACACAGTGGACTATCAAATAGAAGCTTTGTCGTCGGGACCTGTGGGTGAGAAAGTTGATCTTTGGAAATTCAGCTTGAACAGAAGCATCATTATCCTCCTGCGCCTTGAAAAGACCCTTTTTGTTTTCCCAGTGCAAACTCTATACATCTTGTGTTTAATAAGGCAGAACAATTGAGTCCTGTTTTATTGGCATGAAGCAGTTATTGTTTCACCCCATATGACAATAAAGGAGCTTTTCATGATTATCATATTTGAATGTGCTCTTACTTCCATAGTTTTATCTTAAGTTATATTTCACTGATTGACGTTGACATAAATGTTTAATTTCATTTGTGCCTGAGGTCCGGATCCTCAGTGTTAAATGGTTTGGGTTCAGCCCCATGAGTTAAATGTTTTTCCTGCTGCGAAGCATTAAGAGGTGAGAGTCTCCCTTTGACCTTTTCTCCTATTCAAGGCCTTTGCTCGAAGTAGGTTATTGGCGGCAGAGCCCAGCCCACTCACACCATATGTTCAGCATTATTCAGTTGAACAAGAGAAACAAATCCTTTTAATCATCACATCGAACACACAGGACGAATTTAGAAGCTGTGAGCTGTGATGATCAGGGGCGAAGTGTTGTGACACTGCTCTCCGACAGGTCTGCAGCAAACTAAGGGAAAAGCAGAAGTTCCTTAACTAAAAGCGTAAGCCTGTTTCAGCAACATATGCATAAAAAGTATTTGCAAAGAACAACATAAAAAGTCTTGTAGCAGTAATGTATCAGTTCATCAGCGCTGGACTCTGAAACTGTATCACAAGGTTGCTTTTTGTGAAATATTGCAGTTACAGTATTTTAAATGAAACCATATGAGAAGTGTGGAGGAGAAGTCATCCTTTGGTGGAAACGCTAACAACTCAGAGGCATCTGAAATATGATAAGGGGCCCCAGCCATACATGTGCTTTTTGTAAGGCCCCATGAGCCAAAAACACAGGAGCATTAGAATAATTTAAGAATGTATTTGTGAGCTTGTCTGAAGCGGTTCTTGGGTTCGAACGCCTGCAACTGCAAGACTAATGGATTGAAGTAAAAGTACACTATGTAGTGAAGTAAAAGTATTCTGTACAGTAGCATGTACATGATGTTAAATAAGGTATAAAGGCCGCACCGCTGCTCTGTGTTGTGTTTTATTTCTTCATTTTCCATCAGTGACAAACTCGCAGGAGGTTTGGAGACACTCAGTGAGTGTGAAGCCAGCTGACGGTTGGCTCCAACAACAAATCTGTTGCCTGGAGGCAAATGAGCAGTTTACACAATGTGAAGTTTCTCAGTTTAATGCAAACCCCGGTTCTAGAGGTGTTGATGTGTTCATCACATCAATAGGTAGATAAATGCCAGCTGGCAGTGAAGCCCACACACAAACTTAATCTATAGCAGCCCACCTGGATGAGTGGGCTCCCGCTGCCTGGTCGTGTAGTCGCTCCCACACCATACATGGAAAAATGTTGCGTAATAAGCCGAGACCCAGAAAATACTTTCTTTTTTTTTTTTGTTGTGTAACTGTTTTTTGGATTAGTATTATGATTGGGGAACAACCAGAAATAGACTGAAGAAGCCAAGACACAAAGATTGAGAAGGAGATTATGTCCTCCACGTTTGTCACTCTTCATACATTCAAGCTGGAGAATAGCAGGATGCTCGGCTCCACGCTGCACCACAAAAGGCCTGACACTCGCACATTTTGTGCCCATCACTCAGAGGAAGTTGTATTTCAGCGTGTTTGGAGTAATGCCTGCAAAAATAGCCTCCAGGCATGTACCTGCAATTATGACGGGGAACAGCGCTCACGGCTGTACAGCGAGGTTAATAATGCACTTTTAGCAGCGATTCGGTGACCTTTTAACGTTCCCCAGTGAAATGGCAAGAAGCATATTACACTGGAGCTCAAGTATTGTAGCATAACGTACGTTTTGTTTTGCTTCAGGTACCGGATCTGCAAAGATGAACATCATCTAGTGCTGGAATTCCTACATGTGATGCAGTCGAGTCTACAATTGCTTGTGTTTAAACTATCAGATCAGACTTGTGGTTGTTGCAAGGAGCATCGTCTAATGATCAGACAACCACCAGGTGGAAGTGAAAGATTTTTCTCTGAAGCAGTTCCTATTTAAAGCTGCACTGGTCAATGCTGTTTATACAGAGAACCGAGTCATGAAAAGTCAAACAGTCCGACTTATTCAGCTATCATCTCGGTTCTATGGAGCTTTAAAGCTTCTTTGTGATTTCACTGCCAACAGCTTTAATATTCCGGTTCAGTCCCACTGCTCTCGATTGTTGTCTCGCCATAGAGGGCAGTTCGATTCAGCAGCTGCCCACAGTGAGTAGTGAGTTGTGAGGACCCAGCAGCCACAGATATCTGCCTATGGTAGAGACCAAAACAGAGCAAATAGCAGTCTGGACGCTCGACTGTTTGTTAATTAAGCTTTATTTTGTGTTCGTTTTCCAGACACACAAGTCTTTCCATTATTCCCAGACTGCTGCCACATAGAGGTTTCCATTAGGTGAAAAATAACCTTCCCCTCTGTCTTTCAACATGGTGCCATCTCTTGGAAAAACAAATGAGATCCCATCTGGTTTCGTTCAAAGGTGGAGAGGATTCACACCTCTGCTTGTGGACGTGACGGGCATCGCCACCTGGTAGCGCGCTTCCCAAAAAAGCACCACGCGGAAACCAGACCCAGGCCGCCAGACACTGGAGTCCTTCTTTGCGTTTCCCTGGCAACACGGATCCGGGCTTGCTGTCCAATGTTTCCTATTTGGGATAACCTTAAATATTTTGGCTAAGAAATCCACATAGCTGCCAGAGTCTCCAAAGAGTGCCACAAAAATGGGAAGTAAAGTTAAAGTGTCCTTTGGGATTATGATGGGAATTAATGTGACAGTTTAGAAGAATTTAGGAAACATCTAGGAAACCTGCTTTATTATATGGCATCGGAGGGTTCAGGCTTTTCAGCTGAATCGTAAAAGAGAAGCCATTTGCCTAACTCATAAGTCAGACTGCTGATTTTAGTGGATCTACTGCTCTATGAATGGAAATACCTGCATAGGCAGTGGGTATTAAGTGCACTACTGTGACCAGCTATCGTTCATTAAACATTTCACATTACCTTCCCAGCAACTTGAACCCGCATCGCGTTTGAATTTCTGCGCTAACGGCCAGCGGGCGATTTTCTTGTGATTTTCTTAACCACACTCGTTACTCAGTTTCTGGTTTCCATCAGCTGCATCACAGCAACACTGGAGTTTGTATAGCAACAGGTCCACTAGCCATTACCTTAGCAAAGCTACAATAAACAGGCAAAAGTCTGCATTCGCTCTCAGTATATTGGCCAAAAACAAATGGTGCAATATTACTTTCGTCTCAGTGTATTGTTGCCGTTAAGGTTTATTGTCGCCTCTTAATTGCTTGTGCTTAGCGATACCCAGCAGCTTTAAACTCAATACAACAGCAGTGTTGACACAATGAGTCTTGTCTGATGCTGGGAATTATGTGAAAATGACTCCTATCTTCCTGGATCTTGGATCGTGGCTGTATGAAAAAAATTGAAGGACAACAAGGTTGCGGTGGTTATGTCTTAGCCTTTAGATGAGTCAGCAGCTGGCATCGGTCAGTAAAAGTAATGAAAAGCAAAGAAAACAGATTTCGTCAATGCTCCTCAGCTGCTGATGCGCCAAAGGAGACCAAATTGTTTCGGGCCGCACAAAAGAGCAGCTGTATAGCTTTTGTTTTGCTTCCGTCGAGCCGGAGGCGTGATTGAGTTTATCTGTTTGACGATACCTTGAAAGACGATCTTTCAACTCCGCTGTTTTTTGTTTTCTCCTCTTCATATAGCTGCTCGTCTAGGAGAAGTCCTCATACAGTACCTGCCCACGCAGTCACAGTGACTGCCCATGCAGTTGTGAAGACCGTGCAATGGGGCATTTACTGCCGCACGCTGATAAGGTGCTTGTCCTGTTGAAAATGAACAGCTGGCAAAGACCTGATTTACTTCCTTGGGGGGGAAACGCAAGTCCAGCTTTTTAACGCACCATTTATATGTGGCAAAGGGG
Organism: Betta splendens; assembly: GCF_900634795.4. Classification (NCBI taxonomy): domain Eukaryota; kingdom Metazoa; phylum Chordata; class Actinopteri; order Anabantiformes; family Osphronemidae; genus Betta; species Betta splendens. The sequence goes on from NC_040890.2 coordinate 10,116,934, forward strand.
AATCGGAAGCAGTGCAGGTAGGGACACATCGCTCAAACTTGATAAAGCTCTACTATTATTCCTGGCCGACCCCGTCAGAAATGCTCATGGCTGCAAAATCAAATCAGGGTGTTAGCAGAGGCTGCTCGACAAAGACAAAACCAGGGCCGTAGTGTGTGTGTGTGTGTGTGTGTGTGTGTGTGTGTGTGTGTGTGTGTGATGGACTGCACTGTGGCTGGACTTGTAGAAAGGTGTGTACATCAGAGGGGATTCTTGGCTGGGGATGCCTGATAGTGGAGAGGGCCTGGCAGGAGCCCGGGCTGTACATACAGGGAGCTGCTGAGTGGACAGTTTAGCAGCGCCGGCCATTAGATGATTGCTTCTAATCTTTTGACAGACGAGCGACGCGCGTTATGTCTTCAGTGTTTCCGCTCGCTCCCTGTCCAGCGGCCGAGAGACGAACCAATGGACGCGACGGCGGCGTCTCCAACTGTGAGGAGCCTTCACTTGCTCGTTACATGAATGGCGTGTGAATCGCACTGTGGCAAATGAGAGCTTCCAGTCCACAAGCGTTTCATTTCATCGGTGCTGACAGGTTGTTAGTCCTGCGCAGATGACATAATTGACACTATAAAAGAGCGCGTTAGCGGCAGCCGCGGTCTCCGTCATCTACAAACGTATATCGTAGTAATTCTGCTTTACAATCGGCCGCAGAGCTGCACATCATTATTCCTTTTCAATGCTAGTAATCTACTAGAATACCAGTTAATTCTACCTGAAAGTAAAAGGCAATTTCTGCTCGAGGGAAATGTTTTGCCCGCAATCAAAGCAATTTGTGTGTGTGTGTGTGTGTGTGTGTGTGTGTGTGTGTGTGTGTGTGTGTGTGTGTGTGTGTGTGTGTGTGTGTGTGTGTGTGTGTGTGTGTGTGTGTGTGTGTGTGTGTGTTTATACGTTACGAGTCTTTTTGGCACATGCCGTGTGCACTATGTAAATCTAAGTCTGTAATTGTGACGATAAATGGAACTGACAAACTGGCATTGACACGAGGACAACGGCCGATCAGCTAAATTATAGTGTACCCGCTGTTTTTGTTCATTTTCCTCCGACACCAAACCTTTGGCAGATGTGATTGAAGTCAAAGTTATGACAATCGCACATTGTGATTTTTTTTTTTTACTACTACAACTAAAACATTTTGTTCCAGCGCTGTGGCTCCGGCAAAATAAAAGGGGAAACGGATTCTGTGAATTAGTGGGTAAATGATGAGCACATTTTAATTAGATCTCCATTGTTAATCAATAATGCTCCTCAGACTACATTTAAAGTTGGCACCAAGGCTTTACAGGAGTGTGTGTGTGTGTGTGTGTGTGTATGTGCTTTGCTGCTCGAGCCTTTTTGATGAAGTACAATGAGCATTCCTGAGGCCGCATCAGTCAGTGGCTTGTCTTCTCCACCACAGATCACTGGGCTGATTGATCCTTGTCCTCCTTGTATCAGTCAAAAGGATCTTGTTACTTATTGACTTTCAAAGTGCCACCGCGGGGTCGAGGTCAGCTTTACCTCTAAACAGGATCGGTGAGTGGTGAACTGGCACAGCGTTCGATGCCGGCGGCTGCACCGCTGCCCCGCTAGCGGTGCAGCCGCCGTCCCCGTGTGTTCTCCTGCCAGCCGTGTCTCTGCGATGCGGGGAAGCCTCGGCTGCTGCCAAGTCTTTGACGTGTTCTTCAGGTTACGGTAGCTGCTGACGTGCGCAGCCAGCTGAAGATGTATTCACTGCATATTAGCGGTTTGATGCAGAATTTAGCGGCACTGTGCGTCCAGATCCAATCTGTCGGAGCAGCTGCCTTAAAGTGTTTCAGAACAAATTAATTACTGAGTAGCATTTAAAATAGTAGGTTTATACCCATGACATTCATAAATAAACATTTCTTATTTGTATATTTATTCGTTTCAAACTGAGTGTTTTCACATTTTGTGCCCTGTGAATTTTGCTTCTACCTGATGGTTCCCGTGCACAACACAACAGCTGGCGCTTGCAAATCAAAGCTAACCGACCAATTCTTCTTCATTGATCCAAAAGAACACGGAGCCCAGATCATCGCGTGACCCCTGCTGCAAAGCCTTAATGGAAACCTATTGAGTTTAGCTGAAGCGATGGCGACTCTGCTTGCGTCAGTGGCTCTCGGTTTCTCCGAATATCTTGTAAAAACCCGTGAATAAACCTTTTTGCCTGAGGTGCACTGAGGCGTGGAACCTGGCTTTATGTAGCCAGACAAAGCCGAGGAACCCGCGTGAGAACCGCTCCTCGGGAAGCAGGTGGAAAGGTTGAGATCCGCGCTGGAGCTGTCTGTTCCAACGGATTTGCTTCATTCAAGAGCGGAGACACGTTGTCCTCCTTCAGGTCCAGGTGCTCTGCGCTCATCCCACGCTCATTTTTATTTTCCCGTTTTGAATTGGTTTATTTTGAGCGGCTAAAGGACCCCGTCGCGGAAATGTACACATTCTAATTAAGAGCAAAAACAGGATGCTTTAAAATCTACAGGAAGTCTTTGTTTTAAGGAAAACACATCTACAAAACATAATGAGACGGTTTCTGTGGGAATGTGCTTGTTTGGTTAGCTTGGACATCTGACATTGGAAAAGGTTGCTGAAAGCAGCAAGAGATTTCGGATGATATGACCGTGGCCTCACACTCCTCTACAGCAGAGGAAGGTCACATCAGGCCCCCCGCGGAGAAGGACAAGCTGTCGGTGAATAAAACTGGCTTCTCCTCATCAAAACACAATCCGTTTCTAAGCCCCTGTTGCTTTCACTGTATTTAAAAAAATAATAGATCCACAGCTGTGGTTTAGCTGGTATGTGCTCGAGTTAAAGGTCATCACCTCTGCAGCAGTTTTCCATCACATCCCAGGAAGAATGAGCTGATAATACTGTGTAAGGAGGCTACAACCAAAATCAGCCACCATACATGTAAACACAGAGTGCCCTGGGTCTTGCTTGCTAATTGTTATTTTTAGCTATTAACATAAAGAGCCTTGGTTTACACATAATCTAAATATGCAGCCTTAGGACAGAGCTGTGGATGAAATGAGCGTGATTTCCAACTGTAGCACATTAACTCATCTTCAGTGCATGTAACACAGAGCGGGCAACGTTCAGACCGAGCAACGGCGCCGGTTTCCCAG